>NW_021319463.1:394901-683197 GCF_001605985.2 Dendrobium catenatum
CTCTCACACTTTACTTTCACAATCTATCCCAAACACTAACACTCAATGGACACTCTCAAGAGAAATTCACATCAAAGGTTTTAAGTCGGTTTCTAGACCTCTTTATATAGACAAACATGAAAAATTATTAAAAAATTAAAAAAATTAAGTGAATTTCATCCAATCATACGGTATAATAAAAGATTATATGCTACAAATAGTTAAAAAATTAGGGCTTCATTTGGTATGAACTGGGATGAGCATAATTTCATACACTGTCAGTCATCTGTACAATCTGTCTTCATACTATACAAACTGTTCAAAAAATGAACAAGTTCATATGTTTGACCTAACATCATACTGTATGACTAGTTCAAATAATCCAAGCCATGATTTGATTGACTGCGTTTATATGAAAATTAAGTTAAATCATAAAGTCTGATTAACTATTATACAATATGATTAGTTTTAAAAAAATTGATTTTTAATTCTCTCCCCTGTTTGTGTGTGTTCGGTTACCCAATTACAATCACACTAGCTCAGACTCATGAAATAAAAATAGAGATACACTAAATTCTATTATATCCTATCTTGATGTCTTTAGAAATTTAGAGTATGATTTCCCTAAAATGTTAGTACACATAGAAACAAGCAAATAAAAATATCAAAGATACGCTAAGATAATTAATAAAATTATCAGCACAATAAATTATTTTGTTATCATCAAAATCACAAGCTCAACCTTAACTCTTGGGTTGTAACAATCTCCCCCTTTTTTATGATGGGAAAAATTTTTTATTTGAACTACTAATTAAAGTTCTTTCTCTTAAGCTCCCCCTTAATGAGTGAAACAATAAAAATCGTTGGGAAAAAGAATTTTGTCGATAAGAGATTTCATCTAACAAGTTAAAGTATAGACACATAACCAAAGACAAAAAATTAAAAAAAAAAAAAACACCACAAAAAATACCAAAGAATAAAAAATCACCAGACTTCAACACCACCATACTTCCAAACAATACAAAACATTACAAAACAACATAAGACATCAAGTAATCACTTAATACCTCCCCCTTTTGACATAAAAAAAAGAGAAGAATTACCTGAAAATGTAAGATGGTAAGAACTAATCTGACAGTCGATAAAGAAGTGAATTTTAAACATTCGCAAAAAAAAAAATAAAAAATCCTGATGTAAGAAACTCATATTTTAAATAAAAGAACAACTAATATTTGAATAGTTGATTAGGATCAATGTTTGCTGTAAAAAGCATAAATATCAAATAGAATAATTATTTGATGTGCGATCTAGTGGAACTAGGCGGCAGAAGAATTCATTCATGCTTGAGCAAAATGGGCCCTCTAAGAGCTAAACTAGCTTGGAAGTATATGAAAGAAGATGATTCCTTATTGCATAAATATTTGTTTCCAAAATATGGTTCCTATTGGGTTGCTGAAAACAGAAACAAATCAAATTCTGTTGCATGAAAAATTATAAAAGATGGAGGTAAGTCCTTGAGAAGTATTGTGAGATGGAATGTATCAAACAGTCACTCTATTGATGTTTTTGAAGACACTTGGATTTGGGAAAAATGTTTAAATAAATGGCTTACAATTTTTAACTCTCAATAAGAATCGGCTGATGCTTTTAGAGTAGAAAATTTAATTTCTAAAAATCAATGGAGTATTCCTGAACTTCAGAAATATTTCGGTAAGGAACCGATGGATTTAATCCGTAGGATTGATATCAATCCGGATCTTATTGAAGACCAATTTGAACTCATTCACATGGAATCTGGAAGAACTATTACTTCCATGTCTGCTGATCAAAATGCTGAGAAATCAGATGACATGGTTGAATGAAAATGGTTGAAAAAAGCAAAACTATGCACAAAAATAGATAATTTATGGTGGAGAGTCTTAAACAATGCCTTGCCTACCAATGCTTTTTTATCTTACAGAAGAATACATAGGATATCTAACTGTCCTAGAGACTGTAATGAGGAGGAGAATATTAGCCATCTAATTTGTAAATGCAAGAAGATTGTAGATGTTATTGATCAATTGAATGAATGGGGCCTTTTCATTGCTCTATTCGAAAACAAAGAAGAGATGTATAATTGGCTATCTGCTCAGAACGTATTTCTCTCTAGCTTACTTTGCAATGCAGTTTATTTTATGTGGAGGGACAGGAATGAAATTGTGCATGGGAAGAAGGAAAGAAGTTCATTTTATATAGCTGCTGAAGCTGTTAGTTATGCAGGAGTTCACAATACTCTGAATTATATCAAAACGGGACGGTTGAGTACCAATCAGCATTTGCTGTTTGAAAATCATTGGTATTCTCCTCCTCCCAATTGGATCAAGGTAAATGTAGATGCTACTTTATTTCATTCTTATAAAGGAGGTATTGGAGGAGTGGCTAGAGATCACAAAGGTAGATTTATAGCAGCCTATAGTATATCTCATATGCATTGGGATATTACTTATTTGGAGTATCAAGCTATAGCTTCAGTCAAAGAGATGATCAAGGATCGGGTGCATGGATTTCAAGGCATTATCATTGAGAGTGACAATTTGAATGTTATCAAGATGATCCACAAATCTTTCAAGAAGGGAGGACGAGGTATGGAAAAGTTCTCTTTTGTGGATACTTTTAATTATCTTATTTTGAATCATGTCAATAGAGATTGTAATAAGTTAGCGGACTTATGTGCTAACTTTGCTGCTTTTTCTTCTTTCTTTTGGGATGATTTAATCCTTGACAAGGTTCCTTCTTCATTTATCAATATTTTGAAGAACGAATCTACTACTTGTATTCGTTAGGGACTTCTTTTGGTCCCTTATTTTCTTTTCTATAGAATTTGCTTTATGCTTCTTCAAAAAAAAAAAAGCGCCAATAGCACTAAATTTGGATTCAAATTAGATTTATTATGAATTATTGAAGTTTTGTTTATTTAAATTAAATTTTAATTCATTTATAAATTAAAAATGATTGGAAATAATTGGAAAGCACATTTCTAATCATTGTAAGTACAGTGGATGCTTTCGAACACATATTGACTACACATTGGGTTACTTAACCATGTCACAAAGTCATCTAGCAGTTATTCAAACTACAAAGGATTCAAGGAATTTGATTGAGCCATGTCACTTGTAATTCAAATTGTGCAGTATGCATTTGAATTCTACCATATACTTTTGATTATCTAGCATGATTTGAGCAATTGGATCATAAATCTCGCATGATTGAATGGTCTAGATCAGTCGATCGATCCAATTTTAGTTTAAAATTGAACAAAACTTCAATTACTTATAACTTTCAATCTATTAACCTAAATTTTATGAAATTTGAAACATAGGATTTAGGACCCTTAAGATTTCAATCCTTGGAGTTTGGGATCTTCATGCATCAAGATCTTTGATTATTTAAAATTTGAAGTTTTAACTTTAAATGGATATTTCTCACTAACCTATGAATGGATTTTTATGATTTTTGTTTTGTTGGAAGTTTTAAAGGATCCTCTTCAACTTTTTAGAAGACTCTAAGACGTGATTTCCACTTGATTAGATGTAGAACTTAAATTCTCACTTCTCTCTTTTTGTTTCTCTCTTGCTAGTTTGTATTTTCTTGAACTATGGGAGGGTAGAGGAAGCTATGGGGGAGTTGGGAGTTGGCTATGGTGGTGGGGAATTAGATTGAGCAACCATTTTTTTGAAGTTTAGGGTGTGGGGGGGTGGGTGTTTAAAAAAGAGAAATTTTAATGGAGGGCTTGTTTCTTGCCACCTAAGCCCAAGCTATGAACCATTTCAATTATGGACTAACTAATGTGAGCCAAGGGAAGGTTCTATAAAATTTGAGCCAATTTTTTTAAGTGTCTAAGTTGTTAGGAGTGAACCAATGAATGGAGAGAGGTAGTTTCAAGGAATCTTGCTAATAATTTTGATGATGACAAATATTATAGATTGAATTATTATCTTTTCTTAGTGAATATTTTAGATATTTCTTTAATCTATGAGCAATAATATTATAGGTAAAACATACATTGCTCAAGGCTACTATAAGCTCAAGACAGAGTAAATTAGGAATATCAAGCAAATAAAGTCTATACTTATATTTTTCTTTACTTTCTATTTAATTTCTTGAGTCTGGCCACATAAGAGCATATGAAATTGGGTGAAAGTGTGCACACACAAGGGTAGTGAGAAAAAATTAATGTTAAAATTTTTTATGTACTAATCATTATGTGTAACTTACAATCATACTATATTTTCAATTATAGAAAGAATACACTTAATGGCTAATTGTTTAATTAGTCTCTATAAACTAATCATATTGCATGATATAGATTATACTGTTTAAATCATTATGATTTGAAAACTCTAGCCACCAGATAAATTAAGTACAATATTTAAAATTTAATTTTTGAACTAATCGTACTGTATGATCTAATTCATACAGTATAAAAATTTGAAATCTTACTTAAATTAACTGCATAATTAGTTAATCAAATCATTGTTTAATTAATGATAATAGATTATACTGTATGATCTTGATTGTATCATACAAGATTAGCAGAGATTAAATTTGGTAATCCTAAAGATTATACCAAATAAAATTATGAATTTTGTACTCAATATACTATATGATATTTATATCATATTAGACGACTGACTTGAAATAAACTAACCATACTATATGATGGGAGAAGTATAAGATGATTGATAGAGATAATTTTCAATCTTCTTAGGAATCATGCTATATGAATAGAGAAAAAAAAAATAGATTGTACAAGATAATCTTCAGATCATACTGTATGATGTGTTAAAAAAGTTGGATAGTTCGTCTGAACAACTATTTACATCGTACTAGATAGCCCTAATTTTTATGCATATTTTACTCTATGAATTCCAATTGTTCTTTATGAATAGTGATGACCAACTTAAATTTTTACAGTTTCTTGAAGTTCATACTTAAGTAATGTTTTAGTATCTCTTAAGAAAGAAGAGAAGATTGTGTGACTATTGAAGGTACTCGGAGAGAAGTGTTTTGAGAGTGATTTAGGATTTGAGAGGATGGAGATGGCGAGGTTGACCAAGAGGGAAATGGAGTGTGATGGGATCACACGGTTACTCCGGGCTAGCTATACCCTTGATCCTCCTGTGTCCTTGGTGAGTTATTGAAGGATCTCTTGGGATAAAGGCTTCTAAGTCAAGTCCTCGAGGTACTTTGCCTTCTTTAGGAGGGAGAAAAAGGATTTAATATTCTCTGTCTATGAAAGGATTCAGGTTCTCTTCCATCTCTATGATTGAGAAAAATGATTCAAGGTTATATGCCTTCTATAGGAGGAAGAAAAATGATTTAAGGTTTGATGCCATCATCGAGGGGGGGTGGGGTAAAATAGCTTCCAACACTATCACATCAGGTTTGGTGAACGTGAGTTCAAATTGCATTCATAAAAGAAACCTAATACAAACTACTGTGTGATAGACAATATATCACATTCCTCCTTTAACAAAGAAATAAAAGGAGGAATCTTATTATAATTAACATCATCCCAAATAAAATCACCAAAAATGGCATAGTTAGCAAACAAATCAACTAACTTATTACAACTCTTATTCATTAGTTATATTATTCATTTCTACATTAGGAAGGCATTTTTATACTTACAAATATAATAGATAGATTCTAATCAAGTAATAATAATGCTGACTGGTTGGGATAGTTGTTATGACCTTTAAAATTAGAATTATAACTTTAATAATTCAAAAATACTTCTAGTCTATAATGTATTATCTTATATTTTAATAATTTTAAATTATCAAGCTTTACTATGGATATTAAGTGATAAATGGTTTTTTTACCATTGCTTAAGGATAAGCAATCAATTAAGCTGGGGGAATTGTTAAGTATAAAATATTTATTACTTATTGTGTTTAAAATTTAGAGAATGTGTATTACTTTTATGGTGTTTATATGGCAATCATTGTGCTTTACTATGCCACCGCATTGAAATTCCCATTCTATAACCACAACTCTCAAACTTCTAGAGGATGTGGATAAGCATTTTTAAATGTGAGGAGCCATGCTGACTAGCCAAAAAATGCACCATTTTTATCATTAACCATGTTAGGTTAGCCAGCATCACAATAGAGCCAAAATTACAACACTGAGGTACTAGTTTATTTTATGCCACTACGACACCACCATATTGAGCGATATGGTGCCTGAGCCCATCCTTGTACTTACTATAAATTGAGTTATTTTTTTTTTTTTAATTTTTGGAGTTTTATCACTTAAGTGAATTCTACAATTTTATGTATGTTTCTTTAGTGCTCTCTTAGAGTAAAGTCTAAGGGAAGATAAGGAAGTGCAAGATACTTTTTCTTGTCGAGATCTCCTATTTGTGTGACTCTGTGGTTGGTGGAAGAAGTGTGGAGAAGTTTATTTTGTTCTTTCGGGTAATAATTTTTTTATTACTTTTCTTGTATCTTTTCTTTTGATGAATGAAATAAAGTTGAATTTACTTATTATTTGTTCAATGTCTAGCTAATTTTCTTATTTTGGGCTAATGATGTTAAAATCTTAGTAAGTAATAATGTTGACTCTTATTTCTTCAATGATAAAATGATGTTTTCAATATTTGCCTTTCTTGTATTTTCGTTCTTCCATGAGTTTAATGAATATTAGTTTGCATGTCATTTATTTAATGTTTAGCTAATTCTCCTTTTTTGGATTGATAATGTAAAGTGTATGTTAAGTTCAAATGAAGACACTTGCTATGTAAATGTTAAATGTTGTTTACAATATTTTCTCATCCTTTATTTAATGCATATTGTGACCATATGTGTAATTAAAAATATAGTATTATTTATAGTGTGGAAGGAGTAATGCAAGAATAATTAGGAATATTAATGTAGGATATTTGCTTTCCTAGACATAGGTTGTAAAATGTTTATGTTCTTAAGGAGATACTATAACTGTAGAAGGCCAACAAATATCCTTCTCACCCTTGCAAGCTTGACAAAAATCTTGGGAAGCATATGCTTTGACTCACATCTATCATTAGGAGTCTCATTAGGAAAGATATGAAATTTTCATTCATCAAACCAAAATATTTTTATTAAAAATTATATTCAATATTTTTCATTATTTTATTCAGTGATAGATCTCCACAAATATTAATTTTATTTTAGTAGGATAATTATTATAATTAGAGTAAACGACAATAGTTTGTTGCAAGTGAGCATACTTCCTCGTAGGTTCAATAATTTTTTGATTACTTTATTACTTGATTCAGGACGTATACCTATGTATATTAAGTGGTATTTTGTTATTTTTTTTATATTAAAGGAAACATAAGTGTTATTTAGGGATAATAGAGCCCTAAATTTTTATGCAATTTAAAAAGTTTACTGAACAATCCACATCACTTTATAATATGTTTATGATCTCATAATAAAATGATGCATGAATTACAACATGATAAAAAAACTTCTATTCATTTTTAATTCAAAAGTACAACCTAGGTTCTACTATAAAGAAAAGATGACCAAGTTTCACTAACAAAAAGCTTGGATTTTAATAAATATTTAAATATATTTAATGTGGGGTCTATTTCTTAACTTTTTAATTTGCTTCTATTTCTAAAATTTTTATATTATTTATAAATAGTAGATCTAATTTTAAGTTCAATACCTTTTTGTTTACTGATTTTAAAAATTTCTAGAATTAGTTAAGAATTTTATAGGTTCAAGTTATTTATATGAATTAATTTTGATCAAATAATTGATTTTTTTTTATTTACAGTGATTTTTTGAGCTTTTATTTTTAACATAAATACAAGAGAAAAAGATGAGTCTAATGCATGTACGTTTATTGGATTTGGATTTTTCTAGAATTAGTTATAAATTTTATAACTTTAATGTGATTTCTGTATTAAGCCTGACCCAAATATTGAATTTTTGATTTATGCTAAATTTTTGATAAATACTGGACTTAGAGATGAGTCCAACGCCTTTGATTTAACTAAATTTGGATTTTCGTTTGAATTAGTTATGGATTTTTGAAGTCTAGTGAATTTTTGTGTTTATTTAATTATTTGATTAGAAGCATTTGTCTATGTTTGTACTAAATTAACTCCAAACCTCTTGAAATACTCTTCAAATTTCAGAAAGGCTTATAGGCATGTTTTCAAGTGTTTAAAATTATTTTTATAATTTTAATATATTTTTTAGTTATTTATTTTAATTAAATACTAATATCTCTTTTTTTTTTAAATTATTTTTATTTTGAATGAATTTTTTTGAGCATATCTTTTTCCTCTTTTAACCTTTTAATTATTAGTCATTTGATATATTATATATAATTTTTAGATTTATTATTAATTTATTATGAAATTTTAAAGATCCTTGATTAATTTTGTACATGAATCTTAGGTTTATTAAATGACAGATAAAATGATTGCCAAATACAATGAAACTTGTGAAATATGTAAATGAATACTTGAGCTTCAAACCCAACGAATTTGTTCTCATCAAATCCTCCATATTTTGGAAAATGAACCACCAAACCTAAGTGCATCTATAGCTTTGTTTTTTTACTTTATGATCTACACTCACTGGATTTTTGTGAAATCAATTGTAAACTAACCCTAACATACATATAAACACAACACAAATGAAAGAAAATATAATTCTAAGATTATAGATAATTATAAAATTTAAAAATATTTGTCTAAAATGGACCCATAAGCTTGAAAATTCAAATAATAGAAAACCTGATCAAATTATGATCCAAGAAAATTTTGGTAGATCAAGAATTCTTCAAATTTGAGGTCAATTATTGAGAAATTTAAGAAAATTACAGATCAAACATAACAAATTATCTCAAGGTTCACTAGTCAAATGATTGTGAAACATTTTTTTATAAAATAGTAGAGATAAAGAGCTTTCCAACAGGCCCAATAACAGGAAAAATTATCAAATTCATCTCATTAGCAGGAAAAATTACATTGGTTAAGTATGTAATTATATCTATCCCCTCATTTCATTCAACTGTATCCTTAGTACCGAGAACTGTTCTTCATGAGGTGGAGAAGCTTTGCAGAAATTTCTTTTGGGATAAATCTAATGAAGATCATGGATTGCACTATGTTAGCTGGAAGAAGATGTGCGATCCAGTGGAACTAGGTGGCAGAGGAATTCATTCATGCTTGAGCAAAATGGGCCCTCTAAGAGCTAAACTAGCTTGGAAGTATATGAAAGAAGATGATTCCTTATTGCATAAATATTTGTTTCCAAAATATGGTTCCTATTGGGTTGCTGAAAACAGAAACAAATCAAATTCTGTTGCATGAAAAATTATAAAAGATGGAGGTAAGTCCTTGAGAAGTATTGTGAGATGGAATGTATCAAACAGTCACTCTATTGATGTTTTTGAAGACACTTGGATTTGGGAAAAATGTTTAAATAAATGGCTTACAATTTTTAACTCTCAATAAGAATCGGCTGATGCTTTTAGAGTAGAAAATTTAATTTCTAAAAATCAATGGAGTATTCCTGAACTTCAGAAATATTTCGGTAAGGAACCGATGGATTTAATCCGTAGGATTGATATCAATCCGGATCTTATTGAAGACCAATTTGAACTCATTCACATGGAATCTGGAAGAACTATTACTTCCATGTCTGCTGATCAAAATGCTGAGAAATCAGATGACATGGTTGAATGAAAATGGTTGAAAAAAGCAAAACTATGCACAAAAATAGATAATTTATGACAATGCCTTGCCTACCAATGCTTTTTTATCTTACAGAAGAATACATAGGATATCTAACTGTCCTAGAGACTGTAATGAGGAGGAGAATATTAGCCATCTAATTTGTAAATGCAAGAAGATTGTAGATGTTATTGATCAATTGAATGAATGGGGCCTTTTCATTGCTCTATTCGAAAACAAAGAAGAGATGTATAATTGGCTATCTGCTCAGAACGTATTTCTCTCTAGCTTACTTTGCAATGCAGTTTATTTTATGTGGAGGGACAGGAATGAAATTGTGCATGGGAAGAAGGAAAGAAGTTCATTTTATATAGCTGCTGAAGCTGTTAGTTATGCAGGAGTTCACAATACTCTGAATTATATCAAAACGGGACGGTTGAGTACCAATCAGCATTTGCTGTTTGAAAATCATTGGTATTCTCCTCCTCCCAATTGGATCAAGGTAAATGTAGATGCTACTTTATTTCATTCTTATAAAGGAGGTATTGGAGGAGTGGCTAGAGATCACAAAGGTAGATTTATAGCAGCCTATAGTATATCTCATATGCATTGGGATATTACTTATTTGGAGTATCAAGCTATAGCTTCAGTCAAAGAGATGATCAAGGATCGGGTGCATGGATTTCAAGGCATTATCATTGAGAGTGACAATTTGAATGTTATCAAGATGATCCACAAATCTTTCAAGAAGGGAGGACGAGGTATGGAAAAGTTCTCTTTTGTGGATACTTTTAATTATCTTATTTTGAATCATGTCAATAGAGATTGTAATAAGTTAGCGGACTTATGTGCTAACTTTGCTGCTTTTTCTTCTTTCTTTTGGGATGATTTAATCCTTGACAAGGTTCCTTCTTCATTTATCAATATTTTGAAGAACGAATCTACTACTTGTATTCATTAGGGACTTCTTTTGGTCCCTTATTTTCTTTTTTATAGAATTTGCTTTATGCTTCTTAAAAAAAAAAAAAGGCCCAATAGCACTAAATTTGGATTCAAATTAGATTTATTATGAATTATTGAAGTTTTGTTTATTTAAATTAAATTTTAATTCATTTATAAATTAAAAATGATTGGAAATAATTGGAAAGCACATTTCTAATCATTGTAAGTACAGTGGATGCTTTCGAACACATATTGACTACACATTGGGTTACTTAACCATGTCACAAAGTCATCTAGCAGTTATTCAAACTACAAAGGATTCAAGGAATTTGATTGAGCCATGACACTTGTAATTCAAATTGTGCAGTATGCATTTGAATTCTACCATATACTTTTGATTATCTAGCATGATTTGAGCAATTGGATCGTAAATCTTGCATGATTGAATGGTCTAGATCAGTCGATCCAATTTTAGTTTAAATTTAAACAAAACTTCATTTACTTATTTTAAAAGAGAGATATTTTAATGGAGGGCTTGTATCTTGCCACCTAAGACAAAGCTATGAACCATTTCAATTATGGACTAACTAATGTGAGCCAAAGGAAGGTTCTATAAAATTTGAGCCAATTTTTTTAAGTGTCTAAGTTGTTAGGAGTGAACCAATGAATGGAGAGAGGTAGTTTCAAGGAATCTTGCTAATAATTTTGATGATGACAAATATTATAAACTGAATTATTATCTTTTCTTAGTGAATATTTTAGATATTTCATTAATCTATGAGCAATAATATTATAGGTAAAACATACACTGCTCAAGGCTACTATAAGCTCAAGACTGAGTAAAATAGGAATATCAAGCAAATAAAGTCTATACTTATATTTTTCTTTACTTTCTATTTCTTGAGTATGCAATTGGGTGAAAGTGCGCACACACAAGGGTAGTGAGAAAAAAGTAATGTTAATTTTTTTTTTGTACTAATGATTATGTATAACATACAATCATACTATATATTCAATTATAGAAAGAATACACTTAATGGCTAATTGATTAATTAGTTTCTATAAACTAATCATATTGCATGATATGGATTATACTGTATAAATCATTATGATTTGAAAACCCTAGCGACCAGATAAATTAAGTACAATATTTAAAATTTAATTTTTGAACTAATCGTACTGTATGATCTGATTCATACAGTATAAAAATTTGAAATCTTACTTAAATTAACTGCATAATTTGTCAATCAAATCATTGTTTAATTAATGATAATAGATTATACTGTATGATCTTGATTGTATCATACAAGATTAGCATAGATTAAATTTGGTAATCCTAAAGATTATACCAAATAAAATTATGATTTTTGTACTTAATATACTGTATGATATTTATATCATATTAGACGACTGACTTGAAATAAACTAACCATACTATATGATGGGAGAAGTATAAGATGATTGATAGAGATAATTTCCAATCTTCTTAGGAATCATGCTATATGAATAGAGAAAAAGTAAACAGATTGTACAAGATAATCTTCAGATCATACTGTATGATGTGTTAAAAAAGTTGGATAGTTCGTCTGAACAACTATTTAAATTGTAATAGATAGCCCTAATTTTTATGCATATTTTACTCTATGAATTCCAATTGTTCTTTATGAATAGTGATGACCATCTTAAATTTTTACAGTTTCTTGAAGTCCATACTTAAGTAATGTTTTAGTATCTCTTAAGAAAGAAGAGAAGATTGTGTGACTATTGAAGGTACTCGGAGAGAGAAGTGTTTTGAGAGTGATTTAGGATTTGAGAGGATGGAGATGGCGAGGTTGACCTTGAGGGAAATGGAGTGTGATGGGATCACACGGTTACTCAGGGCTAGCTATACCCTTGTTCCTCATGTGTCCTTGGTTAGTTATTGAAGGATCTCTTGGGAGAAAGGCTTCTAAGTCAAGTCCTCAAGGTACTTTGCCTTCTTTAGGAGGGAGAAAAAGGATTTAATATTCTCTGTCTATGAAAGGGTTCATGTTCTCTTCCATCTCTATGATTGAGAAAAATGATTCAAGGTTATATGCCTTCTATAGCAGGAAGAAAAATGATTTAAGGTTCATTTTATGCATTTTATTTTTTTACACTTATTTTATGTGATAACTACTTGGTGAAAATTTGATATTATTGTTCTATTGTGCTGATTAGAATTTCATCATCTTTATTAAAATTATCATTAAATTACTAGATTCTACATCATGTGATCAAATTATTTATTTCATACTTTTAAAATTTTTACAAAAAGAATAATATTCCTGCTTAGGATTTTTATATTACTGATTTACCCCGCTATTGGTGCACCTTAGGATAGTTCTATATGGTTTAATAGCCTTCTCAAACTTTGAAAACTTAGTAGGCCCATGGGTTTAAGCTTTTTTTAAATGACTCATGGGGATCCAAAGAGCTATCCCCTAAAGTTTAGTTCAATGTGTGATCAACATCATAAGTTTTAAATTTTTAAAGTGTGTATGGTTGGTTTTGGTATGCTATGGTTGACCTAGTCAACCAAGCTGGTCATGGGTGGCTCCAACTCATTCTAAATGATATTTTGGACATGTTTAAATTGGTCCCAAGGTTTAGTGGGGTCATTTAGTTCAATTTGTTTGTTTATGGGCTAATAGGGTCCTTTGGTCAACCAAAGTTTACTTGGCCAACCAAAGTTAACCAAGGGTTGGAACTTGGTTCAATGCATTCTAAATGATATTTAGAGTTTATTGGAGGTAACTATATTATTTGGTTGGCTCTCCATGCATGTGTTATAGTTTTGAAGAGGCGAAAGAGCAATTTGGTCAATCTAGGTTAACTTGGCCAACCAGGGTTAAACAGAGTTTAGAAATTGGTTTGATGTACTCTAAATCATATTTTGAATATATTTGAAGAAGATTGCATTGCTTGGTTTGATTGGTCCATATCGAGGTTTGAGAAAAATTTTATTTCTAAGTTTTAAGGTTTTAGGGTTTCGTGGGAAAGTATGGTCAACCATGGTTAAGCAAGGTGTAATGTTGGTTTAATGCATCATATTAATGATGATGACAATGATTAATGACTGGATAGGCTTCTATGGTCAAAATATCATTATGTTATATTTAGTGGCATATGCTATAAATATTTGATGGTTTTACAGCTATAAAAATGCTTTGAGTTTTGGGGGTTAGGGATCTTGAAATGCCTTCAAACTAGTGTGGTTTACCATAGGGATATGTTAGTCAATATGCAATTAATGGATTAGGATTCTAAGGTCATTAGGTTAGGTTTGAAGGCAATGGAAATTTCTCCAAAAAATTATGGACCTTGGGGTTTTAGGTTTGGTTATAACAGTGGATTTTAGAGTTTTGACTAGTTAGTCATTGGATTAGATTTAGATTTGATTTAGATAATTATTTTGGAGGCTTTAAGGTTTGAAATGTTCAAATCATTGATGATCATTAGTGATTGAATAGGTGATCAACTGACTATCACTAGGGATGTCGACTTGTGTATTTAGAGATTGATTTTGATTTAAAATTTGAATTGATAAATGGTGTTTAATGATTAAGAGAATTTTAGGCTTTAGATTGATCATATCACTCATAATAAATGATTGTTAAGTAATAGATCAAATGATAACATGATAGTCAAGGATGATTATCAAGTATTTCTTTAATATTTTAGTGATGAAGGTACTATGCCAAAACATATCATAGAGTTTGATTTTGAATTTAAAGTATGATTCAAAATGATTGATGAATAGAGAATGATGTTTGATATAGGGATAGTGACCTCATTCAAAAATTAGATTAACAGTTACAATTTTTTTAATTTTATTGCTCATAGTAGGAAATGAATTTTTATATTAAGATTTTGGTTATTTTATCTTATTTTTATTAAGGAGTTGAGTGCATGGGAAGTGAAGAGTGATGTATGGAATTTTTTGGGAGATTTTTTTTTTGGGAAACCCATAGAGGTACCTATGCGTTAATTAATGAAAGTATTATATAGTCCTTAAAGGGAGCTCAAGATCAGTAATGCTCATAAGAGTTACAAAATGAAAGCAAAAATTTCTATGAGCTTGAGTTCCGTACTAAGCAAAAATACATTATAACCTAGGTACAATCTATGGTGCATAAGAAAGAGCACCCAAAATAGTGAAAAAAAAAATACCAGCTCCATCTTCCCTTCCAAAGCAGTACCGCTTTGAACACCTGCACTAAGGAAATCCTACAAAAAAGGTGATGCCCAAGATTGATATTGCACAAATAAAATCATAGGCTAGCAGGTTGATAGTCCACAAAACAAGTAATATAAATACAAGACAAGATATTAACATGCAACAACCAACAATCGATTAAGAAGCCAAGATAGTCAATAACATACCCATAATACATAATAACATAGACACGAAAAGCTAAGAAAAATGAGATATATAACAAGTTAACATCCAACTAAGGATAGATAGCCACAGTTTCAGGAAAAAATTAGTAACACAAAAACCCCAATCGAGCATTGAGATATAGTTCCAATTAAACCAAGTAAACCAACATGGAGTCCACATGAACCAAGCACAAGAACGGAAAAATAGCCAACCTAGAAAAAGTAATTAGAAGAAAAATAGAAAGTTAAATTAAAGCCTAATTGGTACTCCAGATTAAATCCAATCCTAACTAAGCATAGAGGATCTATGCCCAGGTAACAAAAATAGATCAGAAGAAATACATAACATAGCTAAATGAAAAAGCACAAAATCATGAAGTAAGCTGGACCCCATAACAAATAGAGAGCACAGTTGCTGAAATCAAAACCACTGAACCCAGACAAAGTAATAATAGAGTGGCTCAAGGGAACATAAAAGCCAACCCACATCATATTCTGGGAATCGATGAGTACCATAGAGGCGAATAGTTGGCTCCCAAATAGAACCATAAAAACCAAGAGAAGCAACACAAATATGATAACCTCTAGTAAACCAAGAAAGAGGCAACCTCCAAATCAAAATAAAATTGAGCCTCAAGATCCATCTACAAAACCACATTGAAGTCTATTATAGGGATGACCAATTTTGTCTAATCTTAAAATCCCTTTTAATGGGGAAGGTAAGTTAGGAGAACAAAAATAAGTAAAATAGTCCAAATTATACCCCAAATTGGCAAGCCAATCGACATTTAAAGTTCATGAGGGGTTTTAAACCCTAAAGAACTAGTCCTGAGGCTAACCGAGAGGGGGGGGGGGGGGGGGGAATTGGTTTTTTAAAAAATTTTTTTGAGGGAGTGAATTGGATATTTAAAAATATTCTTCCACGAAAAGAAAAATCCCCTTCTTAAAGCTTTTTTAACATCTAAAATAAATAATCAATATAGCATTATATTAATCACAAATTTTTAGCCAAACAGTTATATCCAAAAATAAATACAAAAAATAAAATGCAAAAAATAAAATCAGAAAGAATACACGAGATTTTATAGTGGTTCGGTCAACCTGACCTATGCCCATTCCTCAGAGGCACCCTCCGAGTATTACACTAAACTATAGTGACTCTCCTTTCCCCCCCATAACAAGACAGAGAAGCCTTTAAAAATCTTTCAACCAACGAGGTGCGGTAGAGGAGCCGGGTCCTTTGACACCAAAGAGAACTTCTTCCCAAAACTTCTCTCAAGATGAACCTTAAATTTGATGGTACTAAGGTGCAAGCTTGCTAGAGCAACCGTGTGAAACCCCCTCCACACTCCTTGAAACCCCCTCCAAGGATCTTCTCCCTCCCTGAAACTCCACCCTTTCCTTTCTCACTTTCAAGTTCTTTCTTCAAGTTTTCTCTAGAAAAATGAAGCTTCAATGGCTGCCAACGACACTTACCAAGTGTCTTGATAAAGCTTAAATAGAGGGCTTTGAAAAACCCTTAAAATTAATTGTGTCAGCAAAGATCATTTATTATGGTCATAAGATGGTCCAATACGATGCGATTTAATAGAGGGCTTCAAAAAATCCTTAAAACTCAATTCTTGTGCCAAATATCATTCTATTCGATCTCAGAAATATCTAGTACAATGTGGGAGAATTTGACTTGATAGTCATGGATGATTTCTGAATAGTCCAGTATGATCAGTTCAAATTTATACATATCATTTCATATAATACTGGGGATTGTCCTGGATGATTAGAAGAAAAAGTATAATATTTAATCTAGTATGATCTGTGGTCTTCCCATAAAGTATCAAAGATCATCTAGTATGATTATAATATCATCCTATATGATCTAATCGAGTAATTTAATAATATTTAGTCACCTAATCATTGGTTCAATTTAGGCATGATTGTCATACATCGTCCAATACAATATAGATCATCCTAAAGGATAAGAACAAAATTTGAATCGTGGATTCTTGCCTAAATTATGATTGATAGCTATTTTTTATATTCATAACTGATTATCCTGGATGATCTAAATCATCTAGTATGATTATTTCAATTTTTCATTTTAATAAGCTGATCATACAATATGATATAAATCATACAATATGATTAGTTTAGAACATGAATTTCTAGTTGACTCAATCTCACTCCCTTAAGTGTGTGTGTGTGTGTGCATGGCCACCGCGCTAACAAACACCGTTACAGGACTTGAATTAAGAAAATAAAAAAAACATTAATAAATATTACATATTCATTATAGCATAATCTATTCTACTTAATCTTAACTCCTAAATCTTCATTGGATGTTATATGGTGTTCCTAAGAAATTAGTACAGACAAAGAAAAATATATTAGAAATACAAGTAGACAATAGAATGTGAGCAACAATATTTGTTATCATCTAAAACATATACTTTTGAGTTCAAGTTGTAATAATCTATCCTTTTTTTATGAAGGCAAACATTACTAGCTGAATTTATAAATTTAAAAATATTTTTCCAAATCTCCCATTCACTAAGATAATTATACTAAAAGTAGGAGAAATAACAATAATTTCTTTTTTTTTTTCATTTTTTTTAAAACATAGAAATAAACAAAAAAAAAAACTTTTGAACCTAGATAACATGTAAACTAATTCAAATACAAGATGAACAAATGCAACCAGAAAAATATATTATCCTTCTTTGACATTATCAAAAACAAGGGAATATATATATATAAAATGGAGCACATATAACATACTCTAATCAGGTGGAGGTGGTGCTGATGTTTTAAGAAAAATCAATTAATTTCAACAAATTTTCTCAAAATGAGAAAAACTCTTGATTTTATTTAAAAACATAGTAAGCAATAATTTGATCGCACTAAGATCCAAAAAGGTTAGAAATTTAAATTTTATCAACCGTAGCTCAGTTTCCTTATAGGTTAAAGTCCATTTAAAACAAAAATTTTATTTAGACAAGAAATCAGATAAGAAAAGTAATTTGTTCAAACTTCTTTTTAGAAAAATATCTGATAGAATAATATTACAAAGTAATCAACCAAAATCATGATTTTTAAAAATCAAGTGTTTGAAGATATCATGAAGCACATGAATTCTTTTAAGATTTAAAGATTTGAAAGAGAAGGAAGATTTTTCTGTGGGATCATTTTATGTCTCTTATTAGTTATTTGGCACACTTTACATATCTTTTGATTTTTTTGATACACTTTGTGTATCTTTCAATTATTTAGCAATCACTATGCATCTTTTTAATTTTCTTTTGGGCTCATTTTATGCCTCTTGTCACTTTTGCAAGCTAGCTCAATTTCGAAACATTTAAAGATTCTCAGTTATGAGAATATCTATCAGATATAAGAAAAGAAAAACTCACCCTTTAATATAACAAAGAATAAATCATAAATCATAATCATATTCATATGATAAATACAATAACTTGATCAAAAAAACTTGAAAGAGATTTAATGACTTTGAGCATTATTTATATGAGATAGATTCTTGTAAGAAGAAAAAATTTATCTCAATTTTAAAGTACAACTTTAAATTTGAAATAGATTTTACTCCACAAAGAAAAATACAATACTGAAGGAGTTAGATGAAGAGAGATATTCATCTATGTTTCTTCCTTTAACTGATTTAGGGAAGTTAATCACTGATTGCTAAATTTTTTTAAGTAAAATGGAGATAAAATTTTCATTTTAAAAAAAAGAGTGAAGTGAGCTTATTCTCTTATGCAAACATAATGTGAAAAGTAATTTTTGTGTATAGATTTGATATAAATCAACAAAACATACAAGAAAATAAAATAAAGTGATTACAATAAAAACATATAAATAAACATATTAAATATTTATAATGAATAAAAAAAACAAATAATATATATGCATGTATTAACTACAACACATAAACACACAAACACAAATTTATATCTCATTACCCTTCTTATGGTCTGATGATTCAGAAATTTGGTCTGCCTAGGATATTTGTTTGCTTTTTATCATTTGTCTTTATTTCATTTTGCTTGTTTTTACCTTTTTTTTGAAGGAGTTTTTACATTAGGGCACTAATTTTTTATATTTCTGGATTTCCCATGCCCAATAAAAAAAACCTCAGAGGAAATCTTAATATTCTTACCATTTTTACCTATATTGAACTTTTGTTGAGGTTGATTCTTATTCTTTAGTAGATTTTCAAATTTTCTTGTGATTGATGTTATCTCTTTACTCTTAACATTTACTAAGTCACTTTGATCCATGTCTTCAGTTTTTAGCATTATAATTTCACATGTGTTTAAAAGCTTTTGACTTAAACTTTGCACGTAGGCAATGAGTGAGCCAATCAAATTATCATTAGAATATTTATTAAAAAGTTTTGTTCACAAATAATAATGACTTTGGCATCAAACTTATTACATAGATAGCATAGAATTTTTTTGACTTTTTCAAAGTTTGAAAGTTCTTTATCTAAAGCTTGTAATGATGTCATAATTTGAGTAAATTTAATATAAATGTCTAGAATAGACTCATAAGGTTTCATGCAAAATAGTTTATAATCATGCATTAAAAGATTCAACCTAGATTTCTTAACTTCTCTAGTATATTTGCATGTATTGTGTAATTTATCCCAAATTTTTTTGTCAGTAGTGCATATGGATACTAACATACAATCTTTAGAATTCAAAGCATATGAAAAATAGTTTAAAGATTTAGTATTCAATTGAGCATTAATTTGTTCTACTCTACTCCATTCATAAAAATGAATATCAATTTTTACTCCATCTATAATACGTGACGGTACAAAATAACTATTTTGAATCATATGCACATTCGATAATAAATTAATTGTAGTAAAGTGGATATGTGAGTTTTCCAAAAATCAAATGGCATATTATGAAAAAAGGTTGTCTAGTAATTGATTAACCTTTTGTAGTATTTCTATTTCTAAAGTTAGCCATGGATCAAAATTCAAAACTTTTGTAAAACTTGATTTTATGAATCCCGCTTTGATATCACTTTATTGTGTGAGGTGTTAATCCCAAAAGAACTAGTCCCAAGGTTAACCGTGAGGGGGGGGGGGGGGGTTTGGAGGGGTTAAATTGGATATTTAAAAAATGTTCTAAAAAAAAAAAAAGAAAAGAAAAATCCCTTTCTTAAAGCTATTTCAACATATGAAAATTGATAATCAATACAACGTAATATCAATCACAGATTTTAAACCAAGCAGTTATATCTAAAAAAAATGCAAAAAATAAAGTGCAAAAAATACAAATCAGAAAGAACAAACTGGATTTAATAGTGGTTCGGTCAACCTGACCTACGTCCACTCCTAAGTGGAATCCTTCAAGTATTGCACTAAACTATAGTGACTTTCCTTTTGCCCCCAAAGTAAGGCGAAGATGCCTTTAAAAAATCTTTCCCCAAACTTGATACGGCAAAGGCGTTGGGACCTTTGACACCAAAGAGATCTTCTTCTTTCCAAAACGTCTCTCAAGATGAACCTTGAATTTGAAGGCACTAAGGTGCAAGCTTGCCATAGCAATCATGTAAAACTCGCTCCACAATACCTTGGAGCCCCCTCAAAGGTTCTTCTCTCTCTCTAAAACTCCACCCTTTCCTCTCTCCTTTTCAAGTTCTCTCTTCATGTTTTCTCTAGAAAAATGAAGCTTCAATGACTACCAAAGACACTTACCAAGTGCCTTGATAAAGATTAAATAAAGGGTTTTGTAAAACCCTAAAAATCAATTTTGTTAGTAAATATCATCCAATATGATCACGAGATCATCTAGTATAATGTGCTTAAATTGAGGGCTTTAGAAAACCCTAAAAACTTAATTCTGGCACCAAATATTATCCTGTACGATCTTAGGATCATCTAGTATGATGTGCAGAATTTGACCTGATAGTCATGGACAATCTCAGGTTAGTCAACTATGACCAATTAAAATTTATACAGATCATCCCGCATGATATTGGGGATTGTTTTGGTTAAGTAGAAGAAAAATTATGGTATTTCATTTGGTATGATTGGCAGTCATCCTATAAAGTATCAAAGACCATCCTGTATGATCTTAAGATCATCCTGTATGATCTTAAGATCATCCTGTATGATCTTAAGATCATCCTGTATGATTTGATAATGTAATTTAATCATAATTAGTCCCCTAATCACAAGATTAATTTAGGCATGATTGTCTTATATCATCCAATATGATATAGATCATCGTGGATAATTAGAACAAAATTTGAATCATGGAATCTTGCCTAAATTATGATTGTCAGCTTTTTTTTTTATGATCATGAGTAATCATTCTGGATGATCCAAATCATCCAGTATAGTTAGTTTAATTTACCATTTTGAAGAGTTAATCGTATAGTAAGATATAAATCATATATTATAATTAGTTTAGAACTCGAATTTCTAGTTTTGACTCAATCTCACTCCCTTGAGTGTGTCTGTGCATGGTCACCAAGCTAGCAAATACTCTTACAAGACTTAACAAATTAAAAATACATCAATAAATATTACATCTTAATTACAACATAATCATTCTTAGCTAATCTTAAGTGCTGAATCATATTTGGATGTGGCATGGTGTTCCTAAAAAGTTAGTACACACATAAGCAAAAATACATTACAAATATAAGTAGACAACAGGATGCAAGCCATAACATTTGTTATCATCAAAAAGATAAACTCATGAGCCCAAGTTGCAACATGAACAAGCATTCCCTTCCCTAAACACATGAGCGAGGGAGTAATTAACAAAGATGGATAATTTCTTGATATACCTCACATGATAAAAAAGAGCGAGATTACACACAGTATCATCAATGTTATTTAAATAATGAATACTATAAGTAGAATCAAATTTAATCCAAACGTTAGAAATATCAAGAGATATGCATAATCTAATCCCATGAAGAATATCCGAGAACTCAGTAAAATTCACATAGCACTTATGTAATGGATCCACAAAGGAAATAATAATATTTCCATAACCGTCCCTAATAATCCCACCACACCCCAAGTGGAACCTTTGATAGCACCATCCACATTTTGTTTATATGAGTTATTAGGAGGTTTGATCCAGTAAAGAAACCTAGGTTTAGTAGAAGGATGATCACCCTCCAGTGTGAGACCTAAATCAGACACCACAAAGGAATAATTCTTAAAATTCATGACATAAAGCAGATTAATAGAAAAAAGCCTCAGAACCTTATCTTTCACATTCTTCATAATCCTATGATGCATCATACCAACACCATTAAAAAGGGAATTATTTTTATCCATCCATAAATATCATAAAATGAGAGAGGGAATAACATTTTGATGTGGCCTTTATACTTAATAAACCAGGAGTTTTTTTTTTTTGATGAAACGCTCGAAGCAATTTTATTAAAATAAGTCAAATAACAAGTACCTAAGTGAAGTAGAACCTATCACATTCCTCCTTTAACACTTTAGTAAAAAGAGGAGGAACCTTATTGTTATCCAAACTATCCCAAACAAAATCACAAGAACAAGCATAGTTAGCACCATAATTAGCTAACTTATTACACCCCCTATTCACAAATTGAATAATAACTTGATTGAAATTCCTAAGAAAGTAAAAATCATCCCTGCATTTATTCCTTCCTTCAAGATTTTCTGGACGTGCTTTATAACATTATAATTATCCCCCTCGATAATGATTCCTTTCGCCTCATACATCCATTTTTGAACAACCTTTCTCAGGGCAAAGATTGCTTCCATCTCCAAAATACCCAATGCAGACATTTGAAACCAAAGGAAAACAAAAATCTACCTTTGCTATCTCTTATTACTCCGCCAACGCTTGCATTATAAGCCTTGTCAAGAGAAGCATCAACATTTAGTATGATCCAATCGGTTGGAGGGGGATTCCAAGTGTAAGAAAATATCCTTAATTGATTAGATTCCCAGTTGATCAAAATTAGATCATAACTAATCGAAGATGAAGCAAAACTAAGAGCGTTTGTTGCTATAACATTAAGTCCATCTTCCTTATTTCCATACACTAGCTTATTCCTGCTTTTCCAGGAAAAGAAGATAGCTAAACATTATAAATTACCCAAGAAAGGATTTGATTTGACATATCTACCAGTTCCTTATAACAATTCACCAAATCAGATAGAATAGGGATCCTAAAACCCCATTTATTAATGATCCTTATTACTTCTCGAATGAAAAAAATAGTGGACTGTTATGTGCTCAGCATCCTCAACTATAATATAAGCTATCGGACAACCATTGTGATTAATAATTCTTCTGTACATCAAGAATTCATTGGATGGAATGGCCTTGTGAATCAATCTCAACCAAAAAACTCCACCATTGGTCTTAAATTTAAAATCTTTAACCATCTCTAGTTGCCATCCTCTTCTTCATATCTGCTACTTTGATCCGATATCTGAGCTGCCAACGTCATACCAGAGAGCTTGAACAAAGTTTCAATTTCATCTTTTTAATTTTCAACATTAATCAGGACATAACATATAAGCTCTACCAGCTCCTTTCCGAATGCCTGCTATAGATTTGTGACATTCCAACTGTCTTCCTGAATAAAAAAGTTCAAACAATATTGTTCCTCTTGTAATTCTGCACAGAGGTTGGCCACCTATCAATGCTTTTGCCAAGGATCCAAATATCCTTAGTTGTATCAATACTCTTCCCATCCAAGACCTTCCATCTCACAATTTTTGAAGAAATTTTGCTCCCCTTACAATGATCTTCCAATTGGCTGATATTCCATATCTAGCTTCAGAATTCAAGATATCTGTCCCGCACTTTGCAATTATGATTCTATTTAGCAATGAGGAAGGATTAGATATAATACTCCATGCAAATTTAGCTCTCTAAAATCCTAATTTATCAGATGCTGAAGTAACTCCTTGACCTCCCAGCTTTGTTTGTTTGCATAGAGTTTCCCAATCAACATAGTGGATTCCCTTGCTCCTATCTTGTTTCATCCAAAGAAATTCTCTACTCAACTTGTCTAAAAACTTCAACAATCCCATTAGAACCAAAGAATGAGTAGAAAGGAAGATAGGAATAGTTAAGAATGAAGACTTAATGAGTTGAAGCTTACCAGACAAAGTTAGGAATCGATTTCCCCATATATTTAACTTATCATAAGCTTTCTCTAGCAGTCCTTGAAAATCTAAAGTTGTTAATCTTCTTAATGCCATTCTAACACCAAGACAATTCAGCTCATTAACTGCTTTAATTCCTAGAACTTTAGAGAGGGTCTTGGACTTACTTCTACTCACTGACTTTCCCAAGAGTAATGAAGATTTATGAACATTGATTCTTTGCGCTTTCCAACTATTGTAATTCTTCATAATCTTCAAAATCTTCTTTGCATTATTGCAGTTGGACACAAAGAACACAATGATGTCATCAGCATACTACAGATGAGATACTTTTTTTGTAGTTGGGGCAATCTTGACTCCAATCTTAGCATCTCTTTGATTGAATGCTTCTGTTAACAGTTCAGAGCACATGATGAACAAATAGGGAGATAAAGGACATCCCTGTCTGGATCCACACTTTGCCTGAATTCATTTAGTATTAAAACCATTAATAAGAATGGAATACTTGGTGTTAATCACACATTGAAGTAGTAAATTTGAGAAATTTCATGAGAAACCAAATTGCTCTAACACCTGCTTCAATGTTTCCAATCCCATACTGTCGTATGCCTGTTCCATGTCCACTTTGATAGCCATCATACCTTTTTTTTTGCTTTAGATTATCTAAATGTTTTGATAATTTCTTGAGAAAGCAAAATATTTTTAGAAATGGATGTGCCCCTTATAAAAGAGACTTGAATTTTCAAAATCATTTTTGGAATAAAGCAAACTAATCGGTTCAATAACATTCTTGCTACAATTTTGTAAATGGAATTGCATAGACTAATAGGTATATAATTAGAAGGGATCAGGGATTCTTAATCTTGGGAATGAGAACTACAAAAGTTTCTCTCCACTCCTCACACATAACACCTGAATTAAAAATTTGACTAACAGCCTTCCAAACTTCATTCTTAATGATAAGCCAATAGAATTTTATGAAGGAGTATGATATACCGTCTAAATAAGGGGATATGTTACCTTCCAATTGACTGATGACTGATTCCAGTTCTTCCTTAGAAAATTCAGATGTGAGCATGTTTCTATCTCCCTCGTCCAGAACTCTAGTTAGTTTCGTCCATCCAGCAAGAGAGCATCTCTTGACTTTCCATTTCTCTTTGAAGTACTCAAAAATGTTTCTTCAATTTTGTTTTGCTCCTCTGACAATCTACCATTGATATCTTTGATTTGTTGATGAAGTTACTATTGCGCCTTGCTGAAGAAATAAAGTGGAAATACTCTGAATTAGAATCACTATCTTTAATCCACTTGACTTTTGCTCTTTGTCTCCATCAAGAGCTAAGCCTGCCCAATGTAGAATTTAACTCCTTCACCTTGAATTTCAACAAGCAAACTTTCTCTTCCGATAAACCTCCTGAATTTTCCTCTTCCTCTTGCAGCCCAAGGATCTCTTCCTTCAAATTTTCCTTCAGTTTGTTGAGATTTAAATACTTGGCTCCACTCTAATGGAATAATGCCTTCAATGCTCTTCTGAATTTAAGATTCAGAACTTGAATGTCATCCCCTCCAGCAAATTTCTTCCATGAATTAGCTACTATAGTTCTAGATACTAGAAAAGAAGTCCAGATTTCTTCAAACTGTAGTTTTTTAAACTTGTAGAATCCTGAAGTAAAAATTTTAATCACAATTCGGCAGTGATCTGAAGCAATTCTACCAAGTTGGCGGACAACTACTAGTTATATAATCTTCAGAGCAGCCGAATTGAGAAGGCAGTGATCCAGTCTTTCTAGAATGCATGCTCCCCCTTCTTGTTATTGCACCATGAAAATTTAGGACCAATTATTCCAATATCATGGAAGTCGTAGCTATTCAAAAACATATTCATGTCTTGAAGTCCTTGAGAAAAAGTAAACCTCTTTCCTCCTCTTTTTTCATCTTGGGACAATATGCAGTTGAAGTCTCATCTCATAATAAAAGGAAGATTGGTATTCAAATAAGCTTCTAGACTTTCCCACAATTGTCTTCTCTTATAAATATCTTTGCTTCCATGAACTGTGGCTATTAGCAACTCACTTATGTTTTGAATTTTAAAAGACCCAATCAAAACTTGAGATGAAGCATGAACGAGTGTAAAAGAATAAATGCTGGTCTTCACACAAACCAATATACCCCATGAAAGACCTTCTGCTGGGACACAAAAGAAATCCCAACTGTCTCCAATTAATTTACTAATTTCAAGTCTATCAAATGATGAAACCTTCATTTCTACTAGCCCAACATACAAATTATCAAACACTTTCACAAACTCCCTTAAATAGCAAGAGGCTTCTACCTTCCTAGCCCCCCTGCAATTCCAAAAGGCTAGAGATGTCATATAAGCTTAAAAATGGGATTACTCCCATTCGTAATCTTCTTAGTAGCTTAACCTTTTCTTCTTTGAGTTAATATATTGTCTTTCCCTAGAGAATTAAGCTCTTTAAGAAGCTTACCTTTGCTTTTTCTTTATTTAGGCAACAACATTTCTGTATCTGTACCATCACATTTCAAATTAATGCCATGTATTTCACCTTCTTCTGGTTCTCCTTCTTCTGATTCTGAACCAAGGATTCCCTCCACTTCAACTGGACAGAGGTTAAGAATAATGAACTTATTCTTATCATCTACTGGATTTTGAAATACCAGAATTATTCCAGAGATCTCAGGAGCTGTAGCAATTTCTAAATTTTCATTAGAAGCCTCCTCTATGACATCAACCTCTTTGGTTACAACACCTATTGAAATGCCTTCCTTACATGCTGGCAACACCTCATCATTTTCTCCTGCCACATATACTTTTTGAACTGGATTAGCTTCAGAGACTTGATCAAAATTTTGAGAGGATTTATTGGATAGTTTTTGAACATATACTGCTTTTATTTTCCTGAAATTGTCATTCTTCTGATTAGCAATACCCATTATAGGAAACACCTTTCTTCTTCTTTTTCTCAGATTTTTGACTAGTATCTAAGGCCCATAAGACTTATCTGAATCTCCTTCTTGCTGAGGGGGCTGGGACACTTATCCCAAATCTGAATTATTTGCATTTGCTTAAAAACTTATTGTCATTCCATCTTTGCACTTTTCTACAAATTGGCCAACCTTTCCACACTTAAAACAAAAAGTGGAGACTTTCTCATACTCTACCTTTTGAAATAAGCGACCACATGATCCTTCCACCCAAACACCAGTTGGGAATTGTTGATCTAGAGCCATACAGACACAAACTCTAGCATACTCACTCTTGCTCCAGTGAAACATGTTTCCATCAATCCAAAGTGGTTGTCCTATCATTGAAGCAATTCTAGCCACATTGTCTTCATCCCAAAAAATTAAAGGGAGGTGTGGAAGTCTGACCCATATTGGGGATGTTAATCCTTTTAATGAAGAAGCAAAAAATAGGGGAGACCACCTATCTATTCCCAGTATATGTCCATTAACATACCAAGGCCCACCTTCTAAAACCTTCTCCACGGCTTCCATAGCATAGAAGGAACACATAATCCATCCAAGTCCAAGAGAAGTAATATGAAACTTCCCAAACATGCTCCATTGATGATGAAGCTCTCTAGCTATGACATTGATAGGAGCATTATCTCCAAAAACCTTCACTACAACAGAATATTGAAGTTTCTCAACATTCTTCTTAATGCAAGATTCTTTAAGTTTAATTGCTCTTCCATCTTGAGACAAAAAAGATTCGTCCCTTGTAAAGTTAAATTTGATATTGGGTTTCCTAACCCATGAATTGAGGGCACCATGTCCTTGATTTTTGTTTGAAAATTCTGTGGTGATTCCTTCTTCAGCATTGTCACATACATCAGAAGTGTGATCCATTAGCTTTTGTGAAAAAGATACGCCGTTCTCTAAGAACAGGGGTTTCGTAACATTGTTACTAAACATGTTCACAAATAATTCATGCCTGAAGAGGATGAATCTTCTCTGTCATTGAAATTTTTGTTTGAAGTATTTCTGATAGCTGCGTAAGGTTTCTTTGGTGGAGCTTGAATCGCAACTCCATTACCTTTTCCTAGAACTGGAGGAGATTTTTTAAGAACAACATATGAAGGCTTATTGATCTTTAAAGGACCTACTTTGAAAGTTATAAATGAGTCATCAGACTAAATTAATGTTGAATATGGACCGCCGGGAGGTTTCCAACGATCAGCGATGAACGTCGCTACTTCCTCCGTCATCAATAGAAGATCCGCCAAAATATCGAAAATGAAATTTTGAAACAAAAACTGAAAATTCTCTTTCTACATTTTTACTAATAAACAAGGAGTTAAGCATAATATTAATAGATAACTTAGCATTAAAACAATTTAATTTGAAAATATCATAAAAATAAGTCCAAGTTCTAATAGCTAAAGGGCTTGAAAGAAAGACATGATGCATGTTTTCCATTTGAAAACAACATTGAAACGTGGATAGTAAAATAAAGCCTCTTTTAATTAAGTTATCATCAGTAGGAATGAACATATGCAAAATTCTTCGGATGAAAATAACAACAGTGGAATAAATACTTTTATGTCAAATAATAGAAAAATAATATTAGTGACATAATTTTTATTTCTAAAGGCATGCCAAGCATCCTTTAATCTGAAGCCCCCCATCTTTAAAAAAATTACATAATAATAAATCATCAGAGTCAGTGTTCAGGGAAAGGTTCATAATTTGTTGAAATAGTTCACCTTAACCGCCGTAGTGGAAGAGGTATTAATAATAAAATCAATAGAATGAGCTCCCAACTAATGATCTTGCAAAAATAAGATGTTCCCATCTCCGAGCCCCCAAGTAATGTGGGATGGAAATTTTTGGGAGAATATTGAATATGTTGGGATGATTTTAGGGTTGAGAGAACCCAGACTTAAGGCTATGTAGGAGAGATTAAAATTATGTTAAAAATATAAAGAGAAAGGAAAAGATAATGAAGGGTTCACCAAAGCTCTTAGGGATGAGTGACAAAACTTTACTAAAGAATAGAGTTGCTTCCAAGGCTTCTTGAATAAATTAAACAAATAAAAGTAGTTGTTATTGAATGAATTAAAAATTTCATAATATTGTTGTAATAAATTGATTGCTTAAAATCTATAATTATGTGTATGTTTGTGTAAACATATAAATTTTTGGATGTCTAATGGGCATAATTGATGGTATATATGTGAAACATAGAGTAATTTATTAATATTTAATTTTTTTCTTTGGTGCATTATAGAACTATTTTCCTAAGCGTTATTATGTTGTAATGATTAGAGTAGCATATTGACACTAAGTGGTGTAGCCAAAGTTCAAAGCAATATTATGCATTGAGATTGGGCAATCTAGTACAATGTTGCTAAGATCTGGATAGAGGATAATTTGTTGGAGTTGATGTGATTTTAGTTATTTTTTTATCAGAAGGTTATGATATTATTGTCATTGCTTTGATGCTAATCAAGAAGTATGGCACTGATCTAAATAGCTTATCTTTATATCTCTATTGTCAACCAATTTTTATCTCATGCTCACTATATTTTGTATGGGTGAAAGGGAGAAAACTCTATGGAGAAAAAGAGAGAAGGAAGGGACAAAAGAAGAAGAAGAAGAAGGGATTTTAGAGACTAATGATATGGTTTCAATCATTAGAATGGAGCAGGGGAAGCTTGAAGAACTAGAAGAAAACAGAGACAAGTTTTAAGCACTCATCAATAAAAATTATTTATTTAAACGAGAAGAATTTAATTGAATTTTCAAGAATCTCTTGATGAAATCATAGCTCAAAATTCTTGTCCCAAAGAGGTAGAAAGAATTGGGTAAATAGGGGAAAATAAATTAATACCCATTGTTGACCTCATTTTTGTATGAGGTCATCAAGATCTATCTGTACTCCTGATCATCCAACTAATGGTTGATAATCATACATGTGTCGGCATTCACTTAACATTTAAAACAATCACCTGATCTTCCACTTCTAGTATATAGTCAAATCATCAAAATATAATCACCTCTTAAATCATATATCCATCCTATAATGATCATTAACCAACCAACCATTCAATCATCATACATTTAGTTTCAAGTCAATTAATCATGAGCCCACACTTTCAACATTCAATTAATACTTAACCATATAATAAACTAAGTAATCAATAATTTAACTGATAACCAGTCTGCAATCAATCAATCAATGTTTTAATAAGCCACCATTCTTTTCTTATTATTAATGAAATTTTATGCATTTCTTTTAAAAACAAACCACCATTTAATCAAATTTCAATCATTCAACCTTCAACCTCAAATCTCCAGTCAACCAATCAATATGGCATGCAGTTGCAACCTACAGTCAATTGACTCAGTGCATTTTGTAAGTCAGTGCAATGACACCCTTGAACCCCAATCATAGTCCACATCACTTTACTAGGAGCCCCACATATCAAACAACAATTGCTAGCTCTCTAAGCCAATGATTAGCCAGATTGATCTAGTTGAGCTAGCTCAACTGGTTATATACATCAACTACCTTTAACTCAAAACCAAATGAGCTCTAATCTTCATTTAACTATGAAAATCTCTCTTAGTGAAATGAATTTTACTTGTTACCTTGACCTAGTCATTAGTTTACTTGGTCAACTAGATCCATGTCTAGTCTAACTAAGTTAACATAGGGTCAATTTAACGCATTCATTCAAAACAACCCATCTAATCCTTTAATGTCACTCAATTGAATTCCTCCAAAATACCTAAACCCTCAAGGTCAATTAATGGTGGGTTTGGCTTAGCCAAACTATCATGGATGCTGAAATCAAACTTTAAATTGAATACTTCACTCATACAATGGATCTAGCCATTAAGACTCCTCTAAACCTATCCCAATGACTCATAGATATCACCTAAATGCCACTTAGGTAGCCCTTGACTAGTTGATTGGTCAAACATATCAATAAAGGATTAAACACCATTGAATGATCGATTCTTAGTTAAACCTTTACAACATTATTTATAACTTAGTCCATATCACTCAAATAGTAAGCCATCACACTCTTGAACCTCAACATTAGTAGAAAACTTGATTGGTAGACTAGTCAACTCAATCAATAAAGGGGAAAGGAAGGGTTAAATGGTCAAATGATAGTAAGTCCCTCATTCCTTTTCATCCAAATTGATTCAAGCTATTTAGGGTTCTTCTTGAACATCCCTACATAATCTTTGAGCTTTATTTAAGGTATAATTCATCCCTAAGCTCATTTCTATTGACCCAATGTGTAAATAAGGATAAAGCAAACTTTCGAAGTTATTATCCTAGGCATTTGTCCTTTTTCCTACCTTCTAACTACTTAGAGATAGATGGAATTCATCTAAATAACCTTCTAAATGAATCCTAGCCATCTGAGGTAGTTTTACAGTTTTAAATTGGCCAAATAATCAAAAAAATGTTCACTTAAGCCATTACGACTCTCTCACTACTCATAACCTCCTAGAGAAAATTTTCTTTTTATTTGAGCACCCAAGGTTCTCCCTTATAATCCCCAAGCTCAATCCCAACCTTTGTAAACCGTCGGCAACAAGTTTTTGGTTATACCAAGCCCAAAGTCTGCCCAACTCAAATAAATGTCAATACATATCTTTTCTTTATCATGGCTTCTTATAGAGGATTGAATGTGGACAGCCTATATGTTAATAATCCCAAACCATCCAAATCCATCAATCCTATCTTGGTAAAAGGCTAACCCTATTTTAAATGCTTTTTGGTTAAATAACATTACTTAAATCACATTTTAAATAGTAAAATCAAAACCCCATAACTTGTTTACCTCTAATAAAGCTCTTTTTAAAGTTTCATTAAATTTGTTTTAGTCATTTACATGTTTGAGCCATTTTTCATCATCTTGGTTTAAATAAATAAAAAGTTAAACTTATACATTATCTTGAACATTAATCTTAGGATTAATGGTCCATATCTCATTTTATCATTTCACATCCAAACTACACTGTTTGTTTTGTTGCTATGATCTCTATCTAGTTTAATCTGAGCCGTTGATTCAATATTGTGGAAGATTGGATGACATAAAATGATCACTAATAGGGATAAGTGAAACCATATGCATCATTGCCGTGGTTCCATAAATACTAATGATTGTATGGTGGTGGTGGAGCACACATTTTAGATGAAATATTATGTATAGCTTAACAACATTAAACCTCATTATTAAATATACAATGATTTGATATTATTTTAACTACAAACAATGGTCCTTTTAATTAACCCTTTTAAGGGTTTAAAAAATGATAAATTATAATAAATTAAATAAAATTAATATAAATTTAAAATCAACTTTAGTCAACTATGAATTAAATGTACAATCATTGATTTTTCATAATTTAAATCTAAATTCAAATTTCATTAAATTTTAATTAATAATTAAATTAAGCTTAATTAAATATTAATTTAATAAATTTTAAAAAAATAAATAAAATGTAAAAATTCATTAGAAATTAAAAAAAATCAAATAAAATTTAGAAATCTATAATTCTAATTTAAGTAAACAACTTGAATCATTTTTAGTCTAAATTATTTAATAATTAGTTAAAATTAACTAAAAATTTAATAAATAATTAAAATTTTTTAATATTGAAATAAGATCATGAAAAATTTGAGTTAAATTTTAAATTATTTAAATCAAATTAATCTAATAATTTGAATGATTGAAAATTTTCAAATCAATAAAATTTTACAAATAATTTGAAATAAATGAATTTAGTCCTTTATGCGTGAGATTGATTCCTTTTTGGAGGGCATTTTGATATTTTATTTCAAGGCCTTTAATTCACATTGCCAAAAGGTTAGCTATATATTGTGCATGACCCCTTTCAAAAGGCATGAATGCATTAGATTAGGAGATCTTCAAATAATAAATAATATAACAACTATATACACTATGCTTGCTTCCATTTAGAAGGTATGTGTATTTAATTTATATGGTCCCTTCTCTATATCTTCTAAATTTTCAAATATTCTTATATGATATTCTATCCTGCATAGATGATGGATAATTCATTTGAAAGCCATAAGAGTTTTGCATTAATAACCCTTGCACTTTAGGGGTCATTAATATATAAATTCTTTAAAACTAAATAAACAACTTCAGCATCTAAAGCTTGAATAATTTAAAATACAAATGCATATCATTTAAACTTCAATCAAATTCTCTTATGAACTTTAATGAATAAACATTAAAAATACATCAAATCTAAACATTAAATATCCATTGAAAATATCAAAGCCACAAAACCGCGTCTTCCCCTTTAGATGGTTTGTTAGGATAACCAACTTTAGCCTAAGTTAGGCAGATGGATTGGTTTGGTTTGATTACATGTATCTTTTCCTAAAGAGTACCCATTTGTGTTTTCTTACTTGTTGTAAAATCTATAAGTCCTATCTACTTTTTTGTCAGAGCACCAGAGAGCATTGTGAATGAATTCAGGACCATGCATATTACTTTCATATAATCTTTTTTTTTTGTATATATTTACTACTCATAATGCACTTTCATATTTGCATTTTACTTTCTATCATTTGAAATTATTCAAAGTAAAATGTTTCTAGGTGATGATGTATATGAAAAGAGACATGTAAATTTAAATTCCATAAATTTTTTATTAGATCGAGTTGTAAAGTATTATGAGTTGTAAACGAGTCAAAGATAACTAGTTATATATATATATATATATGGTGATCCAAAAAGCAATGTCCTTTTTCTAGGAAGAAATTCTTTTTGGAATTCCACAAAAAATTTGGAACTCAAAGATCATAAATAGTTTTATTTGATTATAGATGTGTATGATAGGATTAGAATCCAATTTTTTTGTTGGTGGGGCCTAACCCCATTACTTTAATGTAAACCTAGGGTTTTACTTTACAAATTTGCAAATAAATAAATCAGATGTTTTTATACATTATTGTTCATGCATCATTTACATCATACGAGTTGTTTTTAACTTTTTTGTAAGCATGTTGTATAGCATTTGATTTAAAATTTTTAATAAAAAATTGTTCGACTCTTAGGATATAGCCTACCAAATCATGCATAAATATGATAATTGTTGTGCTTACGAATGTTAGTTGGCATCTCACCTAAGGTAATTTATAAGTCTAGATGGTATACACCCTTCTCTAAGCTCATTTTTCCTTAATTCAAATATATATTTCCAATCTCAATTCCAGAATTTATAATCTAAAGCTTGTGCATTGAAATATATGTAGCCCAAATATTTCTTTGAATTTATATAAATTTTAAAATTATTTAGACTTCATTTTAATGGATAGTATTCTCTTAGGGGCTATAATTAACTATAGGGGCTTACTCCTATTTGGAAACTAAACCCCATAATAAAATAAACCCTATCTTAGTTACATTCTAAGGTAGGGGAAAAACCTATAAATGTAGACTATATATATATAAATATATATATATATATATATATATATTAATTTTAGGTGTATATATATATATGTTTAACTAAATTCTTGGGATGCTAGATTTCAAGCAAATATTTTTTTGTTTAAATTTTTGTCATGTATATTTATGTTTTGTGTAGTCTTGCGGGATCATATTTTGTATTGTCAAGTATAGTCTTGTATTCCCTACTGTGTTGAATCAAGCCTGTCATGTCTATACATGTCATTCAAATATATATTCTTATATTCCCTATTGTATCAAACCAAGCTAGTCATGTCTATGTATGTTATTTTTATGTTTAATTTAAGCCTCAAAGTGTGTATGCTTTATGCTAATGTGAGTGAGCTTATCCCTGATTTTCTTGGCATCATCCTAAAGCCAAGTGGAGCAGGACAAATGAAATATCGATTCCATCCTAAGTCTGGTAAGGGTTATGCCCATTTGTTGTCTTACATTTGCATGTCATTTGTATGTTTAATTTGAGACTGACTCCTTGCATGCTATATTCTCACATGAGTAAACAAATCATATTGTTACTTGTCTTCATCCTAAAAGCCAAGCAAACTAGGGCAATCAAAATGCTAATTCGATCTTAGGTCTGGTAGAAGTGCTGCTTATTTCTAGTCTTTCTTTTTTGCATGTTTTGTAGTCTTGCATTTTTGCATATGTATAGTCTTGAGTGGGTATGTTAATTTTAGTCTTTTGATTACCAATTGTGCTCCTCCCTCTTTTAAAGCATTCTCATTTATCTCATTCCCCAATTCTAAAGGTAAATTTAACTCATGTCACTTCCTACTTTATGTACATAAAATATTTTGGACAAGGGTCCTTGCTTAATACTATTTTAAATCAATTTTAAAATCAACTTTAATTCATAACTAATCATTCTTCCAAATCTACACTTCATGATGGTTCTTTCTTTTGTTTGGGTCCTTTGGTAGGTTCCTTCACTTTCTAATCCTTCAATCATCTAGGATTTATCTTAGACTTTAAGGATATTCAAATTAATGTGATCTTCAGATACGACATTAAGTGTTGGTCTTGAAAGTTTAGTTATTGATTTGGATTTTCCTATTAAACTACAACAAATGTTTAGAAAATATATCTTCAACCTCAACGTTACTGCTGCCCAGTCTTTTAAGGGCACTTATATTAAGTTTGGTTCAGGCTTTAAGAATTTGCAGGTCACCTTCACTACACCATAATCAGAAGCAGTTGCACCCACTACCGAATACATCAAGTCAAATCCCTTACAAGATAACATTGAGGGTTGGTCTATAGCATCCCATGCAGCTAATAAACTGTCGATCTTTTCACATCTTACTTTTCCACCAATCAACTTCCATGACTAAGGGGAAGTCTTTGATGAATTTGTGAATTGCTATATTTAGGAGTTTGTGATGGGTTTATTTTTTGGAGTTTAAGAGATAATTAGATCTCAACACCTAACATGAATCACCATATGAGGTGAAGAGCTGAGAATGTTAGACTGTTGGAGGAAGATGCCTTGATTGCTATGAAAACTGAAGCAACAAAGATGATAAATACAAAAGTACCTGAGGTGTATGTTAATTCTCCTTAGCTACATGGTAGTACATTTCATATTTTATTTGCTATTGCTGTAGAAGAGAGCATATTGCATACTGCTAAAACTCCTCCTACTTCATTTCATGATGATCCTATTCTTCCACTTTCCGATAGAAAGAGAAAGTTCAAGTATTTACTAACTGGGTTTATCTAGGATTATGCCACTACTTATGGCCAGCCAAAGATAGAATTCTTGAGAAGCATAAAAGATGTGATGTCCATTGAAGTGCATCCTTACTCAAGTGGAAGGCGGGTAGGATCCCTCCTAACGAGAGAAGAGTTCAGTTTGAAGAATTGAATCTAAGTCCATAAGTTATTATTATAGATCATCATAGGGACTCAAAGAAGGTCCCATATCATGATCAACATGTAGCATTAGATCATCAAAATAATCAATAAACTCTGATTATATCTTTGGGGTATGGAGCATTAACCCATCGAGGGTATAATCACATATCTCATCCATCTTTGCATCAATTAAGAAACCTTCCTATGCAAACTTCTGGATGTCCTTTAAATTGGTATCCATCAAAGGAAGATCAATTCAATTAACGAGGTGGTGATTCATCTTCTGATTTTGATACAAGGATAACTAAACTAAAAAATCAGTCAACCTCACTATTTGTTAAGGAGATGGTTTGGAATCTAAAGATGGTTCCCACTCCAACTATGTTAATGAATGATTAGAATAACATAGTGGATGAAAGATCAAGGAAAGGGAAGTTTGTAATAGAACTATTTCATTCTAAAAAGTATACTATAGTAGACCCACCACAAAATGTGGAAGGAAAATCAATCGAGGAGATGGTTGATCATCTAAAAGAAAATATCTATGAGATCGACGAGAAAGAAACTATAGAGGATGAAGAACTGAATGAAGAGAATGTCTGGTAGTGTTAACATGGTTGACACTCATTTATCTCTAAAAAGAGAGAAAATTTGGGTTTAGACTTTTGTTATAAAGTTTTTGATTCACCTTTATTAATGGGAATGTATCCTCTATCCTAAATTTTAAAAGAAGAAAGTTTTGGTAGACTACATTAAATATTCAAATGTAGAATAGACTATAAATGATCAAAGTTATACAAAAAACCTATATCTCCTCCCTCCCACCTCTTATGTGTGGGTAAACATCTATTTTAAATTTAAATCTATATGAAAAGTAAAATTGGAATAAAAATAAAAATCTTATTAAATTTCCTACAATTTAATATCATATATGCATCATTAGCATGATAATAATTATGTTAAATGATTATCTTAATCATGTTGTCATCTTTATTAAAAAAAAATGTGTTTGTTTTGTAGATTGTTCTTCCTTATATAAGAGAGTAAGTATTCCTCTCTCGTGTTTGAAGGATAATATTATAGTCAAGAATTATTTAAGGGTTTTAAAAGGAAGCCACTTTGCCAAAAAATAGAAAAGTTGTGCAATATGCACCAAAATGAAAAGATACATATAAATATGCCAAATAAAAGATGTGTAAAGTACATCAAAAAATATAAATATATTAAAGATGTACAAAATATGCCAAATAATGAAAGATGCAAAAAGTATCTCAAAAATAAAATAACTAAATGGCTTCCTTTTTAAAATCCTAAATCTCAAAAAGTCCATTTGCTTTAGAATTTTTTCTTGATACTTAATTTTGAAAATCTTGATACAATATTCATCTTTACACATTGATATATTATTAGACATAAAAAATCAAGAAGAAAAATGAAAAGATTAAATTTCTTTTTTCTTTATTTAATCTTTTGAAATAGGTTTCAATTTAAAAAATATAAGGGAGATATTTGTTTAACTTGGAGGGAACTTTTGCAACTCGATCTCATGAGTTCATGTTTTCAATGATAATAAACATTGTGGCGCACATCCTTATGTCTACTTGTATTTATAATGTATATTTATTTGTGTGTGTGTGCTAACACTTCAGGAACATCTTACAGCATCCAACGAAGATTCAAGACTCAAGATAGGGTAGAATATGTTATGCTTTAAATATTTTTGTAATATTCATTAATATATTTTTTATTTATTGAGACAAGTCCTATAAGGGTGTATACTAGCTTCGATATTAAGGGATAGTATTAGTTCCATATTAGTGAGCCTAAGGGCTAGTTCATTGAGGTCTAACAGCCTCCCTAACTTACAAGTGTTATCAGAGCAGATCTCAAAAATAGTGTTTTAAAAAACCTCGAGAAAAATGATCTTAGCATATTTTGGAAATTGTAACATTGCAGAAGGTTATTCAATCACGTGACCACCTTTATTTGAAAATATTTTTGTTGAATTGTGGAAAATTTGCATGTCTAGTTTCTTATAATTAATTGATTCTTTAATGTGGCATATGATTCAAACTAGTTATTATGTACCATCAATTATTGTAAATCAAGTTAAAATTAACCCCCCTTTTATTAAATGGAATAAAGAAGAAAAAATTAATGCTCAATTGAATGCTAAATCTAATAATAATTGTTTATGTACATTATCTACTAAAGATTATATGATTGTTTCTTCCTGTATTATTGGCAAGGAAGTTTCTAATAAACTATGCATTACATATGAAGGTAGTAGTGAAGTCAAATAATCTAGATTAAACATATTATTGCATGAATAAGAACTTTTTCACATGAAACCTTATGAGACTATCCTAGACATATATACTGGGTTTACTTAAATTATGATGTCATTGCATGCTATAGGTAGAAAACTTTCAAACATTAAAAAGGTTATCAACATTCTATATTCTCTACTTGATAAATTTGATGCAAAGTCACGACTATATGTGAATCAAAATATTTGAATGTTTATTGTATAGATAATCCGATAGTCTCACTTGTTGCTTAGGAGCAAAGTGTGAGTCAAAGACTTTTAGATGTAGGTGATGAGAAGATTATAGTGCTAAAAACCAAAGATACAGATGAATGTGTCTTAGTAGATGATGAGAGTAAGGAGATACAATTGATAACAAATAAATTTGAAAGCCTATTGAAGCACAAGCATAAGCATTAACAAAAGTGGAAGAAAGTTAAAAATAGTAAAAATGGTAAGTTTTCTTGTGATGTTATTTTCTTTGGGTATATGAAACCAGAACCTATGAAATTTAATTGCCCCATCTTAAAAACTCTTCTTATAAAGGAAAAGAGTAAAAATAAGCCAATTGTAATATGGGGAAAAGATTAAAAAGAAAAAAATCTCTTGGGTAAACTTAGCTCTGAATCATCAGAACATGAGAAGAACAATGAGGTAACATTTTTTTTATGTATTTTGTTTATTTGTTTTGTGTATTTATTTATCTATTTTTTTGTGTTTGATTTTTATTATGTTTTAAGCATAATTTCATGTTTTTATTTCTTTATTATGCTATTATTTTCTTTTGTATGTATTTAAATTTAAGTGTTATTTTTTTTTTAATAATGTCAAAGGGAGAGAATGTATTGTGGTTGGTTATATTTATGATTTAATTTTTAAAATTTTCAATTATTTAGTTTTAAAAATATATTTAAAAAAATACTTACCCCTATTTTTTAATATAATTATTTTAGTGAGTGGGAGTTTAGCAGAAATTACTTATAGCTTGTAAACTCAAGCACTAATATTTGTCATCATAAAAAGAGGAAGATTATTATAACTCGAGGTCACGAGTTTATGTTTTTGATGTTAAAAAATAATTTGGCTCACATCCTTATGTCTACTTGAATTTATAAAGTATATTTATTTGTGTGTGTACTAACGTTTCAGGAACATCTTGCAACGTATAATGAAGATTCATAACTCAAGTTTAGGTAGAATATGTTATGCTATAATGATTTTTGTAATATTCATTAATGTATTTTTTATTTTTTGAGTTAATTCTTGTAAGGTGACTATGCACACACACTCAGGAGGAGTAAGATTGAGTCAAAACTAGAAGTTTAAATTTTGAACTAATCGTGCTGTACAATTAGCTCATCTAACTAATTATACTAGATGATTTAGATCATCAAGATGATCAATTACAATCATGAAAAATAGCCACCAATAATAATTTCAGTAAGATTTTGAATTTTATATTTTATTCTAATAACCTAGGAAGATGTACATCATATTGGACGATCTATGACAATCATACCTAAATTAATCCTATGATTAGTCAATTTAGTTTTCTTAATTTTGATATTCTGATCGTATTATATGATATGGATCATATTGTATGATCATTGGAGATGATTTTGGTTATATGATATTTCGTCATAGAAGAATTACATTTTAGTTAAACTAATCATTTTAGAAGATCTCGTAATTATATTGGATGATTTGTTCAAATATTTAAATTGATCGTGCATGGAAATGCTGATCGTACTTACTAAAAGTGCTATTTTAAACTAATAGTACAGGATAATCTCATGATCATACTTTAGATGTTCAACGGTAGAATTTAATTTCTAAGGTTTTTTAAAGCCCTCTATTTAAGCTTTCTTCGAAGACATTATAAGTGCCTTGGGCATGCATCGAGTCTTTGATCTTCTGGAGAAAACTTAAAGATAGAGCCTTGAATGGGATAGAGGAAAGGGAAGAGTTTGAGAAGGAAGATCCATATGGGGTTCAAGGAAGTATAGAAGGGTTTCACACGATTGCTTCAACAAGCTTGCATCTTAGTACCATCGGATTCAAGGTTATCTTGAGGGAGTTTTGGGAAGAAGATCTCTTTAGTGTCAAAGGACACAGGTACTCCACCACACAAGGGAAGGTGAAAGTTATTCAAGGTTCTTAGCCTCACTAGGAGGTGAAAAGGAGTAAAGGTTCTCTACCTATAAAAGAAGTTCAATCCTCTGTTGCATCGGGTTAGTGGAAGAGAGTTTATAAAGGATTTTTTGCTTAGTTGTAGGAACTAAAGGAAAGGCACTATAGTGATAGTGCAATACTTAGAGTGTTTGACTGCAGGGAGTGGACGTAGGTCATGGTTTGACTGAACCACTATAAAATCTGGTATGTTCTTTCTGATTTATCTTCTACAATTTATTTTTTTTAATTTCATTTTCTATTATAACTACTTGGTTAAAAATTTATGAATGATATTATGTGGTATTGACTAAATATTATTACCATCTTTATAACTTTCTGTAAGTGTACTAGCTTCTGCTTCAAGTGATAGTATTACTTTTATATTTTTGAGCCTTTGAGATAGTTCATTAAGGTCTAATAACCCCCAAGTCTTTTTAAGTTGTATCAGAGTTCTTTAAAGTGGTATCATAGCACTTTCAAGTTGTATCAGAGAACTTTTAAGTGGTATCATAATATATTGTGGTTTATTGTATTTGTGATTTGATTTTTAAAATTTTATGTTATTTAGTTTTAAAAATTTATTTATTAAAAAAAATATGCTTACCACTATTTTTTAATGTAATTATTTGTGAGGGAGAGTTTAGGAAAAAATATTTTTAGTTTGCAAATTCAACCACTAATGTTTACCATCATTAAAAAGGGGGAGATTATACAACTTGAGCTAATGAGTTTATATTTTTAATGAAAATGAATATTGTGGCTCACATCATTATGCCTACTTATTTTTGCAATGTATATTTGTTTGTGTGTACAAAAATTTCAAGAACATCTTGCACCATCCAAAAAGATTTAAGGCTTAAGATTGGATAGAATAAGTTATGGTGTAGATATATTTAATATTCATTTATGTGTTTTTATTTGTTGAGTCAAGCCTATAAGAGTGTATGGTAGCTTGGTGGCCATGCAGACACACACACTTAGAGGGAGTGAGATTCAGTCAAAACTAGAAGTTCAAATTTTGAACAAATCATTCTATACAATTTATATCATATGGTACAATCAGCTCATCTAAATAATCTTACTAGATGATTTGGATCGTCCAGAATGATTAGTTACGATCATAAAAAATAGCCACCAATCATAATTTAGGCAAGATTTTTAAATTTATATTTTGTTTTAGTCATCCTAAATGATGAAAATCATACTAGACAATCTATGACATTTATCCATAAATTGATCAAGTGATTAGTCAATTGAATCTACTTAATTTTTATATTCTAATAGTACTATATGATCTGGATCATATTGTATGATCAATAGAGTTGATTTTTGTCATCCCATGTTTCACTCTAGATGAACTTTATTTTGGTTGAATTTTAATATGTTCTGAGGATTTCTTAATTCCAATAAAAGTATAAGGCCTGAAAGTTTTATCTCTTATAGATTTTAAATATATAAATATAAAATTAGCAGCTGAGCTTAAAATTATTTTAGCTGTTAATGATGAAGAGGTAGATTAAAGAAACTTGTTCATTAAATACTTATAAAACAACAAGCTTCATCAGGAGAAATTAATATAGATTAGATAAAGAGATGATCATTATCCTAGGATTTGATTAACGACACCCTATACAAAAGTTCATTCAATCAGATGTGGTTGCGAGGTTTAAATAAATAAGAAGCACATACTATAGTAAAAAAATACATGCTAGATTATGTGGTGTACACCAATCTAGGCTAAAGATGAAAATGAAAATCAAACGAATGGGATATTGCTGCACGTCGATGATAGATGACTACATGAATGTTGCATGTCACTACCATCAATGAGAAGTGCCTGGTGTGGTTCTACATTATACTTGAAATGTTCTACATCCAACCATCACTTTATGGACTTTTAAAGGTTGGGGTATAAATATCATCGATTTGATAGATCCTCCATCCTCTAGAGGTCATAGACTCATACTAAATGCTACAAACTACTTATCAAAGTGGGAAGAAGTTGTTCTATTGAGAGAACTCAAAGCTCTTCATAATATAAAGATTTTCAAAGAGAATGTTGTGTACCAGTTTGGTGTTCCTTACTGAATTACCTTGGATAACAAACAGATTTTAAATTTTCAACCACAAAATTAAAAGAGAATAAAAATAAGAATATAGTAAAAATTATAAAATAAAAAGAACATAGATATTTATAGTGGTTTGATCCAACTAGACCTTCTTCCACTCCTTGTAGACTATCTCTTCAGGTATTGCACTATACAAAAGTGACTCTCCTTTTGCTCCCTCAGTAAGGAGGAGAACCATTACAATTAACCTCTCTTCTACTAATCCCCGGTGCGAAAGAGTACCGTCATCCTTTCACACCTTCATGGTGTCGGTCAAGAATCATCATTCTTTCACACTCTCTTGGTGTTGGTAGAGAACCATCATCCTTTCACGCCCTCCTGGTGTCGGCAGAGTACTGATGCTCTTTTAAAATTCTTTTTCCAAAAGACTTCAAGAAAGTATGGAAAAACTTTGCAGAACAAGCAACAGATATTCATTATTAGGAAACCTTGTGAATTCCCTCACAATTCCCTCTTAAGAAATCCCTCACTCACCAATTACAAGAAACTCTCCCAAACACTCTTTAAGTACACTCTCAAAAGAAATTCCCAGTAGGAGTTCAGATGCAGTATGTTTTAAGAACTCTTATATATGAATGACACATAAAACCATTAAAAAACTAAAAATTTCAATTTATCTATCATCGATCGTATATTACAATAAAACATTGTAAGTACATCCAGTTCAAAAATTGCTTGGACGAACCTTTACAAACAAATTTTGTACTATGGTAGGCGTATGTATGAACTATCATCGTATAATATGATCAACTCAAAATTGAACTAAATCATCCAGTTTGATTCAATTTGAACCTATTTCATACATAAGATATGATACTTGATGAACCCCATATCATATAGTATGATCTATTTTAACCAAACCATGCTTCATTTGGTATGAAAATGGGCAAGTCCATTTTGTACTATGGACATCTTTTGTAATAACCTAAGATTGTACAGCACGAACAATTCAAAAAATTTACTTGTTTGTATGGACGAAATGATACACACCCATTTTGTACTCTGGATGTCATCTATACAAACCTAGGATCATACAATATGAGCAATTTCAAAATATTTTAAGTTTGTTTGGGACGAACTGGTATGTAGCCATTTCATACTATGGAAGTTGTCTGTACGAATGTTATTTCGTATAGTATGAACATGACTTAGAAAATTTTTTAGGCATGAATTGATTAACTTCGTTCTGGAGGAACACTCAGGACAAATCGTCCTGTATGATCCTTGATCGTATAATATGATTAGTTTAACAAATATAAGTTTTTTACACTCCCCCAGTATAAGTGTGCATAGTTATCCAATTACAATCGCACTCTCTCATACTCAAGAAAAATATAAAAAGTACTTACTTTAATTATAATAAATAATAATCTAATCAGTCTTAAAGTCTTCAGCATGCTGGATTATGATTTCCTTGAAATGTTAATACACACAAATAACAAAAATAATATTTCTAATATAAGTTAGGATAAATATTAATCAACAAAATAAGATTTTGAAATCATCAAAAGCACATATGATATAAAAACATAGTTATGAAAACAAAGTTGTAAAATCTCCCTCTTTTTGATGATGACAAAACAATTATTATTTGAGTTAACGATTAAAATAAAATTTATCCTTAGTTTCCCCAAAATAAATGACCAATTTAAGCACATAGGGGTTTCCATGAAGATCAAAAACCACAAAAAAAAAAAAAAACTACTCTAACAAAAATGCGAACATGAACAAAAATATAAACACATTCAAGACATATATGAAAAACACATACATCTAACAAACTATCAAACACATCAAACATCAAACAATATTATGACTCCCCCTTTTGACAACAACAAAAAGGAAAGAAAATTTTGAAATAAAATGTTTCTAAGGATAAAACAAAAGGGTTGAAGAAGAAGAAGATTTTGAGCTTTGCACATACAAGATTAACTTCTTGATGTTAAAAAAAATTCAAAGTTTAAATCAAGTAACAACTAAGATAAGAAAAATTAATCAGGTTCACCATTCATTATAGACAAATTAAATAAAAATGATTATTATAAAAATAATGAAATAAAGATTAAGTAGTTTCTAATTCAATAGTGAAGATGATTGTTGATTAAATGGATTTGGATTAAAGATATAATGATTAAAAGAAAGAACAATACTAATTATTTCAATTAATTGGCAATATTGTGCATCTTTTCAAATGCTAGCTGCACACTTTGTGCATCTTTTCTAGTTTGGATAATTTTGTGCCTATTTTGACTTTGCGAACCATTGTGCATCTTTTCTATTTTTGCATGCTTTGTGCATTTTTTTTAACTTTTTTGGTCTTTCCAATATCGATAATCTTAATTCAAATTCAATAAATAAAATAAATAAATATATTGAAAAAGAAAATAAAAGAAATAAGACATCCATTTTGTATTAATTATATTAAAATAATATTATCTATACAATAAATTCATTTTCTAATCGATATCAATTTATAAATTTTAATTTACATTTTATAAGGAAATTAATTTAAAGAACAAAATAATTCAAAATTTCATTCAAGAGATCAATCACAAATGTCTTCTTTAAAAAAAATAAAGAATATTTCAAGAAATGAAATTCAATGCATGCCAACAAAACATTTCATCATTTCATAGATCATTAAAAATATATACGAACATATTTCTTCATGTAACATCATTATAAGTAACGTAATCCTAGTGATAATACATGAAATCACTAACACACAAGATCACTAAAATCACAAAAATACATCTCAAGAACAAATACATTAACTGGTCACTAACAACACTTATAAGTACATCTAGTAATCAAATGGGCCTTGATCTAGAGGAGGTGGGGGTTGAACATTGAAAAGTAACTACTGATCATAGCTACATTTATGTTCACCGAGTCAAACTGCCCTAGGATCCAACCCATATCTTAATTATATCTAGTATCATGCTGATAAAGGTGATTCTCAATTTAATCAAAGTGAGTTTTCATTCTATCGAAGTGCTATACCATTTATTCGTAGAAATTAGTATTAGGCCCCAGAGTAGGTGCAGGTGCTGGAGCAGGAGCTCCCCCTTCTTCCTCTAAATCATCACTCTCAGAACTTTGATCACGCCCAAAAAGTGCTTGAAAAGAAGCATCAGTAAAGTAAATAGGGAGTTCAGTGGGTGGATCAAGATGGATAAGTTTATATTTGTTTTCTAAGATATAAGCAACTAGATGTCTTAAAGCCTCATTTTTATTTCTCTTATGATGAAGAAGTCCAATCTCGAAAAGATTATAAAAATAATCCATGATAAGTTGGGCTTCATCAAATGGTTACTCAGTCATTATTAAATAAGTGATTGTGGATAAAAGAGGAGTCCTATTTTTGTGATCACCAGCTTTTGGAATAATTGAAGTTATAAAAATGTGTTGGATAATCCAGGCATTTTGATTGAGAGTGTAAACATGAGCCAAATGGCTCAATTAAGCAACACCTCTAATAGTTTGATTTATTTTTGACCAATAAAAGTTGGCTCTAGATATTAAAGTGTGTGCTCTAGTCCCTTGGGTTCTCAGGTGAAGGAAGTTTCCTAAGTCTTCTTTGGTGATTTCTATATATTGCTTGAAAATATAGGAGTTCATCCTAGTGTGGTCCTGATTTACTTTCCTGTTAGCCAGAAAGATTTGGAATATCTCTTTATGGTAGACATAAATGAGAGTTAGGATAAATGAAAATTGGGTTAAGGCAAATAGGGGCTTGATAAATAAATGGATATCGCTGAGAATGAGGAGTCAGGAAGGTGTAATTTTTGCAGCAGAATACCTAAAGAAAGCATCCTCATTCTCTTTGGACAAAAAATTTTGATCCCTACTAGATCTAGAGGAAGATCCCTTAAAGATGCCGGGGATTTTCTACTGCCTGCCATTCATAAGATGTGGCCTCTATAAGGTTTGACACGGATAAGAAAGTGATAAAAAATGTATCCAAAAACACTTCTATTTAAAGAAAAATAACTTATCATACAAAATAAAATTTAGATCGTACGTATAATTTTAAAATCATATTGGAAAAAAGTAATTATGTACATACAAATGAATACGACCAAAAAGGAAATGGCTTTTTGTAAAACGTAATTTCGGAGGTGTCCTTTCATACAGACTTTTTGATCGTGCGATTATATAGATAAACATGTTTTTTTTCAGGATAATCAGAATATTAATGATTGTTTACTGATGGTTAGGTTCGTCCCTCATAAAAATCTAACAACAGGATCATACAGATGAAATAATATTTCATTAATATGATCTATAGTAAATAACTGCAATTAATTGGAAAATAGTCCCCACTCATACAGATGAAACAAAACATATTGTATAGTAAAGCAATGGTCCAATTATTCCTCAAAATTTATTTTGATCAACAAATTTTCTCTTAGGGTCCTTATCTAATTGCACTGAAGAACTCATTAGTATAGTCATTTATTTAGCATTATCCATTTCATATTTCTTGAGAATGTCCTTAATATAGTTCGACTAACTAAGAGATGTTCCTTATTTTTTTTTTATGTTGAAATCAAGAATATAACTCAAATCTCCAATTAAACTCATTTTAATTTTGCTTCTCATTATTTTTGAAAAATCATAACAAAGATTTTTATTTGTAGATCCAAATAAAATAACATCAGTATATATTTGAACAATAAGTATGTCATCTCTGATCCTTTTCAAAAAGAGGGTGGTGTCCACACATCCTTTAACAAATGATCTCTCTAATAAGAAAGTGTTTAACCTCTCATACCAAGTCTTATGTGCCTATTTCAGTCCATGTAATGCTGTTTTCAATTTAAAAATATGATTAAGGAATTTAAAATTTTCAAAATCTAGAGGTCGCTCAATGTAAACATCCTCTTATATCACCCATTCAGTAAGACACTCTTAATAACCATTTGATAAAATTTAAAACAAGAAAAGATTAATAGAATCTTAATTTCTTCAAGTCTAGCTACAGGGGCAAAAGTTTCTTTAAAATCAATCCCTTCTATTTGATTATACCACTTTGCCACCAATCTTGCCTTCTTTCTAATAATTACTCTTAAATCATTCATTTTATTTTTGAACATCCACATAGCTCCAACAACACTTTGATCCTTAGGCTTTTTAATCAATCCCTAAATATTATTTCCTACAAATTGATTTAATTCTTCCTGTGTGGCCAAAATCCAAAATTCATCTTAAAGTACTTGATTTATATTAGAGGGTTCATTCATTGAAATAAAGGTAGAATTATTCACCTCTTTGCTAAGTCTATACCTAGTCCTAACACTCTCACTAGGTTCACCTAAAATAAATTCCTTAGGGTGATTTTTGAAAAATTTCCAATCTCTAGGCAAAGGATTTTCTTTTTCAACATCTTCTTCTAAATTTGCCTTTTCAATTCCTTGGGAGATATTTTCAATATATTCGTCTTTGAATCTTGGCTCTTCCAAAATACCAAATTCATTAAATACAACATGTATAGTCTCCTTAACTACGAAAGTTCTCTTACTAAAAACCCTATAAGCTTTTTCCAACACTAGAACATCTAAGAAAAATTCCTTCATCAAATTTTGGATCAAATTTTCCAAAAAGAGTTTTTCCATTATTATGAATGAACACCTTACATCCAAAAATATGCAAATAAGATAAATTTGGTGTTTTCCTTTAAGAAGTTTATAGAGTATCTTATTCAATTTTGATTTATTGTTCAGCCTATCCGGAACATAACAAGCTGAACTAACTGCTTCAGCCCAAAAATATTTTATAAGTGAGTATTCTATCAACATGTCTCTAGAAGCTTCAATTAATATTCTGCTCTTTCTTTCTACTATCCCATTCTACTGAGGGGTCCTATACGTAGAAAAATTGTGATCAATTCATTTCGTTTTACAAAAATCTTCAAATTTTACATTTTTAAATTCTCAACAAGTTATGCTACAAGCCTTCTACCAATAAAACATTTTCAATGAAAATTTTATTCAGATTTCTAATCATAAGTGTGCCTACCACTTTCCTAGTTGTATTATCTCCCTATGTAACCTTTCCTCCATTCCTGGCTTCTAGTGTTATGAATTGTGTTGTATCTTTAGTCATTTGCTTCAAACATTCACTTTCTAGGTACTAAATGCTCTCATGAGATCTTTTATGAGAGCATTTCTACAAAATAATCAAAATTTAGTCTTAGGAACCTATATAAGTTTGGATTCTCCTCTTAGCAAAAATAATCAAGTTGCATGTTTGATATGATTTATTTTATGCATCTTAGGTATCCACAATAAATGAGTTTTACTATATATTGTATAAGTGTATTAGATATTCCCAAATAATCAATAAGAAAAATATTTCACTCAGTGAAAAGGATTTATCATTCTACATGTGTTATACTATGTTTTCCTAAGTTTTAAAGTTTTAGGTTTCTGATCAGTATTATAAAAATCTTTAATTAATGGGGGTATCCTATTTTCCTTTAGAGCTTTTATTTTTTCTCTAAAATATGAGTTAGAACTTTCTAAAATAGCTTTATCAACTTTCAAATAGTGTTCTCTACAATCAAATTCATCCATAAATGTTTTAATATCATTTTTAAGTTCAGTGTGTGATGATTTCAATAATTCATGCTTTTTATTCAAATCATTAAACTCATCCAATAAATTTATATGGTTGCTATCAATGAGTACATGATCATTCCTAAGGATTCATGCTCTTTTTGTAATTCTAAAAATTTTTTTGTTCAACCTAGCATGCATCTTTTTGAGTTTCCTATAGTTACTATGAATTTTCTCAGAAACATCAAATAACACTTCATAGGTTAAGTCACATACCTCTTCTTGATCTGACTGATCAAGCTTTTCATCAATTAAACACAAATTGGTTACTTCCTCATCTGCTTCTATTTCTGAGAAATCTGAAACTGAATCAACCCAAAATGCTCTCTACAATTTTTTCTTGACCTTCCTTAAATAGCTTTTCTCCTCGACCTCCTCCTTGCTATGATTAGCTTTAAGGTTTGGGCATTCATATTTGATGTGTCTAGACTTCCTACATTCTTAACAACTTATATCATTAGAATTCTTAATATTTTTATGGAACTTACCTTTATTCCACTGCTAACTTCTCCTTTGCTTCCTCTTAAGAAATCTTTTGAATTGCCTTGTCATCATGGCAATACCATCTTCATCCTCAGGCTGAGATTAATCACTATCCGAGTCACCCACCTTCAATGCTATAATTTTATCCTTTTTCTTCTCACATGCATCAATCTATATTTGAGTCACTCGTTGCTCTTAAGTAATTAGTGATCCAAGAAGATTATAAATAGAAAAAATATTTAAGTCCTCTGATTCTGTTATAGCATATATCTTTATATCATAAGTAGTAGGAAAACAAGGAATAATTTTATTTACTTTTTTTAAGCATTTTTTAGTTTCCTACCCTCAGTGTGTATTGAGGTGACTATTTGTGTGAAATGAGTATATATGTAAGTAATTGATTCATTTGGCTTCATGTAAAATAGTTCACAATCATGTAGCAAAATGTTTAATTTAAATTGGTTGATCTCATTAGTCCCTTTACGTGTAATGTAAAGCCTATCCCATATCTCTTTATGAGTTCTATAAGTTGGGACTCGTATATAGTCTTAATACATAAGTGCACAGGAAAAAATATTTAAACATTTAGCATTTAATTTGAGCTAAGTATTTTTCTTCTATAGTCCAATCAAAAAATGGTGTTTCAGTTATAATGCCAACTAAAAGTCTAGATTATCTAGTGTAGCATTCTTCTATTAAAATCCACATACGATAGTCATCCTTTCACACCTTTCTGGTGTCGACAGAGAACCTTCATCCATTCATACCCTCTTGGTGTAGGTTGAGAATCATTATCCTTTCACACCCTACTAGTATCAATAGAGCACCAATGCTCCTTTTAAAATCTTCTTCCAAATGACTTCAAGAAAGAACGGATGAATTTTGAAGGACAAGCAATAGATACTCACCATTGGGAAACCTTGTAAATCCCCTCACAATTCCATCTTAAGAAATCTCTCAATCTCCAATCACAATAAACTTTTCCAAATACTCTCTAAGTACCCTCTCAAAAGAAATTCATAGCAGGAGTTTGTAGGTAGTTAGTTTTAAGAACTCTTATATATGAATGACACAAAAAATTGCCAGAAAACTGAAAAGTTTAATTTGTCTGTCATCGATCATACAATATGATGAGTTCAAAAATTTCTTGGACAAACCTGTATGAACCAATTTCATACTCTGGTAAGTGTACGTGTGAACTGACATCGTACAGTATGATCAAATCAAAATTGAACTAATTCATGTAGTATAATTCAGTACAAACTGATTTTATACACTGGATACCATATTGTATGAACCCCATCTCATACAGTACGATCTATTTTAACCAAACCATGCTTTATTTGGTATAAAAATGGATAAGTCTATTTCATACTCTGGACTTCATCTATATGAACCTAGTATCATATAGTACTTATAGTTCAAAAAATTTATCTATTTGTATGGACAAAATGAAACGCACCCATTTCATACTCCAAACATTATTTGTATGAATATATGATAGTGTAATATGGTCAATTCAAAAAAAAAAATTTGAGTTCGTTTGGGATGAACTAGTATGTAGCCATTTCGTACTCTAGACGTCGTCTGTATGATTATAGCTTTGTATAGTATAAACATGACTTAGAAAATTTTCTAGGCATGATTTGATTAACTCTGTTCTAGAGGAACACTTAGGACAAATTGTCCCATACTATCCATGATTGTATAATACAATTAGTTTAAAAAATAAAAGTTGTTTACCCTCCTCGTGTGTGTGTGTATGCATGGTTACCCAATTACAATCACACTCTCTCAAACTCAAGGAAAATAAAAAAAGTATAGACTTAAATTATAATAAACCCGAATCTAATATGTTTTGAAGTCTTCAGTAATCTGTAGTATGATTTTCCTAAAATTTTACTATACACAAACAACAAAAATAACATTTTATTATATGTTAGGAGAAACAGTAATCAACACAATAATATTTTGGAATCAGTAAAAACACACATAATACAAAAGCATATTTATGAAAACTAAGTTGTAACAACTTTGATTTAAAGATAACAACAAGACTACCTTAGAACATAATGTAACACTCAAGTTAAAAGAGCTTTAAGTTTTAGAAGAGAAGCATCTACATGCTCAACAAAAGCTTGAGTTACATAACGCTAAAATGATCCAGGCTTATGACAAATTTGTTTCTCCAGAACTTTTCATGTAGGTGACTTAGTACTAGTTCTATGAAGACCTATATTAGCTCATAAAAAGAGAGGAGGTAAATTTGATTTGATGTGGGAAGGTTCATTCATGGTGGAGAAAGTCTACCAAGGAGGTTCTTATAAGCTTATAGACTATAAAAGTAATCATCCTATGTTACCCATCAATGAACGATACCTTAAGAAGTATTATAATGGTTGATGTAATATGCATACTTTGCAAATGAAATAAAATTTGAAGTTTGAATTTCTAGTGTTGTTGGTGCTGATAACGTAAATTGTCTCCAAATGAAAGGATGCAAGAAACTTATCCTTAAGACAATTTAGAGGTTTAGGTTCCAAATTCACTCATTTGGGAATTGATCTCCTATATGAGTATTTTTCTTTATTTGGCAATCAATCTTCTAGTTAATGTTTAAATTCACCTTTCTGATAATTGATCTATCAGTTAGGTTCTAAATTCACTCATTCGATAATCAATCTACTATCTAAGAGTTTTTCTTTGTTTAGAAATCAATTCTCCAATCAATATTTGAATTCACCATTTTAATTATTGATATATTGACTAGGTTCTATATCTATCCATTCGGGAATCAATTTCCCATTTGAGTATTTTACATTATCTGGAAATTGATCTTCCTATCAATGTTTAAATCCACCTTTCTAATAATTAAATTATAAGTTCACTCATTTGGGAATTGATATCCCATCAAAGATTTTTCTTTCTGGAAATCTATCTTCCTATCAATATTTAAATCCACCTTTTTGATAATTAATTTATTGGTCAGGTTCTAAATCTTCTCATTTAGGAATCGATCTCTCATCTAAGTATTTTGCTTTATTTGGAAATTAATCTTCTAGCCAATATTTAAATTCACATATTTGATAATCGATCTATCATTTAGGTTCTAAATTTGATATTTTGGGAATCGATCTCTAGTCCCAGTATTTCATTTTTTCTATAAATTGATCTAGTCAAATTTTAAATTCACCTTTACAAAAATTTATCTATCAGTCAGGTTCTAAATCCACTCAAGTTCTAAATCCACTCATTTGGGAATCAATTTCCCATCTATGTATTATGCTTTATCTAGAAAGTTATCTACCAATTAAACTTTAAATTCACTTTTCTGATAATTGATCTATCTATCAAATCCTAAATTCACTTATTTGGGAATTGATCTCCCATTTAAGATTTAAATTTCCCTTTCTAAGAATCAATCTCTCAGTTAGGTGCTATATTTTTTTGATTGAAAATTGATCTTTCAACCATGTTTCCATCTTTGGAACTCCATTGATCACTTTAGTCAACGCCAATATGTGCAATTTATCCTTCAAATTCATCACACATATTGGAGGTCCATTTGTTGACCTTATTTTTTAATGAGGTCATAAAAATCTATCTAGAATCCTTATAATCCATCTGAAATTTGATAATCATACAACTTTTAGCATTTAGTTAACATTCATAGCAATAACCAGATCTACCACCTTCTAGTATATAGTCAAATCTTTAATCTATAATGACCTCTTTAATACTATATCCAATCTATAATGATCATTAATCAACCAACTAGTAAATCATCAATCATCATACATTAAGTTTCTATTCAATTAATCAGCAATATGCACTTATATCATTCAATCAACTCAACATTCATTCATTCAACTAATAAGCAATCATCAATCAATTAATCAATCAATCAATCAATGCTTTAATCTACCACCATTTAATCATATTTCAATCATTCAACCTTTAACTTCAAATCTCCAATCAACTAATTAGTGTCACCTGTAGGTTCAACCCTGCACTATAATTTGTTGACTCAGTGCATTGCTATTGTTAGTGCAATAACAGCCCTAAAGTAATTATCTGCTTCAACTACCTCCAACTCAACACTAAATGACCTCCGATCTTTATTAAACTCCTATGAACATTTCTTCTAGTTAAATGGATGTGACTAGTGACCCTGACCTAGTCATCAATTGACTTGGTCAACTAGACCCATGTTTTATTAAACTAATTCAAAATAGGGTCAATTTATTGAATTCATTTAAACCAATCCATCCAATCTTTAATATCACTTAATTGCATGCCTCCAATATACCAAAACCCTTTTGATGGATCTAAATTGATCTAATTTTTATCAGTACTAATGATAAATAAGTTGAGTTAGAATATTTTGAAGCTAACAAGCAATCTTCTTATGGGCCTTGGGTGCATCTCAAGTATGGGAATAGGAAGAAAGGACTTCCTGCAAGGAGTTTGAGAAATAAAACTATGAATTTTTATTCTAGTTTTTCTTTTGTATATTGAAAAGTATAGCTAAATGTGATTCCTAGCTTGTGTTTTTTGGGCCTCATGGATGTAAGCAATGCTTCATCTGATGCAATTAAGGAATCCAAATCCTTATTTAAAAGAATATGTAAAAGATTTTGAGGTATTTTTTGTTGGTAATTGAAACTAGGATTTTTTCTATTGGTAGATGGGAGTTTAATAAATTTATTGGAGTAGATTGGGATTTTTTCTCTTTCCATATGATGGTTTCTCGGGTGGGATTATTGTTATGTGGAGGTCAGATTTTTCCTCTTTTCATTGTTGGAAGCTTCTTGTCATTGTATTATTAGGGAGTTGAATGTTATCAATAAAGGTGTATGGTTGATTTCTTCTATTTATGGTAGTAAGGATTTGAATAAAAGAAGGAAGTCGCGGGGTTTCTTGGAATTGCATTCTAGCATGAATCTTCCTTCAGTACTTGGTGGAGATTTCAATTGTATCTTGTCTCAAGAGGGTAAATGGGGTGGGAAGAAGTTTACTTTTTCTCAAGGTCCTTAGCAGATAAAATCATTTATGAACAACAATGATTATCATTAAATGGGATTGTTGGTGCAAACGTTTACTTAGTGCAATAATAAAAGTGGAAGTACTCATATTAAGTAGAGTATGCATAATTGTTTATTGAACTCTATGGCTTTAAATTTAGTTCATCAAGCAATAATTAGGCAACTTGCTAGGGTTGCTTTTGATCATTGACTTATTATTTTGAAGATATTTAAAATGAATTTTTGAAAAAATAGATTTATGAGATTCAAAGATGTGTAGGTGTCTTATCCTTCTTCTATTGTAATGGTGCTAAAATCTTGTAATAAATTAGCTGGTGGTTATTCTGTTAATGTTCTCAATAAGAAATTTCATAGAGCTTTGAGAGCTTTATATTTTTCGAGTAAATCTAAACTCCAAAATTTATTGGTTTTAAAGGTGAAGCTTGAAAAGGAGGTAATAGAACTTCAATTGGAGGAGGCAAATTATGGTGGCTTATTAGAAGATAGTCTACTATTGGTTAGATCGAAGATTAATGAGTCGAATATTACAGTAGATTTTTTGAATACTTGTTGGAGACAAAGGGTGAAAGTTAAGTGGTTGGGAGAGGGAGACATGAACTCTAAGTGTTTTCATGCTTTGTTAATGGAAGAAGGAATGGTGATTGGATTAATTAAGTAAAATACTATGATGGAGATCATGTTGAGGACCAGGCGATTATTGAAGGATTTTTTTTCCTTTTATAACAAGTGGAGGAAAAGAAGTTGTGATCTAAAGGGACAGCTATCAGATTTGAGCACTTTGAGTTAGGAGGACTGTAATCTCTAGGAATTTATTTTTTCTTTAGAAGAAGTGGTGGATTTTGTTAAAAGCCTCGGTAGGAATATTTCTACAGGGTCAGATGGAATTTCTTATTCAATTATTAAAACTTATTGGAATACAATTGATGAAGATGTTTAGCAAGCTATCATTTAGTTTCTATCTTCTGGTAAGATGTGCTGAAAGTGGAAGGAAACTCTTTTAATCCTTATTCCAAAAATATTTAATCCTTAAGCTCCTTCTAAATTCCACCCTCTGAGTATTGCACTAATACCAATAGTGTCTCTCCTTTTGCACCCACAGCAAGGCGGAGAAGCCTTTACAAACACTCTTTCCACCACTACCCAGTGTGGTAGAGAACCGTCGTCCTTTTACACTATCCCCAGTGTTGGCAGAGAACCATCAATCCTTTCACACTCTCCTAGTGTGAGAAGAGAACCCTTCATCCTTTCACACTCTCCTAGAGTGGGAAGAGAACCCTTCATTCTTTCACACTCTCCTAGTATGGGTAGAGAACCCTTCGTCCTTTCACACTCTTCTAGTGTGGGTAGAGAACTCGATCTCCTTGACAGATCTCCTCTCAAGAAATCTAGAAGGAAGAAAGAAAAGAGCGAAGTAATCTCAAATCACAAGTAGAAAATCTTACCTTTAAACACCAAGCAAAGCCTTTAAGCTCCTATTGATGAAATCCTTCTTTGAATGCTCTCTCTCACTCTCTCTTTTAGTCTTCTTTCAATAGGCACAAAGATCAATGACCAAAAAGATTTGGTGGCAATCTAATTTTGACTTTATATAAGAAAGAAAAGAAAAACTGCCCAAAAACTGTAAATTTTCAATTCTGTATGTAGTAGATCGTCCCGTATGATCGTGGATCGTCCTGGACGATTTTACTTAAAGTGTCAGAAACAATCCTAAACTATATTGGTACAAACTATGTTCGTACACGATCATCGTCCCGTACGAACTAAGTTTGTCCAGTACGAAACGGTTATTCCATAGGTCAGTTTCCAAATCCTGCAGGACGTAACCAACTGTGGTAAGTCGGTTTGGTTCGTCCTCGGACGAACAAGTTTTGTCCTGAATGATTTTGTACAGAGAGTTTCGTCCAGAGATGAAGGTTTAATTTTGTCATGTACAATTTTAAACAGAGAGTTTCATCCAGAGACAAATGGTAAATTTTGTCAGGACGAACAATGCAACGTGAGAATCCAGAGGCGTTCGTTCCGGGATGAATAATAAATTTCTTGTTGGACGATGAGGACTTAGAAAAAATTTTCTCACTGCCTGTTCGATCCATTGCTCTTCTGAGGGTTAATTGACATAATTGTCCCGTACAAACTATGTTCGTCCCATACGATCAGTTCAAAAAAGTTATTCCCCCATATGTGTGTGTTGTGAATATTCACTCAATTACAATCACTCCCTCTCAATTCCAAAACTTTTTTAAAGCTTTTAATTTACAAATGATTGGATGCTGAATTTGATTTGAAGTCTTCATAGTTTGGAGTTGATTTTCCTGAAATGTTAGTGCACACTAGAGCAAAAACAAATCTTCCAAAAAGTGTTAGGAGATATCTATACATAAAATAATAATATTTGTAATCATCAAAATAATATAAGTTGCAAGAATGTAAAACATGCAAATAGAAATTCTCTTAACAATCTCCCCCTTTTTGATGATGGCAAAACAATTATTGTTTGTAGGATTTTAAATTTTAAGAATCTAGTTAACTCCCCCTGAATTGATGAATACATGAAAAATAAGAAGACATAAATTCAAAATTTTTATTTTTCAAAAATTTTATACAAACCAAGAAACATACAAAACATACAACTACAATAATGACAAACATAAAAGGACTATCAAAAAACAAATAAAACAAACAAACAATTTCTCCCCCTTTTTGACAACAGCAAAAAGTAAAGAAGAAAAGAAGTCTTGAAATGTAAGCAGAAGTATGAAATTCATTTGATAATTTAATCTTGAAAGTGATTGAAATAAGATATGAAAATAAAATTAAAACATTAGAAAAATCATTGAATTCCATATAATTTAAGAAGTGATATAACATAGATAATAAAAGGAATTTATCAAAGGCAGGAGTCAATTTAGACATTAAGATAAAGAAAATCATTGCACTAAGGATGAATAAAAAATTTTATATTTCAAATTTCAATGTCAGTTATAAATGAACATAAGATCAATTTGAATTAGGAGATTAAAAGAGTTTGGAAAGAAGTAACTATCACATGTGGCGCAATGCGCATCTTTTTCAATTTTATGGCACATTTCTGTGCATCTTTTTCAATTTTATGACACATTTTTGTGCATCTTTCTACTTTGGGCTTATTTTGTGCCTCTTTTTCTCATTGTAAGCTTTTGCGCATTCCTTTTGATTTTTATACATTTGTACAATTTTCAAAAGTAATTGAATTCTTTCCAAAATCAATAATCTAAAATTTCAAATTTTTCTAAATGCATAAATACTATTTGAAAAGAGAAATACAAAATAAGAAAACATCTAAATTGCAATAATAATATTAAAGATAATGTAGTCTAAATAAGAGACATGAAATTGAAAATTCTAATAATATCAAGTTATAAGCATCACTTAAATTTAGAAAAATTAGATTTTCTAATGAAATTAATTTTAATTTACAATTTAGGTTAAAGCACTATTAAGATTAAAAAATAATGAATGTCATAAAGTCAAACACACATTTCTAAAACAATTAAACAATAAAGCATTAGAATAAATATTGATATCGAATGAAGATATTACAATTTAGTCCAAGATATCAATAAAACACATCTAAAGACAAATGAAGTACAACAATCTAAAAGAAAATAACAAACACATAAACCACATAAACACATAAGAAACACAACAATCATTCAGATGGACCCTGATATGACGGATGAGGAGGTGGCGCTGCACCAAAGAAGTTGAAGTAACTACTTATCATAAGCATGTTAGAATTTATGTCATTTATCTGATCACATATAAATCCCATATCTTGATTGTACTGAATATCCTGCTGCTGTAAATGAGTTTCAATTTGATCAAACCTTTGATCAAAATGAGCCTCTTTAAAACGGTTCAAAACCCCACAGTTTGTTATACTACACAAATCATCCCATACAAAACTATTTCGTCCTGGACGATGATGGCCACAAATTTACATTTTCACACTCAAAACAAAAACAAACAAGATAATACTTAAACACAGACTTTTTAAGAAGAAAATATCACATAAACAAACTAAAAAACACAATGAACTAAAAAATAAAAAAAATATCAATATTGAGAAAAACATTTTTATCTAAGCATTTAAATTAATCACTCCAAGCCTTGTTCTTAATGTACTGAAAGTATCAAAGGCTAAAGGTTTTGTAAAAATGTCCGCAAGTTAATTTTTAGTAGAAACATGAGTGAGTTCAATTTCTTCTTTGGACACATGATCCCTTATGAAATGATGCCTTATGTCTATATGTTTGGTTATTAAATTTTGAATAGGATTTTTAGAAATACAAATAGCACTCGTGTTATCATAATAAATAGGAATAGTGCCTATAGACAATCCTAAATAAATCAATTGTTGTTTTAACCAAAGTACTTGTGCACACAACTTCCTAAAGCAATGTATTCAGCTTCAGCAGTAAATAGAGCCACTGAATTTTATTTTCTACTAGACCATGAAACTAATGAATTTCCAATGAATTGACATGTTCCAGAAGTGCTTTTTCTATCCACTCTACAGCCTACAAAGTCAAAATCTGAATAACTAGTAATTTCAAATGAAGAGCTAAACTTAGGATACCAAATTCCTAAGTTTCGAGTTCCTAACAGATATCTTAAAATCCTTTTTACTGCTGTGAAATGTGATTCTTTTGGATCTGATTGAAATCTAACACACAAGAAAACACTAAACATGATATCAGGTCGGCTAGTAGTCACGTAAAGTAAAGATCCAATAATCCCTCTAAATTTCTTATTATCAACAGATTTTCCCTTAAGGTCCTTATCCAACTGAACTGAGGAATTCATTGGTGTACTAACAGGTTTGGCATTATTCATTTCATATTTTTTGAGGATGTTCTTAACATATTTAGATTGACTAAGAAATGTACCTTCCTCAAGTTGCTTAATGCTAAAGCCTAAAAAGTAGTTTATGTCTCCCATTAGACTCATTTTAAATTCACTACCCATTATTTTAGAAAAATCATCACAAAGATTTTTATTTGAAAATCCAAAAATGATATCATCCACATAAATTTGAACAATGAGTATATCCTTTCCAAATTTCTTCAAAAAGAGAGTTGTATCCACACTTCCTTTTTCAAAAGATCTTTTAAGTAGGAAGGTGCTCAATCTCTCATACCAAGCCCTAGGTGGTTATATCAATTTTTTGGGAGTTATTCTCATTCTCATCTTCAATAACATTTATCTCTTCCAAATTTCTAGATTCATCAAATACAATATGTGTGGTCTCTTCAATTACCAAAGTTCTTTTATTGAATACCCTATAAGATTTTCCAACACTTGAGTATCCAACAAAAATTCTTTCATCTGATTTTTGATCAAATTTTCCTAAGGCAGATTTTCCATTATTATGAATGAACACATTGCAACCAAAAACATGTAAATAAGATAAATTAGGTGTTCTACCATTTAGCAACACGTAGGGTGTTTTATTTAATTTAGATCTTATATTCACCCTATTCAGAACATAACATGCAGTGCTAACTGCCTCAGCCCAAAAATATTTAGGAAGTGAGTATTCTGCCAACATTACTCGGGCGGCTTCTATTAATGTTCTATTTTTTCTTTCGACTATCCCATTTTGCTGAGGGGTTGTAGGTGTAGAAAAGTTGTGATCAATTCCTTTCTACTTACAAAAATTTTCAAATATCTCATTTTCAAATTCTCCTCCATGATCACTTTGTATAGAAATAATTTCACCCCCTAATTTCCATTGAATCCAAGTCAAAAAATTTCTAAATTCTTCAAATGATTCACTCTTATGAAATAGAAATCTATCCCAAGTGAATCTTGAGTAATCATCCACAATAACAAATCCGTATACCTTCTCTCCTAGACTCACAGTTCCAACTAGTCCAAAAAGATCCATGTGTAAAATTTCAAATGGTTTACTAGTCCTAAGATCCTTATTGGACTGAAGAGAGGACTTCACCTGCTTTCCTAATTGACATGCATCATAAAGGTGGTCCTTAGTAAAGTATAGTTTTGGTATGCCTCTTACTAAATTCTTTTAGGTAATCCTCCTAAGGTTTTTCATGCTAGAATGATAAAGTCTTCTATGCCAAAGCCATGACTCATCAAAAAATAGTTTTCAAACAAAAAGCAGTAGGACTCTGAATGCAATTTAAATCTAGCATATAAACTTTATTTACCCTTTTACCATTTAAAACATCTTTTCCATTTAGGCTTGATATGCAGCTAGTAGGAAAAAATTTTACACTATAACCCTTATCACATAACTGACTTATACTTAATAAGTTATGCTTTAAGCCTTCAACTAATAACACATTGTCTATAAAAAAAGTTTTTAAGATTTTCAATCATACCTAATCTAACCACTTTCTATGTGGTATTATCTCCAAGTGTAACTTTGCCTCCACTCCTAGCTTCCAGTGTTATGAATTGAGCAGTATTTCCAGTCATTGCTTTGAACATCCGCTGTCCAAGTACTATATGCTCTCACGAGGTCTTGTGTGAGAGCGACCCTGCAAAAATATCAAATGTTAGACCTGGGAACCCAAACAAGTTTGGGTTCTCCTTTTAGCAATTTATAATCAGATACATGTATGATATGTCTAGGTTTATGCATCTTAGGTCTCCACACCAAATTAGTTTTCATCTTCAAGATACAGATGTATGCTATATGTCCAAGCAATCCACAATTATTACGTTTAACATTAGGAAAAGGATTCCTAAGTCTTCTACCATTTGTTTGTCTTCAGGGATTCCATATATTTAGGATAAAATTTAGGATTTGTAAAATGTTCAAGTTTGGGTGGTATCCTATTATCCTTGAGAGATTTTATTTTCAACTTATAAAATGAATTCATATCTCCAAGATTCGTTTTCTATAATTGATTTGATATGTTTTGCTCTCTGATTCATCCTTAAATTTTTTAAATTCTTTTTCAAGATCAGCATAGGATGATTTTAAATTCTCATGATTTTTATTCAAGTCATTAAATTCATCGAGTAATTTCATGTGGTTGTCATCTATTAAGGCATGATCTTTCCTAAGGATTTCATGTTCCTTTTGAAGTTATTCAAATTTTAAACTTAGACTAGCATGCATTTTTTTCATTTTCTTATATGCATCATGCATTTGTTCAGAAACATCAAATAATTCATCATAAGTTAAGTCACTTACATCTTCTTAATCTGACTGATCAAGACTATCTGCCATCATGCAAAGATTGGTGACTTCTTCTTCCTTTTTAGTCTCTAATGAATCTGAAGCTGAGTCCGCCCAGAAAGCTCTTTGAAACTTCTTCTTCCCCTTCTTTACAATTGGTTTCTCCTCTACCTTCTCCTTGCTAGGTGTGGCTTTGAGTTTTAGGCAATCAGTTTTAATATGACCAGGTTTCCTGCATTCATAGCAAATTACTTCATTAGAAACCTTGCAATTCTATTAAAATTACCTCTATTCCAATACTGGCGTCTCTTCTACTTCCTTTTTAGAAATCTTCTGAATTGTCTAGTCATTAATGCAATATCGTATTCATCCACAGGATGTGAGTGTTCACTCTCAGACTCTTCCACTTTTAGTGCTATGTTCTTTTCCTTTCGTGGTTCACCTACATCAATCTTTCTTTGGCTAACTCCTTGCTCGTAAGCAATAAGTAAACCATGAAGATTGTCAATTGAATAAATATTTAGATCTTTAGACTCTGTAATTGCAGTAATTTTAGTATCATAAGTAGTAGGTAAATAATGAAGAATCTTATTAACCATTTCAGCATTCGTTAGTTCCCTACCAATTGAGTCTAGTGAATAGGTTGTTAAACCTAAGTTAATGTCCCACGGCTATCAAGAGGTGAATTGGTAGTTAAAAATTATCCCTTTTTTGGATGAGTTGAACCGAAAATAACTTTAGTGAATTTTTATAAAAAAGTTTTTCAACCACAACTTTTTAAACAGTAAAATACAGAAAATAAAAAAAAAGTAAAAATAAATGAAACAAGATTTATAATGGCTCGTTCTAAATAAGACCTATATCCACTCCCCAGAGGCACCCTCTGAGTTTTGCACTAATACCAATAGTGTCTCTCTGTTTGCACCCACAGTAATGTGGAGAAGCCTTTACAAACACTCTTTCCACCACTACCCAGTGTGGCAGAGAACCATCATCCTTTTACACTATCCCCTGTATTGTCAGAGAACCATCCGTCCTTTCACACTCTCCTAGTGTGGGTAGAGAACCCTTAATTCTTTCACACTCTCCTAGTGTGGGAAGAGAACCCTTCATCCTTTCACACTCTCCTAGTGTGGGTAGAGAACCCGATCTCCTTGACAGATCTCGTCAAAAGAAATCTAGAAGGAAGAAATAAAAGAATGAAGTAATCTCAAATCACAAGTAGGAAATCTTACCTTTGAACACCAAGCAAAGCCTTTAAGCTCCTGTGGCAGAAATGCTTATTTGAATGCTCTTTCTCTCTCTCTCTCCTTGAGTCTTCTTTTAATAGACACGAAGATCAATGACCAAAAAGATTTGGTGCAGTCTAATTTGGACTATATATAGGAAAGACAAAAAAACTGCCCAAAAACTACAAATTTTCAATTCTGTATGCAGTGGATCATCCCGTACGATCGTGGATCGTCTTAGACAATTTTACTTAAGGTGTCGGAAATGATCCTAAAGTATATTGGTATGAACTATGTTAGTACACGATCATCGTCCCGTACGAACTAGGTTCGTCCGGTATGAAACGTTTATTCCATAGGTTAGTTTCCAAATCCCTGCAGGATGTAACCAACTGTGGTAAGTCGGTTTGGTTCGTCCTGAGACGAACAAGTTTCATCCTGGATGATTTTATACAGAGAGTTTCATCCAGAGACGAAGGTTTAATCTTGTCCTATACGATTTTAAACAGAGAGTTTCGTCTAGAGACGAATGGTAAATTTTTTTTGATGAACAATGCAATGTGAGAATCCAGAGGCCTTCGTCCTGGGATGAATATTAAATTCGTCCTGGGCAATTAGGACTTATAAAAAATTTTCTCACTGCCTGTTCGATCCATTGCTCTTCTGAGGGTTAATTGACATGCTCGTCCCGTATGAACTATGTTCGTCCCATACGATCAATTCACAAAAGTTATTCCCCCATATGTGTGTTGTGAATATTCACTCAATTACAATCACTCCCTCTCAATTCAAAATAATTTTTAAAGCTTTTAAATTACAAATGATTGGATGCTGAATTTGATTTGAAGTCTTCATAGTTTGGAGTTGATTTTCCTGAAATATTAGTGCACACTAGAGCAAAAACAAATATTCCAAAAAGTGTTAGGAGATATTTATACATAAAACAATAATATTTGTAATCATTAAAATAATACAAGTTGCAAAAATGTAAAACATGTAAATAGCAACTCTCTTAACAACAGTATGGCTTGGGCTACTCTAAGATAAGTTTTAGAGTATTTTGGTTTTCTCTAAGGTATTGACGGAGTGTGTGGTGGATCCTAAATTTTTAACTTTGATAAATGGGAATAATTCTATGTGGATTTATGAAAAAAGTGGCTTTAAACAAGGGTGTCTGTTATCACCATACTTGTTTATCATGTTCTCTCGAAATTTGTCAAATGCTTTTCACCAAAAAGGGAGGAATTTGGGTATCAAATCTTCTCCTACTTCAAAGAAGATCTCTCATTTATTATATGTTGATGATATCCATATGTCCTTGGAAGCCAAGGTAAATTGTTTGAAGCAGATTAAAAGGATTATTTTTTATTATTGTAAATGGATAGGACATAAAGTTTATATCCATTAATAATTTATTTTATTTGGTAAGGTGGTTAATTGGAAGAGAGGAGAACTATCTAAAACTTTCTTAGATATACGGAGGTGAAGGAGCTAAATTTCATGGGAATCAAAATTTTTTTGAGGAGAATAGTGTCATCCGATTTTCTCTACTTGTTAGAAAGCTGAATGTAAAATGAATGCTTGGTGGGATAGGTTCATCTCGCTAGTAAGAAGGATAGTCTTGGTTAAATCTGTGGTGCTTTCAAATCTTGGCTTTATTTCAACAGATTAAGGAGTTTGATAAAATGTGTAGATGCTTTTTATTGAATAAACAAGATGGCAACTGTGGCCTTTGTTATGTTACTTGTGATGTATTATGCAAGCTGAGGAGTTCAGGTGGTCGTCATTCAGTTGCCTCTATTATTGGGATTTTGAGAGTGAAATTCACTTGGAAGTTTTTCAATAGTCCAAATTCCCTTCTTAATAAGTCCTTCATTGCTAAATGTGGGACTGATATTTAGTATTTTGATAGTAAAATAAATAACTCAACTACTTGGAAATTCATTTTTGATGGGGGAAAATCTCTTTGGCCAGTTTTGAGATGGACTATTGCATCAGGTAATTCTACTAATACCTTAAAGGATTTATGGATACTAGATAGAAGTGTTAATTGATGGCCAACTTTTATTACTTTTTTTATAGTGATTTTTCCTTTTATTGACAAATTCATTATTGATAGTAGCTGGAACCATGTATAACTACATATATAATTTTGAAAGTTTTTAATTGAGATTATTCTCTTAGTTAAAATTATTTCTGATTCATTATATGATTGACTAAAACTAATGAAAAAATTTTCTAGAAAAATAATTATTGCTATGGCATCATATGTGGTTGAAAGCGATTTAGTATAGGTGGATTATTTGAGGTGGATGAAAAATTTGAAACTTTCACCTTGTGTTGATTACTTTTGGTTGTATTTACTGATTGAGGCAATTCTTACTAATGAATTTTTGATGTATAGAAGATAGTTGGATAATAAAAATTGTCTTAGAGGTTGTAATGCAACCAAGAATTCAGGTCATGTTGGAGTTCATTTTTCCAAACCCATTCAAGTCATTTTGGGTTTTCTAGTTCCATTATTTTCTTCGCTTGTGGATTGAAAAAGTATTTTGGAGAAGTTATCAAACTTAAATCCTTTTATTGCAAATTTGTATTACACTTTGGTCTTCTTTTCTTGGAAAAGTAAAAACATAATTAAGCACGATGGACATGAAGTTTGTTCGAGTTTTATTGCAACAAATGTGATTAGATTTGTGATAGCATCATCTCAATTTAATCCTTTCATGGATCACTGGGGTGTTAATTACATTCCTCGGCTATTTTTTTATTCTTGGCACCCTCTCCTCCTGGGTGGATTAAAGTCAACATTAATGCTTATTTATTGAGATCAAATAAAGCTGGTATTGGTGGAGTTTTTAGAGACAACGAGGGGAGATTCATACTTTCTCTTTTGGTTTAGCTGCATTTATTGGGATTGTGGTCAATTGAAACTATTGGCCTTCCATTCATTAAAGAAGATACTTCAAAGATTGGATGTTGGAAGCTAAAGGCATCATAATAGAAGGTGACAATTATAATATTATTAAGTATATCCAATGTTAGGTTTGAAAAGTTTTTTGTGATGAAGATATCAACGAGATGGAGGTCTTCTCTTTCTTAAAGATTTTGTCATAGTTTTGTTTAATTTTTTAAATATAAATTGTAATAAGTTAACTAATTTTTGTGCTAACTTAACTTTATTTAGTAATTTTTTTAGGTAGATGTTAGTTCTAATAAGATTTCTCCTACTTTTCTTTCTTTTTTAAAAGAGGAAAGTTATAGTTTGTCTATCACTTAGTAGTTTGTATCAGGTTTCTTCATTTAATGCTATTTGCATCTAGAAAAACATACTGTAAACTCTCAATGTCAATTCACGGTGGGTTTGACTTGGTCAAAGTATCATGGCGGTGAAATCCAACTTTAAATTGACTCCTTCACTTGTGCAGTAGATCTTTCGATTTGGAATCCTTCCAACTATTTTGGCTTCTTTTAGAACATCCCTAAATTATGTCTAAGCTTTGTTTAAAGTATTATTCATCCCTAAGCTCATTTCAAATAATTCTCTGTGCAAATAACGACAAAAAAACTTTCTAAGTCATTATCCTGGGCATTTATCCTTTGTCCTACTTTCTAACTATTTAGACATATTACATTCATCAAAACAACCTTCCAAATGAATCCTAGCTTTCTAAGGTAGTCATAGGGTTTTGAATTATCAAAATCATAAAAACAAAGTTCATTCAAGCCATTATCACACACTACCCATAACCTCCCAGAGTTATTTTTTTTTTTTCATTTAAACTCCGAAGCATCTCCCTTTTAATCCCAAGCTCAAACCCACCATTTGGAAGTTGGAGACTGTGATTTTCTGGTCGAGCCAAACCCAAATTTCATCCCTATAGAGGTCTTAAAAATGTGACTTCTTTTAGGGGATTGATGTGGACAATCTACAAGTTCAACAAGCCCTTAACCATCCAAATTCATTAATCCTATCGAGGTAAAAGGCTATACCTAGTTTAAAAGAATTAGGGTTAAGTAACTTCTTATAAATCTCATTTTAAATTGTGAAATCAAACCCCCATTTCTTATTTACCTCTAATAAATCCTTATTTAAAGTTTCTTAAAATTTGGTTTAGTCACATGTTTGAGCTATTCTTCATCATCTAGGTTTAATTAAAGAAAAGTTTAACTTGTATGATATCTTAACCGTTGATCCTACGATCCACGATCTTAACCCCGTGGTTCATTTTATCTCTCAGATCTCTGTCCGGATTGATATTAGCCTTTGATTCAATACTGTGGAAGATCAAATTGTGATGAATGCACACTAACATAGATATGTAAAATAACTTGCATCGTCACTATAGTTTTGAAAATGCTAATGATTGCACGGCGGTAACGCTCGTGGTTTTGATGAAACATAAAATATGGAGAACCTAATAACATTACACCTCAATATTAAATTTATATTGATTTGTCATTAATTGACCTTTAAACAATGATAATTTTAATTAACCCTTCCTTAGGTTTAAACTTTAATAAATTATAATAAATTAAAGAAAAGTTTAAACCATCGTATGTCATCCTCATGCTGTTGGTGTTGTTCTTGGATATGAGAGTCAATCCTAGTTTCAAGTAGGTCGAGTTGTTGAATGATGTCGTCGTGAGGGTAGGTAGGTGTAGGTCCTCTTTATGGAGATGGTCCTCTCAATGGAGTAGGTTCTCCTGTTGGAGTAGCCTCCACTTCTTTATCAAAATTTAACTCAGCATGCTCTTGGTCCCGATGAAAAAAGATATGAAAGGAGGCATCTATATAAAAAATAGGGGCATTATCGGGTTTGTTAGGATAGGTCGACTGGTATTTGTTGTGAGAATGTATCCTATGAGATGTCCTAATGCTAAATTTAGTTTCTTGCAGGTACTAGGATTTCAAATTTGGGTCATATTTTGGATATAATCAACAATCAAAACAGCTTCATATAATCTAGTATTGGACATTTTCAGGCAAGTGATAAAAAATAGGATTGGGGTCATGCGTATCCTATATCCAATTTTGGGTATTATGGATGTCCTAAAAACATGTTGGATGATACTTATTGAAACTTGTTAATTATGAATGGTTGTTAGACCTAAGCTTATGTCACAAAAGGCTAACCAAGAGAGGGGGTGGGGGGGGGGGTGAATTGGTAATTTAAAAAAAAATTCTTCCTCTTTTAAAATGATTAAATTTTTAGTGAAATTTTAAAAAATATTTTTGAACCACAGATAACAAAAAATTAGTAAATTAAAAGAAGCATAAAATAAAAGACACAAGATTTATAGTAGTTCAGTCAAACATGACCTGCATCCACTCCCTGAAGTGTCCCACTTAAGATATTGCACTATTACCACAACTGTCTCTCCTTTTGTCCCCCCAGCAAGGAGAAGAAGCCTTAAAAAAAACTCTCTTCCACCACTACCTGATGCGGCAGAGAACCGTCATCCTATTAAACCCTCTAAGTGTTAGTAGAGAATCGTTATCCTTTTACACCCTCCAAGTGTTTGCAGAGAACCATCAGCTGTTCAAACTCTCCAAGTGTAGGTAGAAAACCTTCATCCTTTCACACTCTCCAAGTGTAGGCAGAGAACCCTTCGACTGTTCACACTCCTCGAGTGTCGATATAAAACTGGATCTCCTTGTAAGATCTTCTCATGAGAAATCTAGAAGGACAAGAGAAAAGAGTGAAGTAATCATATTTCACAAACGGAGATCCTTACCTTTGAGTAATAAAGTGAACCCTTCACGCTCCAATAGTAAGAACTCTCCTTCAAAGACATGAAAAACTATTTGAAAATTATAAAAATTCAATTATGTACGTTCATGATCATCCAGTATAATCCAATTTCGTACATACGAATAGTGTAAAAACTATTGCTTATGACCTCAATGTGTATTGGTACGAGTTGTCTTCATACCCGATCATCATCTCGTATGATTTTGGTTCGTCCGGTACGAAATGTTATTCCCAAGGTTAGTTGGGACGAAAATGCAGGACGGATCACAAGTTTAAAGAACAGAGGACATTATCGTAGGATGAAGGGGTTAATTTGTTTGGACGAATAGTTTAAAGTGAAAATCCAAAGGACATCATCCTAGGATTAACAAAATAATTTGTCTGGATGAATAGTTCAAAATGAGATTCCAGAGGACATCATCCTGGGATAAATAGGATAATTCGTCTGGATGAATAGTTCAAAGTGAGATTCTAGAGCATATCGTCCAGGGATGAACAGGATAATTCATCTGGATGATTAGTTCAAAGTGAGATTCCAGAGGACATCGTCCTAGGATGAATATGATAATTCGCCTGGACGATTAAGACTTAGAAAATTTTTTGCACTCTCTATTCGTTCTATTGCTCTACGTGGAGTATAACTGTCCTGATCATTTCGTACAAATATGGTTCATCCTGTACGATCAATATATTAAAATTAAGAATTTTAAAGCTCTCTCCCGATGTGTGTTTGTGTGTGTGTTAAGTTACTTAATTACAATTACACTCTCTGAAACTCAAGTTAAAAAAAATATAGACTCCAAGTTACAAAATATTATAAGCAAATCTTGATTTGAAGTCTTCAATAATCTGGAGTATGATTTCCTTGAAATGTTAGTACACACAAGAGCCAAAATTAATTCTTTCCAAAATGTGTTAGGAGAAAATAATAATCAAAACAACAATATTTGGTATCATCAAAACATACAAGTTGCAAGAATGTAAATCGTACAAAGCTAAGTAGCAACTCTCTCAATAAACTCCCCCTTTTCGATGATGGAAAAACAATTATTATTTGTGTATATTTGAAAGTCATAAGTTTCTCCTAAACTCCCCCTGAATGAAATAAGCATGTGAGAATAAGGGGCATTATAGTTGAACTTATCATATTTTTTAAAATTTTAATTTCTCATACACATAAAAAAATACTAAAACAACATAAAAAAACCCAAAAAATATGAACAAAAACACAAAAATAATGAATAATCCACAAAAAATACGAACAACACGTAGATGTTAAACAATATTTCTCCCCCTTTTTGACAATAACAAAAAGAGAAGAAGAAAGAAAGAAATCAAATCAATCCATAAATGTAATGAGTCTTATGATAAGCCTATAATAGTTGATCCTGAAAGAGATTGAGTTATTTATTCAACTAAAATAAATTGTCATTAGAGAAATAAAATGATTCATATAATTTAAGTATATATATAACACAGATAAGAAAAAAAAAGTATCAAGAGCATGAATCAGATTAGACAATGAGATAAGTAAAATTATTGCAAAGTGGATGAATGAAAAAAATTGTAAATTTCAAATTTCAATACACAATAAAATTAGACATAAGATTAATTTGAATTTGAAGATTAAAAGATTGAGGAGAGAACAAATACTTGTGGCACTTTGTGCATCTTTTTAATATTTGTGGCATAATTTGTTCTTTCTTTTTTTTATTTTAATTTATGGTCTATTTTTGCACCTCTTTTTCAAATTGCGAACCATTGCACATTCTTTTAATTTTAGCATATCTGTACATTTCCAAGTATTCATTTGATCTTTCCAAAATAAATAATCTAAAATTTCAAATTTTTTTAAGTACAATGATATTTATATTTAAAAGAGAAATATAAAATAAGAAAACATCAAATTTGCAATAATAATAATAATAATAGATATAAGATTGATATTCTTAACTAGATCGAGTTATAAAACAACTTAAATTTATGAAAAATTAGATTTTCTAATGAATTCAAATTTGTATTGCATTTCAATATATAACACTTTTTAGATCAATATTTAAGGATAATCATATAAAATAAAAAACATTTCTAAAGACAAGACAAAATAACTTTTATTGATATCATGATAAAAGATAATACATTTGAGCACATAAGATATTAATAAACATGGATTTAATAAAACATAAGATATAAAAACATAACAACATGAAAACTAACACATCACATTACATCACATAAAAATTAAAAAAACATAAACAATAATAACACATAACATCTCATCACATTAAGTCATCACAGTTAGAGACAAGTATGAAAAAAGTACAATCATCACTCTGAAGGGCCCTGATCTGGAGGAGGTGGTTGGTTGAAAGGATTAAAATAGCTATTCATCATAGCTATATTCATGTTGACAGATTCAATTTGACCTTTAACCCAACCCATATCCCGCTGATATTGACAGACCTGCTGCTGAAGATGAGTTTCAATCTGATCAAAATGTTGATAAAAATGACTCTCAAGATGATCAAAGCACTGGACCACATCCTGAAAGTTTTGTCCACCAGCAGGTACAGGTGGAGGTTGCTGCAAATATGAGATTATGGATTAGACTTTTGATGATAGCAAATATTCATGTTTTTCTACGACTATCTTGCCTACTAACTTTTCAGGTCCACATGATCGAATGCAACTCAAGCCAGCTCAAGATTGGGTAGATTTAGGTTGAGTCAAGTCTATAATTTTTCTTTTCTTGAGTTAATTGTAAAAGTGGTTCTTGATGTTAAGTAACCTTGCACACATGGACTTGAGAGATTTTCTATATTTTTCTTTTTTGAGTACATCGGCCTAGACGATGTTCATAATCGTCCAGGACAATCCAACTAAAAATAGAAACCCTAATTAGGGCATCCTGGTTAAGGAAGCCATCATTAAGCACATCATCCTGGATGATTCTCATATCGTACAGGCCAATAAGCTCAAATAAAAAAGAATTAGCCACTATGATCAATTTATGTATTATTTATTTTAGGATATCAGCCAGGACAATCCATTACATCATCCTGGATGATAAAGCATAATTATACCTAAATTAATCTGAAAATTATGAAAAGTAATTAAGGATGATTGATACAATCACATCAACCGAGTCGATCAGAGGATTGGTCAGGAAGATGTCTTGGACGATGTAAATAAAATTTCTTTTGATCATCTCATATTGTCCAGGCTGATTGAGCTTAATTTATACTGATCGTACAAGACAATAGAAAATAATCTTGGACGATAATGTCGATTCTTAAAATTCTATTTAAAGGACCCAAATTTTCTCATGCTTAAGACCTTGAGTGCTGCTGTCTTATCCTGAGAGAGCCTTGGGAGAGGGAGAAAGAGAGAGAGAGAAAGAGGAACTTGTGAGGGGGAATTTGTGAGAGGGTTCACAAAGGTTGCTCCAAGTAAGGTTCTAAGTCATCGTCTCCATTCTTCATGCTTCATCCTTGGGTGGTTCTTGGGAGGTCTACTTTATCAAAAGGTCCGGGTTCTCTGCCGCACTGGGGTTGGAGAAAAGGAGTCTGTTGTAAAGGCTTCTCCGCCTAGCTGTGGGAGCTAAAGGAGTGACATTTAGTTAATGCAATACTTGGAGGGTGCCTTTGAGGAGTGGACGTAGGTCAAGGTTTGATCGAACCACTATAATTCCGGTGTGATCTTTCTTTATTTTACTTTCGTATTTAATTTCAGCATCCGCTACTCTTGTGGTAAATTGTTTTGGTTTTAATGTGGTGCTTTATTTAAGATTTTTTTTTTTAAATATCAATTCCCCCCCCCCCCTCTTAGTTAGCCTCGGGCTAGTTCTTACGTGCCCAACATCCCTAACAAACTTTCAAGTGGTATTAAAGCGGGATTCATAAAAACTAAGTTTGAAAACTTTTGAATTTTGATCCATGGCTAACAAAGGAAATTGTAGTACTACGGAAGGGTATTCTATTACCCGACCACCATTGTTTAATAATATTCCTTTTGATTTTTGGAAAACTCACATGTATACTTTTTTATAATCAATTGATTATCACATGTGGATGCTTGTTTAGGATGGTTATACACCTCCAACTGGAAAATTGAATGGCGTTACTGTTCCACTTCCTTTTACTGAATGGACTCTAGATGATAGGGATTTAGCACAATTAAATGAAAAATATTTGAACTATTTTTTCTGTGCTTTGAAATTGAAAGATTACATGCGTGTTTCCACTTACACTACTGGTAAATAAATTTGGGATAAATTGTGTATCACCTATGAAGGTACTAATGAAGTCAATCTATCCTATTTGAATATTCTCTTGCATTATTATAAACTTTTTTGTATGAAACCTTCTTAATCGATTTCAAAAATGTATACAAGGTTTACTCAGATTGTTACTTCATTGCATGCATTAGGAAAAGAACTTTATAGCTATGTAACAGTAAATAAAATTTTAAGATGTTTTCCTTCCTCTTTTGATGTAAAAATTACTGCAATATTTGAATCTAAAGATTTAGATACATATTCGATCGATAACTTACTTTGTTCACTCATTGCTTACGAGCAAGGGGTGAACAAAAGAAATCTTGATGCAGATGAAAGGAAGAAGGAGAAAATGGTGGTACTTAAGGCGAACGATTCGGACACTGACTCTTCTATGTATAAAAGCATTGATGTTGCATTAATCACAGGGAAATTTAAGGGCTTTCTAAGGAAGAAGCACAAGAATCATCAAAAGTGGAATAAAGATAAGGGTAGCAAAAATTTTAAGAATTATAATGATACAATTTGCTTGGAATGCAGGAAGCCTGGGCACGTTAAAATTGATTGTCCTACGCTTAAGGCACACCCAAGTAAGGAGAAGGGTGGGAGAAACCAAACCTAAAAAAGGACAAGAGCAAGAAGCGATTCCAAAAGGCATTCTAGGCAGATTCTGCATCAGATTCCTCTGAAACTGAACCTGAGGAGACAACAAACTTGTGCTTAATGGCAGGCAATAATCTTGGTTCAAAGTGACCAAGAAGAGGTATGTGAACCAACTTATGATCAATTATTAGAAATTTGTGAGCACATGCATGCATCATATAAAAAACCCAAAATATCTCATGCTGTTTGAAATTAGAATTTTAATATTTGCAAAAAGAGCATGAAAATCTTTTAAAAGAAAATTCTCAAATTGATAGCAACCACATGGCTTTACTTGATGAGTTTGATGCATTAAAAAAAAAGCACAATGAATTATCTGATGCACATGATTCTTTAAAATCATCCCATACTGAGTTTGAGAAAGAATTAACAAATCTCAAAGTTTTTGAAAATAAACTATTACGTGCTTTTAAAAAGAAGCATCACCATAAGAGTAGATTAGTGCATCCTTTTCCAAGAGTTAGATGTTTTTTATGTGGCATGCTAGGACACATAACACACACTTGCACCATTCACCATAGCTCATATTGGGTCTGGAGACCTAAGTTACATGATCCACAGCATGCATTGCATTCTACTTTCGATAAGAAGGAACCCAAACATGTTTGGATTACTAAATCTGACAATTGATAATTTTGTAGGAAAGCTCTCACAAAAGGCCTCATGAGAGCATGTGGTACCTGGACAATGGATGCTCTCGACATATGACTGACGATGCCAATCAATTCATATTGCTGGAGACCATGACAGGAGGCAAGGTGACTCTTGGAGACAACACCACCAAGAAGGTGGTAGGCTCAGGTATAATTGGTAATTCCAAGAACCTTTTGATTGAATATGTTTTGCTTGTAGATGGACTGAAACATAACTTGCTCAACATCAGCCAGCTTTACGACAAGGGTTTCATCATAAAATTTTTGGCAAATTCATGCATTATGAGCTTAAATAATAACACTATTTTGCAGGGAAAGCAGATCAACAATGTTTACATGCTTGATTTAAATAACATTGAATGTGCTGCTTCATTTTGCTTAAAAATTTCTATTGATGATTCATGGTTGTGGAATAGGAGATTATGTCATGCCAGTATGAAAACCCTTAGGAAAGTGACCCAAAAAGACCTAGTTAGAGGTGTCCCCAAGCTTAAATTTTCAAAAGACGACCTTTATGATGCCTGCCAATTAGGAAAGCAAATCCATTCCACTTTCACTCCATTAAGGACATTAGCACCTCTAGGCCTTTATAAGTCCTTCACATGGATTTGTGTGGACATGTTAGCACTGCCAGCTTAGGAGGGAAAGTCTATAGTTTTGTGATTGTCGATGAGTAGTCGAGGTTTACTTGGATTAAATCTCTTTCAAACAAAAATGAGTCCTTTGATGAGTTTAGATCATTCTTCACTTGGATTTAGAAAAGCTAGGCTGTGAGATCTTAACCATCCATAGTGACCATGGGGGAGAGTTTGAAAATGAGAGATTTGGAGATTTTTGTGAGGACAAGGGGTTTAGCTGCAACTTCTCAGCTCCAAGGACCCCTCAGCAGAATGGGGTAGCTGAAAGGAAGAACCAGAACTTAGTGGAAGACGCTAGAGCCATGCTTGTTGAGTATTCACTTCCAAAATATTTTTGGGCTGAAGTGGTTAACACAACTTATTATGTGTTGAATAGGGTGAATGTTAGAGCCAAATTAGATAAGACACCCTATGAGATCCTTAAGGGTTAGACAGCCAATCTTTCCCACCTTCATGTCTTTAGTTGTAAGGATTTTATTCACAATAATGGGAAGTATCACTTAGGAAAATTTGATCCAAAGTCTGATGAAGGAGTGTTCTTAGGATATTTTAGTGTTGGGAAATCCTTTAGGGTGTTTAATAAGAGAACTTTGGCGAAGGAAGAAACTACTCATGTAGTTTTTGATGAGTTTGATCCTAGAAAGCCTAGAGTTGAGGATGATGATGATTTTAGAGAGATTACCACTGGAGCAGAAAATATAGAGAAGAATGTAGAGCACCAAAACACTGAAGGAGTAGGAGAGGTTACCCAAGGAGTAAAAAATGTAGATATGGAGGAAAGGGTTGAATCTTCACACACCTTGCCTAGAGATTGGAGATACTCTTTGAGTCACCCTAAAGATCTGATCTTAGGAGACCCTTCTGATGGAGTTAGGACTAGACATGGACTTAGGAAGGAAGTGAACCACTCTGCCTTTATCTCAATGACTGAACCCACCAACATAAACCAAGCCCTTTCTGATGAGTTTTGGATCTTATCCATGCAGGAGGAGTTGAACCAATTTGTTAGGAATGATGTTTGGGAGCTTGTAGAAAGACCTAAGGAACAAAGTGTAGTTGGAATCAAGTGGGTCTTTTAGAATAAGGTGAATTATTCTGGGGGTGGTGGTTAGGAATAAGGCAAGATTAGTGGCTAAGGGGTTTAATCAAATAGAAGGGATAGATTTTGAGGAGACTTTTCCCCCTGTAGCTAGATTGGAAGCCATTAGAGTGCTATTAGCCTTTGCCTGTTATAAGAGATTTAAGCTTTTCCAAACGGACGTTAAGCCTTTTAAAATGGGGAAATAAAGAGGTTGTGTTTGTAGAACAACCCCCAGGTTTTGAGAGTTTCCTATTTTCAAATCATGTTTTTAAATTAAAAATGACCTTATATGGATTAAAGAAAGCTCCTAGAGCTTGGTATGAGAGGCTTAGCACATTCATACTAGAAAGGGAGTTTGTTAAGGGGAGTGTAGACACCACCCTTTTCCTGAGGAAAGTAGGAGATAATTTACTCATTGATCAGATCTATGTCGATTATATAATTTTTGGATCTTCTGATAAAAGGTTATGTGATAATTTTTCTAAAACAATGAGTAAGGAGTTTATGATGAGTTTGATGGGAAAATTATCCTACTTTTTGGGGTTTAACATTAGACAATTAGATGATGAAACTTTTCTGAGCTAAATAAAGTACATAAAGGACATCTTGAAGAAATATGAAATGGATAAAGTCAAGCCAATTAATACTCCCATGACCTCAAGAATTCAATTAGACAAGGACCCAAATAGAAAATTAGTTGATTAGAAGAAGTATAGAGGGATGATCAGATCTTTACTTTACCTGACTGCTGGTCGACCTGATATAATGTTTAGCGTTTGTCTTTATGCTAGATTTCAAGCTGACCCTAAGGAATCCCACCTGACTTTAGTTAAGAAAATTCTTAGATATCTTTTAGGGACCCAAAACTTAGGAATCTGGTACCCTAGGCACAACACTTCTTTTGAGATTATTGGATTTTATGATTCTAATTTTGCAGGATGTAAGGTGGATAGAAAAAACACTTCTGGAACTTACTAATTCATAGGACAGTCTTTAGTCTCCTAGTCTAGTAGAAAGCAAAACTCTGTTGCTCTTTCCACTGCTGAAGCTGAGTATATTACTTTGGGATGTTGTGTGGCCCAAGTCCTTTGGCTAAAATAGCAAGTACTGGATTTAGGATTACCTGTAGGCACCATCTCAATTTTTTGTGACAACACTAGTGCCATCAACATTTCTAAGAATCCTATCTAACATTCAAGGACTAAGCATATTAACATTAGGCATCATTTTATTAGAGATCATGTGAAGAAGGGAGACATTGAGTTACACCATGTGTAACCTTAGAATCAACTGACTGACATATTTACTAAACCAATTGCCTTCGAAACTTTCAGCACTTTAAGGGCCAGATTGGGTGTGATTGATATTAATGCATGAACTTGATTTCCACTGATTTTCTAATTTGTTATAGGCTGATTACCTTACTTTATTTTTTAGTTTTTTTGTTATTTATTCTTTTTGTAGATGTTCCTCTTTGTTTTTAATTTTTTTAGGCTTTAATTTGTTTTCTCTTTCAAATCATCCTTGAATTAATATCTTATGCCTTATTTTTATTTTTTGAAAATTTGTAGTAAATATTTTACATCTCTTTAATCTGATAAAGGGTAAAATCACCATTGATTGTCTCTTTCTCTAACCTATTTTGGTGGTGAAATTTTCTTTTATAAACAAAAGTCTAAATCAAACTAACAAATGGATTTTGCAATTGAGATCTTTTCTACCTTACTACAGTAATCTAGCTTATATTTATAATAATCAAAGTTTTTTTGTTGCTTCTATATTTCTCGTTATCTTGTCAATGCATCTCTCATATGATTTTTTATTATGTTTTTTGGTTTATTCTTCACTATATTAGAGAGTGAGATTTCTTCTTCTCTAATATCTAGAAGATATACTCACAACTAAGAATATTTAAGAGTTTTTGGAAAAGAATTTTGCTTGAAACAAAAAGGTCAATGATGCCAAAAGAAAAAGATGCACAATGTTTCTGATCGGTTATGTGAGTCGACGCCCTGTCGAGATCACATATCAGGATTGTGCTGAACTGTTGCAGCTATCCACCACTCGAGATAAGCTGCATACCCTTATTTTTGATCCTGACTTTGACTAGTCTATGGAAAATCAATTTCTTTGCAACACTAATGTAAACTTTCATGTTGGAGAGACTAGCTCTTTTCTCAAAGATGCTAGGACGATCTAGCATGTTCTTCACACTTCTGTTATTCCAAAAGCTGGTGACCGAGTCCACATCACTCCTCCTCTTTCACTTGCTACCTTTTACCTTTTGGCCCATAAAGAATTTAATGCCACAGACTTAATCTTTCACTACATTGATCATTTGACTACAATCCGCAATCCAGATCATAAGAGGAAACCCAATTTGGCTCTAGGTCACCTCATTTCTTATGTTCTAGAATCCAAATACCAAATTCAATATCCTACTCCTCTCGACCATCAGCCACCCTTCTACGCAAACAACTCCTTCAACGTCCTTCACAGTACTCATCTCCACCCAGGAGATGAGGAAGCTCAAGGGGGGGGGGGGGGGGGGGGGGGGGGGGGGCGAGGAGGAGGAGGCTCCCACTCATATTCCTGAACCTATTCCTCTTCGCCAGCACTCTCAGCTGGATCCATTGGTGGAAAGATTTGATCAGTGGGAGACCCGCTTCAAGACGTACATAGCACATCAGCATGCTGAATACGTGGCCCGGTTCGATGACTATGTTTCACACCAGAAGTAGCAGCACGTTGAGGACGTGGCCTGGTTCGATGCCTATGTTGCACACCAACAGCACCAACATGACCAGGACATGGTCTGGTTTGGGGCATAGTTTGCTACATTTTTCACTTACTTCCAGTAGCCACCAACACCCCCACCCCCTTCGTTTGATGATCACGGTCCCTCATTTTTCTAGTTTTAGTTTTCGTTTTTTGTAGTTTGTTTTACTTATGTTTTGTTTTACTTTATGTTATATTTTTTATTTGTGTTTTGTTGTTTTTCCCTCCTTTTTGTGATGTCAAAAGGGAGAGTAGTATGATGTATCTTGTAATTTGATTCTAGAACTTAGTGAACTTTTTTTGTCACACTATTTTTATTAAACTGTCATAACTACTTGAACTTTTCTGATTGTGTTTGTCATCATCAAAATGGGGGAGATTATTGTGAATCTGAGATTATGTATTAGACTTTTGATGATAGCAAACATTCATGTTTTTCTACGACTAACTTGCCTACTAACTTTTCAGGTCCACATGATTGAATGCAACTCAAGACAGCTCAAGATTGGGTGGATTTAGGTTGAGTCAAGTGCGTATTTTTTCTTTTCTTTAGTCAATTAAAAAAGTGGTTCCTGATGTTAAGTAACCTTGCACACACACACTTGAGAGATTTTCTGTGTTTTTTTGTTTTGAGTACATCAGCCTGGATGATGTTCATAATCATCCAGGACGATCCGACTAAAAATAAAAACCCTAATTAGGGCATCCTGATTGAGGCAGCCGTCATTAAGCAGATCACCCTGGACGATTCTCGTATCGTACAGGCCCATAAGCACAAATAAAAAAGAATCAACCGCCATGATCAATTTAGGTATTCTTTATTTTAGGATATTGGCCAGGACAATCCATTACATCGTCCTTGATGATAAAGCACGATTATGCCTAAATTAATCTGGCAATTATGGAAAGCTATTAAGGTTGATTGATACGATCACATCGACCGGACCGATCGCAGGATCGACAGGGACGATGTAAATAAAATTTCTTTTGATCGTCCCATATTGTCCAAGCTGATTAAGCTTAATTTGTACTGATCAAACAGGATGATAGAAATATTATCCTAGATGATAATGTCGGTTCTTAAAATTCTATTTAAAGGACTTGAATTTTCTCATGCTTAAGACCTTGAGTGTTGTAGTCTTGACCTGAGAAATCCTTGGGAGAGGGAGAGAGAGAGACAGAGAGAGGAACTTGTGAGGGGGGGTTTGTAAGATGGTTTACAAAGGTTGCTCAAACAAGGTTCTAAGTCGTCATCTCTGTTCTTCGTCCTTCATCCTTGGGAGGTTCTTGTGAGGTCTACTTCAGCAAAAGGTCTGGGTTCTCTGCCCGCTTTAGGAGGAAGCAAAAGGAGTCGATTCTATGCCACACCGGGGTTGGTGAAAAAGAGTCTATTGTAAAGGCTTCTCCGCCTAGCTATGGGAGCTAAAGGAGAGACACTTAGTTAGTGCAATACTCGTAGGGTGCCTCCGAGGATTGGACATAGGTCAAGCGACCGAGATTTAAAATACTAATCCCCCCCCCCCCCCTCTGGGTTAGCCTCGGTCTAGTTCTTAAGGGCTTAACATCCCTAACGAACTTTCAGAGGTCTTCTCCTTTCTTCCTCAGTGTCACTACTTACTACATGTAGATCTCTATTAAAGATTGCACAAAATGATCCATCATTGTAGTAGACAGGCTCCTCTAAATTTTGAACAAGATGAACTAATTCATACTTGTTTTCCAACATGTAGGTTACAAGATGTCCTAATGCTATATTCTTCTTTCTCTTATGGGAGACATGACCAATATCAGAAAGTCCGTACATGTAGTCAATGAACAGTTGGGCTTCATCTATTGGTTGTCTAGTCATGATCAGATATGTCACTATGGAAAGAAGAGGTGTAATATTTACTCGATCACCAGCTTTAGGAATAATAGAAGCATGAAGAACATGTTGGATGATTCGGACATTTCGGTTAAGAGTTGCCACCTTAGGCACATGACCAACTTCTCTAATCCCTCTAAGAATTTGATTTATCGCAGTCCAATCATAGTTGGAAGAAGAGGTCAAAGTATGGGCTCTAATCCCTTGAGTCCTTAAGTTTAAAAATATGCCCAAATCTTCTTTTGTTATTTTTACCTTCTTCTTAAAGACATAAGAACTAATCACACTTTGGTCAGAATTAAAAGACATGTTTGCAAGGAAGTAATGAAATGTTTCCTTGTCGAAGAAGTGTATTAGAGGCAGAATAAGAGCAAACTGGGTAGAAGCAAAAAGTTCCATCACTTTAAATATGAGTTGTTTATCAAGAAGGACTCTAGAGGGGGTGATTTTTGCGGATACGAACCTATGAAAAGACTCCTCATATTCTTTGGATAGAAAGTTCTCTCATGAATTTCTAGAGGGAGGTCCCCTAGTTAGTTCCTTTGCTTGCCTAACTCTTTTGCTTGAACTAGCCATGGAGAAGATAAAGAAGATTAAAAGATTGAGACAGTTTTTGAAGTGAATGAAGTTTGAGTTCTAAACCTTTCAATTTAAGGAAAAAATGAACATTCATGCGAATGAAAATAATTTTGTCCTATACGATATTAGGTTAGTACATACGAAAATTTATTTCATATGGACGAATGAATGAGTCCAAAAATGAAGCAATTATTCATAAACTTGCAAGTTACGAGGTGTCCTTTCATGCAGACATTTTACCAAATGATCGTACTTATGAACAGGTGTTCTTCTGGGACGATCAGTTAATTAAGATCGTTTTTATGTTGGTTTGAAGCGTCCTCTGCATTGAATTTCCACGTGTTTGTATGTATGAACTGTATGTTTGTAAGTACGATCATAAATAAAAAATTTATCTTATCCGTATAATTATCTATATGCATATATACGATTGAATACATATCATTCGGACGATCATCACAATCGTACAGACGAACAATATTAAAAATTGAAAAACTGCATGCAAACCGTTAATATGCTACATGATTCATCCCATACTAAATTAATTTCGTACAGATGAATGTCACACAAATTTTCATACCATTGCTCAAAAATAGAAATTTTGATTTGAAAAATATTTATATTAATCAACTAAGAAAATTCAAAAACAAACATGTAGAATTCATCACCTAAAGCTTGATCTAAATGGTGGGTTCTATCATAGAAATAAATGCTGAACGACTAACCTCTTTCCTAAGTTCGTGCCTAGTTCTTACACCTTTTGATGACTAAAAGTGTATCGCAAATCTCTAGGCAATTTTTTTCTGAGGTTCTACCCTATCTTCTATAGTAATGGTTTTTACTCCCAGAATGGCCTCTGCCTCTTCTTCTTAAAATTTTGGTCCAGAGGACTTATCTAATTCATAAAAAACATCATGGGTAGATTCTTCTACTATCAGTGTCCTCTTATTGGAGATTCTATAGGCTTTACATATAGATTAATAACCTAAGAAGACACCGTCGTTAGTCTTGGGATAAAATTTTCTTAAGGGAGATTTCCCATTAATTAAGATAAAACATTTGCATCCAAAGACATACAAGTGCAAAAGATTTGGTGTTCAACCCTTAGAGTTCATAGGGTATTTTATCCAACTTCAACCTAATGTTCTCCATGTTTAAAACATAACAAGTAATATTCACTGCTTCTGCTAAAAAATATCTAATAAGTGTGTACTCAGATAGCATTGCCCTAACAGCTTATACCAATATTCTATTCTTTCTCTACGCTATCCCATTTTGCTGAGGAGCTCTAGGGACTGAGAGGTTATGCTCTATTCCTATCTCTTTACAAAAAGATTTAAATCTTTCATTTTAAAACTTTCTACCAAGATCACTATGGATTGTTGAGATTTTACATCCTAATTTTTATTGAATCCAAGTGGAGAAAGTTCTAAATTCCTAAAATGTCTCATTCTTATGTACTAGGAATCTTATCCAAGTGAATATAGAGTAGTCATTTATAATCACAAATCCATATTTTTCACACATAGGCTAGCTGTGCTAACGGGTCCAAATAGGTCCATGTGAAGGATTTCTAGTGGCCTAGATGTATTCACATCCTTTATTGAATGAAATGATGATTTCACTTATTTTCCTAGTTGGTAGGCATCACATAGATGATCTTTAGTGATATCTAACTTAGGTACGCCTCTAACCATATTTTTTTAAGTGATATTTCTAAGTGTTTTCATGCTAGCAATGATATAGTCTCCTATGCCATAGCCAAGAGTCATTCAATATTATTTTTAAGCACAGTGAATATGAATTTTTAATACATTTAAGATCTAACATGTAAACATTATTTATCTATTTTCCTTCTAATATAAGATTATCATTAAACTAATGAAATATTTGTTAGAAGAAAATTTTATGTCAAATGTTTTATCACATAATTGACTAAAACTCACCATATTATATTTTAAACCATTAACTAATAAAATACTTTCAATAATTTTTTTTAAAAAATTTCTATGAATACCTGAGCTTACCACTTTCCTGGTGGTATTGTCTCCTAAAGTCACATTGCCTCTTGTTTTGGTTTCTAGTGTAATAAACTTTTTCATGTCTCCAGTCTTACGTCTTGAGCATCCACTATCTAGGCACCACATGCTCTGATTAGGACTTTTGTGAGAGAAGCCATATGATGTCAATCAAAGATTAAATATGGATCCCAAGTGAGTTTGGTTTCCTCCTTATGCTTGAAGGAATACGATATATGCATACTATGATGTGATAAATATAATTTAGGTATCCACACGAGGTGTTTCTTATGGTGGATTGTGCAAGTGAGGGATATATGACCTAGCAAGCTAGAAGAGAAGCACCTAACACCAAGAAATGAGTTTACTAACCTTTATGGGTGGTGATGCCTCTTCATAAAGTTGTGTGATGTATGCAATGCTGACGTTTTGTTTGTTTGGGCTAATAGGTATGATGGTTTATTATTTTCATGTGCTGTGAGTTTTGCTTTTAGAGCTTTATTTTTATATTCATATGCTGCCACATCCACTTTTAAACGATGTTGATTATTATATATTTCCCTTGAAAGTTCTTCAAATTTCTTATATTCTTTTTCTAATTCAATATGCGATGTTTTCAAGGAATTTTGTGCATAAGATAATTCAATATGCTTCTTATTTAATGTATCAAACTCATCAAGTAGGGACAATTGATTTTTATCTAAATTAGAATGTTCTTTAACTAAATTAGCATTCTTAGTTTGTAATGTACTAAATTCAACGTTAAGGTTAGCATGCATTTTCTTTAACTTTCTATACGAATAATGAATTCTTTAAAAAATAACCAGCAATTCTTCATACGAAAGTTGACATACCTCTTCTTGATCCAATTGATCAAGATTATCGTTATCCATTAGACATAAATTCATTACCTCCTCCTACGCTTCCACTTCTAACTATTCTAAGGCAGAGTCGGCCCAAAAAGCCTTCTATGTCTTCAGCTTTCCTTACTTATAATTTTGCTTCTCCACGCTCTTCTCCTTAGTTAGATGGATCTTTATGTTTGGGCAATCTGCTCGGAGATGACCTAATTTTTTGCACTCAAAGCAAATTGTGTCAAATGTAACTATAGTATTCTTTAAGCTCTTACCTTTATTTTAGTTGTTTAGATGACACTTTTGTTTTCTTTTCAAAAAATTCTTAAATTGATGCGCCATCAAGGCTATATCATCATCTTCCTCCACTGCAAAACTTTCACTTTCTAAGTTATTTTCTTTTAGAGCCACCGTTTGCTCCTTCTTCTTTTCTCCTGTTTTATTTTGCCTTTGACTCACTCCTTGCTCGTAAGCAATGAGTGACCCAAGAAAATTATCCATTCAATAAACGTTTAAATCTTTTGACTCAATGATTATTATTTTAGCATCATAAGAACTCAATAAGCATCTCAAAACTTTATTGAATTTTTTAGAATTAGATGTCTCCCTACCTAGTGCATGAAAGGATGTTACAATTTAGGTGAACCTAGTGTACATGTTAGATATAGTTTTGCTAGGTTTCATGTGAAAGAGTTCATAGTCATGCAATAAAATATTTAATATAGACTATTTAATCTCACTAGTTCCTTCATATGTGATACACAGTCTATCCCATATCTCCTTACTAGTAGCATAGGTGGACACTCCCATGTAGTATTTTGATTTCAATGTGCAAAAGAAACAATTCAAGAATTTTGCATTTAATTGCGTAAGAACCCTTTCCTCTTTGCTCCATTCACTAAATGATATTTGAGTTTTAACACCATTTAAAAGTTTAAAAGGTGCAGTGTAACCTTCTTGTGCCAACATCCACATGCGGTAGTCTATTGATTGTAAAACTATACGCATTCGCATTTTCCAAATATCAAACAATATGTTATCAAATAAGGGTGGATGGATTATGGAATAACACTCTATAGTATTATGGTTACCAAATGTGCCATTAAATATTCTCAAAGTTTTCTAAAATGCTATTTTTGATAACCTAGCTCTAATACAAAATGAAAGTACGAGATGCACTAAGAGAGGGGGGTAGGGGTGAATTAATATTTTGTTTAAATAAAAATCAAAGCCTAAATAGGAGTTGTATTTTTTTTTTAAATAAGAGTTAACTAATTAGAAGTAGAAGCTAGCGATTAAATGATGATTTCAATAGTAGTGATGAAATTTTAAATCACACAAAGAAATACTAAAATCAAATTCTCACCAAGTAGTTATAGCAATGTTAAATGCAAGAAAGATAAAATTTGGTAAATGGAAAAAAGCATTCTAGAAGTTTTATAGTAGTTTGGTCATTTGACCTACGTCCACTCCCCAGAGTCCTCCACTCTAGGATTTGCATTACCCAAAAGTAATTCTCCTTCTACTGCCACAGCAAGACGGAGAAGTCTTTATAAAAACTCACTTTCACCTTCCACGATGTGGCATAGTGCTGACGTTATGTCACCATCCCTATGACGATAATGGAACTTCTCATTTTTCTCCCTCCTAAAGAAGGTAGAGTGAAAGTTCGTTAGGGATGTTAAGCCCTATGAATCGGCCCAAGGATAACAAAGAAGAGGGGTGAATTGGTATTTTAAAAAAAAAATCTTTAAGCAAAGAGAACAATGAATATCATAAATCAAAATCACCATAGAAAAATAAAAGCAGAAATTTAAATGCTGAAGTAGTAACAACAAGAACATAAGGGTTTATAGTGGTTCGGTCAACTCGACCTACATCCACTCCCTGTAGGCGCCCTCCAAGTATTGCACTAAAATCGTGACTCTCCTTTAGCCCCCACAGCTAAGCGGAGAAGCCCTTACAAACACCTCCTTTTTGCCACCCCAGCAAGGCAGAAAACCCAACTCCTTTTGCTTCCTCCTAAAGCAGGCAGAGAACCTCGATCAATTGCTGAAGCTTACCTCTCCCAACCCCTCCAAGGATAAGAGACTCTAGGGAAGAAGAAGTGGAACAATTCTTGGAGCAACCCATGTGAACTCCCTCACAAGCTCCCCCTCACAAGATCCTCTATATCTCTCTCCCTCTCTATCTCTCTCCTTTAGGTTTTCTCAGGCCAAGACAGCAGCTAAGGATGTTAAAAAATGTTGAACAATAGCTCTTAAATAGAAGAGCTTCAAAGAAGCTCAATAAATGCAAGTTGCCGACTTTATTGTCCAGGACGATAATAATATCATCCTGTACGATCAGTTCAAATCATAGAAGATCGGCCAAAACATTGCCCTGAAGAAGATCTGGACGATTAAAAATTAGCTTGATGGTCCAGTCCGATCTCACGATCGTCCTGACCAATCAGTTCAAATCAAAGAAAAATCGTCTAGAGCATTGCCTTGAATTCGAACTATCCGATCCTAATCGGCGAGAACATCGCCCTGATTTTGTGCTGGCTGATATTTATCATCCAAGAGCTACTAAGGATTTTTGAATAGATCGTCCTGGCCAATCCTAAGATCGTGCGGGATGACGTGATCATATCAATCATCCTTAATTACTTTCTTGATTCCTGGATCAATTTAGGCATAATTGTGTAATATCGTCCAGGCCTATCTTGCGATCGTCCTGGCAGATTTCCAAAAATACAAAATACCTAAATTGATTATGGCGGTTATTTCTTTCTATTTTGAGTATATCATCCTGGCCGATAAAAGTATCATCCAGGACGATCAGTTAATTACGGCTACCTTAACTAAGAAATCATGATTAGAACTTCTATTTTGAACTCGATCGTCCAGGCCGATATAAATATCATCCGGGACGATATGAGTAAAAACAGAAATTCTAAATCTCTCAAGTGTGTGTGTAGTGTTACTTAACATCATTCACTTCAAATATTTATAATTGACTCAAGAAAGAAAAAAAAAGAAAATTACAGACTGACTCAACCCTAATCTACCCAGTCTTTAGCTGATTCCATTTTCCATCCGATCTTTGAATCCTGAAAATGTTAGTAGTAAAAGGCAGTCAAAAAGAAGCAAGAGTGTTTGCTAATCATCAAAACATAATCTATAAAACTGAATTTGCAACAATCTCCCCCTTTTTGATGATGGAAAACACTTTGAAGATTATTTCAAAAACAGTAGTATAAAACATGGAATCGAAAGTGCAAGCATACAAAGGATTCCTCTCCCCCTTTTGACATCTCAAAAAGGAGGAGGAAACTAAGAAAGAAAGTAATTTTTTTTTTAACCAAGGCATGAACATGATGTATTATTCCATGTGATTGATTTAAAAAAAAATTGTAAGCTAATGAATCAACATCAAAAAAATCCATAAAACAGTATAATATCCGATCATGGTTACCCTTAGGTCGGACTTCCTTTTAGGATAGAATCTTCTTTGTAAATCAATGATCTAAGTCAAGAATTCAATTGGATATGAGGAAAAAAGATCCATTCATGACTTGGTTTAAGAAAAAAAAAATATCTTATAGAATAATGTACCAAATTAAATTTGTCACAATCGCAAAACACTCGAAATCAAGCCTTTGATACATGAAATCTTCTAAGCTTTAAAAGATTTGAAAGGAGAAGAGAGCTTGCTTTTGGTGGGCTCATTTTATGCCTCTTGTCAATTGATTGGCGCTTTGTGCATCTTTTGCTTTTTGATTTTTTTTTCAATTTGGCATCATTGCGCATCTTTTGTTGGCAACATTGGCCAATTTTTTATTTATATTTTTGCAAACTCCATTCTCTTTTACAATCTCTTAAAAAGGATTCTTAGTTGTGAGTATATCTTCTAGATATTAGAGAATAGGAGCTCTCTCTCTAACATAGAGAAGAACTATCCACAAAATAGAATCAATAACCAATGGCAAGAGTAACGAAGAGTCTTGATGTGACAAAAAGACTTTAATCATTATAAATACAAGATAGATTTGCTTTAGCAAGGTTAGAAAAGATCTTAATTTCATACACAATCGTTAAATTGAATTAGATTTTTTATTAGAAAAGAAAATTGTGCCACTAAAATAGGTTAGAGAAAGAGACACAATCAACGGTATATTTTTACCATCTAATAGATTAAGAAATGTAACACATTTACTACAAATATTCAAAAGCAAGGACAAGGCATACGATATCATTTCAGCGATAATTTTGAAAACCAAATAAATAAAATAAAGTAAAATAAATCAAACAAAAACTAAAAGAAAAAAGAAGAAAAGAAAATAAAGAGCAAAAAGAAAAGAAAATAAAAGAAATAAAAAAGAGCAAAAGAAAAAGAAAGCATGTAAAAGATCAAGTTCATGCATTTATGTCCATCATACCCAATCTGGTCCTTAAAGAGCTAAAAATGTTGAAGGCTAGTGGTTTAGTAAAGATGTCAGCCAGTTGATTTTTAGTTATCATGTAAATCAATGTCTCCCTTAGTCAGATGATCTCTAATAAAGTGATGCCTAATGTCAATGTGCTTAATCCTTGAAGGTTGGATAGGATTCTTAGAGATGCATATGGCACTAGTGTTGTCACAAAAGATTGAGATGGTGCCTACAGATAATCATAAATCCAATACCTGTTGTTTCAACCAAAGGACTTGGGCCACACAACTTCCAAGAGCAATGAACTCAGCTTCAGCAGTGAAAAGTGCAACAGAGTTTTGATTTCTACTAGACCATGAGACCAAAGATTGTCCTATGAATTGACAGGTTCCTGAAGTGCTTTTTCTGTCCACCTTGCATCCTACAAAATCAGAGTCAGAAAATCTAATAATCTCAGAAGAAGTGCTGTGCCTCGGATACCAAATCCCTAAGCTTTGGGTCCCCAAAAGGTATCTTAAAATTCTCTTAATTGCAGTCAGGTGGGATTCCTTGGGATCAGCTTGAAACCTAGCACAAAGGCAAACACTAAACATAATATCAGGTCGGCTAACAGTTAGGTAAAGTAAGGATCCAATCATACCTCTGTACTTCTTCTGATCAACAGACTTACCACTTGGGTCCTTATCCAATGAAATACTAGAAGTCATGGGAGTATTAATTGGCTTAGCTTTATCCATCTCATACTTCTTCAAAATGTCCTTAATGTATTTTGTTTGATTTAGAAAGGTTTCATCATCCAATTGTTTTATGCTAAACCCAAAAAAGTAGGACAACTCTCCCATCAAACTCATCTCAAACTCTCTACTCATTATTTTAGAGAACTCATCACAAAGTTTTTATTAGAAGATCCAAAACGTATACAATCCACATAAATCTTAACAATGAGCAAATCATCTCCACCTTTCCTTAGAAAAAGGGTGGTGTCTACGCTCCCCTTAACAAACTCCCTTTCTAGTAAAAATGTGCTAAGCCTCTCATACCAAGCTCTTGGTGCCTGCTTTAACCCATACAAAGCCTTTTTTAATTTAAAAACATGATTTAGAAATTGGGAACTCTCAAAACTTGGGGTTGTTCTACAAACACATCCTCTTTTATTTCCCCATTTAAAAAGGCACTCTTGACATCCATTTGAAAAAGCTTAAATCTTTTATAACAGGCAAAGGCTAATAGTACTCTAATGGCTTCCAATCTTGCTACATGGGCAAAAGTCTCCTCAAAGTCTATCCCTTCTATTTTATTATATCCCTTAGCCACTAATCTTGCTTTATTCCTAACCACCACTCCGGAGTCATTCACGTTGTTCTTAAAGAACCACTTTGTTCCAACTACACTTTATCCCTTAGGACTTTCTACAAGCTCCCAAACATCATTCCTAACAAATTGATTCAACTCCTCTTGCATGGCTAAAATCCAAAACTCATCAGTAAGGGCTTGGTTTATGTTGGTGGGTTCAGTCATTGAGATAAAGGTAAAGTGGTTCACCTCCTTCCCAAAGCCATGTCTAGTCCTAACTCCATCAGAAGGGTCTCCTAAGATCAAATCCTTGGGGTGACTTGTAAAGTATATCCAATCTCTGGGAAAGTTATGAGAAGGTCCAATCCTTTCCTCCAGATATATGTTTTCTTCTCCTCGGGTGACATCTCCAACTCCTTCAGTGTTTTGATGACCTACACCCTTCTCCAAATTTTTTACTCCAGTGATAATCTCTCCAACATCATCATCATCCTCAACTCCAAGCTTTTTAGGATCAGTCCCATCAAATACTACATGTGTAGTTTCTTCTACCATCAAGGTCCTCTTGTTAAACACCCTAAAAGACTTCCCAACACTAGAATATCCCAAGAACACTCCTTCATCAGATTTTGGATCAAATTTTCCCAAGTGTGACTTCCCATTATTGTGAATGAAAACCTTACAACCAAAGACTTGAAGGTGGGAAAGATTGGGTGTCCTACCCTAAGGATCTCATAGGGTATCTTATCTAGTTTAGCTCTAACATTCACCCTATTCAACACATAGCAAGCTGTGTTAGCCGCTTCAGTCCAAAAGTATTTTGGAAGTGAATACTCAGTAAGCATGGCTCTAGAGGCTTTCACGAAGGTCCGGTTCTTCCTTTTAGCTACCCCATTCTGCTGAGGGGTCCTAGGAGCTGAGAAGTTGTGGCTAATCCCCTTGTCCTAACAAAAATCTCCAAATCTTTTATTCTCAAACTCTCCCCCATGGTTATAATGGGTGGTAAAGATCTCACAACTTAGATTATTTTTAATCCAAGTAAAAAATATTCTAAACTCCTCAAAAGACTAATTTTTATGTGAAAGAAATCTAGTCCAAGTGAACCTCGAGTAGTCATCAATAATCACAAAACCATAGACTTTCCCTCCCAAGCTGGCAGTGCTAATGGGTTCAAACAAATCCATGTGAAGGACTTCTAAAGGTCTAGAGGTGCTATTATCCTTACTGGGGTGAAAAGTGGAGTGGACTTGCTTTCCTAGTTGGCAGGCATCACAAAGGTGGTCTTTTAAAAACTTGAGTTTGGGTACACCTCTAACTAGGTCTTTTTGGGTCACTTTCCTAAGGGTTTTTAAACTTGCATGACATAATCTCTGGTGCCACAACCATGAATCATCAATAATTATTTTTAAGTAAAATGAAGTAGCACATTCAATGTTATTTAAATCAAGCATGTACACGTTGTTGATCCTCTTTCCCTGCAAAATAGTATTGTTACTTAAACTTACATTGCATGAATTTGCAAAGAATTGCACGATGAAGCCCTTATAACAAAGTTGATTGATGCTCAGCAGGTTGTGCTTTAATCCATCTACAAGCAAAATATTTTCAATCATAAGGTTCTTGGAATTACTAATAATACCTCAGCCTACCACCTTCCTGGGTGTGTTGTCTCCAAGAGTAATCTTGTCTCTAGTCCTGGATTCCAGCAAAACAAATTGATTGGCATCACCAGTCATATGTCGAGAGCATCCGCTGTCCAGGTACCACATGCTCTCACGAGGCCTTTTGTGAGAGCCCACCTATAAGATCATGAAATGTCAGATATAGGAACCCAAACAGGTTGGGGTCCCTTCTTTTGAAAAGTAGAATGCAATGAATGTGTGGTATGCTGTGGATTATGCACCTTAGGTCTCCACACCCAATGTGTACTATAGTGAACTGTACAAGTGTGTGATTTGTGTCCTAGCATGCCACATGAAAAAAATCTGACTCCAGGAAAAGAATTTTTTAAATGGTTTGAGTTATAATGCCTCTTCCTAGGTTTTGGCTTTTGATCAAGTGTGGGTGTCATTCGAGTTTCCTTACATGTATCTAATTTATTTTGAATCTCAAGTTAGTACTTTTTAAGACCTCATTCTTAATCCTCAAATTCTTCTCTGTCTCCTTAGATTTCTTAAAATCAGATTCAAGTGAGGAGTGTGAAGTTTTTAGTGAATCATGCTCTTCAATTAATTCATAATGCTTTTTCTTTAACTCATCAAATTCATCAAGTAGAGCCATATGATTGAATCAATTCTTGAGTGATTTTTAGTCAAAATTTCATGCTCTTTTTGTAAATTAAAAAATTTCAATTTCAAGCTAGTATGTGTTTTCTTTAGTTTCCTATATGATGCATGAATTTTTTTAAAAACTTCAAGGAGTTGGTCGTAAGAAAGTTCACATACCTCTTCTTGATCAAGATGATCGCCTACCATTAAGCACAAGTTTGTTGTCTCATTTTCTGGTTCCGTCTCCTATGAATCTGATGCATAATCCACCCAAAATGCCTTTTGAAGTCTCTTTTTGTCTTATATAAACTTGGATTTCTCCTCACTTTTTTCCTTGCTTGTGTGCGTCTTAAGTGTAGGGCAATCAGCTTTCACGTGTCCAGGCTTTCTGCATTCATAACAAACCATAGTTGAGGATCCTTTAGAATATTAGTTATTCTTACCTTTTATCCAATTTTGATGATGCTTGTGCTTCTTCCTTAAAAAGTTTTTAACTGCCTTGTGATTATGGTAATGTCATCGCTCTCAGACCCGGAAGAATCAAAGTCAGATTTATGTGCCTTTAGTGCCACTGTTTTCTCCTTTCTGTTCTCACCTGCATCAAGATTTCTTTGATTCACCCCTTGCTCGTAAGCAATGAGTGAGCCAAGTAAGTTATCAATCGAATAAGTGTTTAAATCCTTAGATTCAATTATTGCAGTGATTTTAGCATCGAAGGACGAAGGCAAGCATCTCAAAATCTTGTTCACTTTTTCATAATTCAAAAGTTCTCTTCCTAATGCATGAAAAGAAGTTACAATCTAAGTAAACCTTGTATACATTTCAAAAATTGATTCAAAAGGTTTCATACGAAAAAGTTCATAATCATGTAAGAGAATATTCAAACAAGATTGTTTCACTTCATTGGTTCGTTCATAAGTAGTGCACAACCTATCCCATATCTCTTTACCAGTAGAGCAAGTAGAAACACGCATGTAATCCCCAGACTTTAAAGCACAGAAAAAATAGTTCAAACACTTAACATTCAATTGAGCTAACTCTCTTTCATCGAAAGTCCATTCAGTAAAAGCAACTTCAGTTTTAATTCCGTTAATTTCACGAGAAGGTGGAGAATATCCTTCTTTAATAAGCATCCACATGCGATAATCAGTTGATTGCAGAAAAGTAAACATGCAAGTTTTCCAAATATCAAAAGGAAGGTTGTCAAACAAAGGAGGTCGTGTAATAGAATATCCTTCAGTGAATTGGTATTTTTAAAAAAATCTTTAAGCAAAGAGCAATGAATATCATAAATCAAAATCACCACAGAAAAATAAATGAGGAAATTTAAATGCGAAAGCAGTAACAACAAGAACACAAGGGTTTATAGTGGTTCGGTCAACTCGACCTACATCCACTCAATGGAGCTGTCCTCCGAGTATTGCACTACAATCGTGTCTCTCCTTTAGCCCCCACAGCTAGGCAGAGAAGCCCTTACAAACACCTCCTTTTTGCCACCCCGGTAAGGCAGTGAACCCAACTCCTTTGGCTTCATCCTGAAGCAGGTAGAAAACCACGATCAATCGCTGAAGCTTACCTCTCCCAACCCCTCCAAGGACAAGAGACTCTAGGGAAGAAGAAGTGGAACAATGCTTGGAGCAACCCTTGTGAACTCCCTCACAAGCTCCCCCTCACAAGATCCTCTCTCTCTCTCTCTCTCTCTCTCTCTCTCTCTCTCTCTCCTTTAGGTTTTCTCAGGTCAAGACAGCATCCAAGAAAGTTCAAAAATGTTGAACAATATCTCTTAAATAGAAGAGCTTCAAAGGAGCTCAATAAATGCAAGTTGCCGACTTTGTCGTCTAGGACGATAATAATATCGTCCTGTACGATCAGTTCAAATCACAGAAGATCGGCCAGAAAATCGCCCTGAAGATGATGTGGATGATTTTAAATTGGCTTGATCATCCAGGCCGATCTCATAATCATCCTGGACGATCAGTTCAAATCAGAGAAAAATCATCCAGAGCATCGCCCTGAATTCGAACTGTCTGATCCTAATCGTCCAAAACATCGCCCCGAATTTATGCTGGCCGATATTTATCGTCCAGGAGCAACTAAGGGTTTTTGATTAGAACATCTTGGCCGATCCTGAGATCATCCAAGATGATGTGATCGTATCAATCATCCTTAATTACTTCCTTGATTCCTGGATCAATTTAGGCATAATTATGTAATATCGTCCAGGCCGATCTTGTGATCGTCCTAGCCGATTTCCAAAAATATAGAATACCTAAATTGATTATGGTGGTTATTTCTTTATTTTGAGGATATCATCCTGGCCGATACAAGTATCATCTAGGATGATCAGTTAATTACAGCTGCCTTAACTAAGAAATCCTGATTAGAACTTCTATTTTGAACACGATCTTCCAGGCTGATATAATTATCATCCGGGATGATGTGAGTAAAAATAGAAATTCTAAATCTCTCAATTGTGTGTGTATGGTCACATAACATAATTCACATCAAATATTTACAATTGACTCAAGAAAGAAAAAAAAATTATAGACTGACTCAACCGTATGCTACCCAGTCTTGAGCTAATTCTGTTTTCCGTCCGATCTTTAAATCCTAAAAATGTCAGTAGTAAATGGTAGTCAAAAAGAAGCAAGAGTGTTTGCTAATCATCAAAACATAATCCATAAAATTGAATTTGTAACATAGAGGACCTTTGAGGATGTTGACCTTTAAGGCTCTCCTCCTAGATTTACCCTGGCCATAGGAGGAGCAAGCGTGTAGCAGACTTGGACCAATCATGTGATCCCCTCACACTCCTTCTCCCTCACATACAAGCTCACCTTATAGTTCCTCTTATAATCCCTAAATCCTTTCAAAAATCTCCCTCTTAAGAGTTCCCTTTGTGTTCATGTTTCTCTCTCTCTCTGTCTCTCTCTCTCTCTTATTCAAAAAGCAAATATATTGAATATATATAAGGCTTCAAGAAACCCTATAATTTTAATTTATCCATCTCTATTTGTATAGTACAATCACAGATCATACAATATAATCAGTATAAAATAGCTTTCATCCTGGTGCGAAGGAGTACGAACAGGCAACAATTGTCCAATACATCATAAAGTATGATACAGATAGTATCCATTATGACATACTATATTTCTTCAATTTGTATAGAGAAAATACTGGGATGACCAAAATTTGTCTTAGTTCATCATTCGGTATGATCCAAATCATACAGTATGATTAGTTCAAAATTTAAATATTAAAAGGCTTAAATTAATCTGGCAGCAAGGGATTTGGATTGAAAATGAATCATACAATATGATTAGCTCATATAATATAAATGTTGAGCCATGGTGTATCGTACATTATGATTTAAAATTATACAGTACGATCTCCATAAAAAAATTATTTTTTTTTTCTTTTAGAAAAAAACTCCCCCCTGTGTGCTTGCATGGTTACTCAGTTTGTATACAATTTTAATGGCCACACTCTTGAAGAAAAAGAAATAAAGAAAATACAAGGTTATAGACTCCTTCACATTTTATTCTACCCAGTCTTAAGTCTTCCATTATAGTGAGCAGTGTGTGGTCTCCCTAAAATAAGAGTTACATTCAAAATATTTAATGAAGAATAAGATACTTCAATCAACATTATTTGTCATCATCAAAATCTTAGACTAGGGGTCATAGAATGCAACAAGAATAATATAAACTCTATCATAGTTCCATCTAAGGTAGGAATAAAATCTTTGAATACATATTAGCTTTATCCAAATTCTAAATTTAATTTCATAATCAATAGATAGATGGTTATTTTATTTATTTTTATGGTGAAATGAATATCTTATTTATTTTATTATAAAATTAAATTTATAAATTATTCTTCTAATTGGATAGATAAGAGAATATGCTTTTCATCCTTTGGGATGAATTGTTCATTTCCTATGTTATAACTGATTAGAAAAATAAGTTATAGTTTCTCTTTTTTAAATAGATATTACAATATTAATCTACCTTTCGAGGTAGTATATTATGAAGTTATGCATCTTTAATTTGAAGAAATTAATTAATATATTTAAAGCAAATTGATAGATAACATATAAAAATGATATATATATATATATATATAGTATGGATGAAATCATAGCATAATTCACATCACCCTTATGCACCAGACCAATAAAGGCCAAACATAACCGACCATTACTATCTCTGATCAGGCCACCATAACCTAAAGAAGAGCCATTAATAGTACCTTCGATATTTAACTTATAGAAACTATTCTGGGCTTGATCCAATAAATAAGGGTGGGCTTATTAGCATTGAAACCAATATCCCCAATAATACCAAAAGCTGAAGCCACATAAAAATAGTTTTTAAAACTCATAAAAGAAAGGAGATTGACTGAATAAAGAGCCAAAACCTTATCCTTCACATTCTAAATAATCATATGATGGTTCATAGGAACACAATTTTAAAGAGAATTATTTCTATCCAAGCATAAATACCATAAAATAAGAAAAGGAATAACATTTCTAATATGACCATTACTTTTAATAAACCATGAGTTAATCATGGCGTAAAGAGGAAATTTAGTATTAAAAGAATTTAATTGAAGCAAGTCATCAAAATAAACCCAAGTTTTGGCGGCTAAAGGACCTGAAATGAATACATGATGCATATTCTCCACATGATAACAATATTGAAACATAGAAGGCAAAAGAAAACATCTTTTAATTAAGTTGTCATTGGTAGGAATAAACTTATACATAAGCCTCCAAACAAAAAACCACAACCATTGAAGGAATACTTTTGTGCTAGATCATAGAGAAGATATTGTCAGCATCCTTCTTAGTTCTAATAGTAAGCCAGGCATCCTTTAATCTAAAATTACCATCATTAGAAAAATCACATAAAATTAAATCATCAGAAGAAGTATTGAAGGGAACATTCAAAATTTGGTAGATAATAAGATAATGAATGACATTAGCAAGTTTTTGATAATCCCAACAATTATCATTAATGAAATGATTAACTTTAATAGCTGCATTGGATGAAGAGTTAAGAATAGAATTAATAGACTTTCCTCTAAACCAGCGGTCTTGCCAGAAATAATTATTAACATTGCCAAGCCCCCAAGAGCTGAAGGGTTCAACAGTCCATTTCACTTTACATAACCTCTGCCACACTTTCGAATTACCATGGTTGAAGGATCATGTAGTAGGTCATTTACCCACAAAATATTTAGCAAACATGAACTTAGCCCAAAGGCAAATTCTAGCATGAAAGTTGTACTACAGATTGAAGGAAAAAGCATAGGCTAAGTCATTCATACTCTTACAATCATGGGCCCCTTCCTCCAACACACCAAAACAATTTTCCCAAAAAGATTTTGGAATTGCTACTAGCTCCTTTCCAAAAAAAATTTAAAAGTTTATGAATATAAATACAAACATCGTGAGTGGGGAAAATAGTTTGGAAAATATAAACAGGCAAAGAACCCAAAATACCTTTAATAAGAATTAATTTACCACCAAAACTCAGAAAATTGTAATCTCAAGATAATAGCTTATTTTGCATAGAGGTAATTAAATTATCAAAAAGAAAATTTTTATTTCTGCCTTTCAAAAGAGGGACCCCTAGATACTTAAGAGGTAAGTGACCATGCACAAAACTAGTTAAATCTTTGATAGCCACAATATGATCTTGATACACATTCTTAGGAGTGATAAAACAATACTTCTTTTTATTTAGAGACAGACCACTAACCATCTAGAATTGATGAAAACAATCCAAAATTTTAATAATCATATTAATCAAAGCATTATTGAAAATGATAAAGTCATCTACAAAGCTTAAGTGAGAAATACGAAAACCCCTAATAGTTCTAAAATAAAGACTTGGATTATTCTCAGAGAGGTTTGAAAGACCTCTAGAAAACTAATCAGCTATCATAATGAAAAGTGTAGGAGAAAGATGGTCACACTATCTCAAACAGTTAGAATATTTAAAAAAACCATTGCTATTACCGATAAGAATAATGGAAAAGTAAGAACCTTGAATGCAATTTTTAATGAGCTTAATGAAAACTGAGTCAAAACCATAAAGCTTGAAAATGTTATAAAAAAATCTCCAATCAAGATTATCACATTCCTTAGAAATATCAAGTATGAAAATCAAATTACCACCTCTAACCCTAATTTCAAGATCTTGACAAAACTCATGGGCTAACAGAATATTATCAGTAATAATGTGACCTTTCACAAAACCCATTTGATACAGAGATATAATTCAAGGTAACAAAGAGGTAAGTCGGTTCATAAGAATTTTAGAAAGCAATTTATAAAAAAATGTACACACTAATAGGTCTAAAATCATTTAAATGATAAACAGAATTGTTCTTGGGAATAAGCAAAATAGAAGTAGAGGTAAAAAAACTTAGGAATGGAATTACCAACAAAGTCCAAAACTGCCAAAAAAAGGTCATTACTAATGATATTCCAAGACTACTGAAAGAATTTAGTGGTGAAACCATCTCTTTAACTTCCTTAAAAGAGGGAGGGTTAGAGAAAAGTATTATCCTTCAAAGATAAATTAATTTTTAAAATGCACAACTGCTAAATTAGTAATCTCCAAACTATCCTTAGTCATTGAACCATCCTCATGTTGAATTTTGTTAATATAATTTTTATTCCTTTTCCTCTTAACCAAAGCATGAAAATACTTGTTATTTTTATCACCTTCAAGAAGATTTAAGGCACCGAATTTTTATTTCCAGAAGGCCTCCTCCTGATCTTGTAATTTAAAAAGGTATTCTTTAGACTACCTCAAGAGATTGAAAGAAACATCAGAAGGATTATGTTGAAAAATATTCTCAAATTGGTTCACATGCTACTCAGCTTCCAAAATATTTATAAAAATATTTTTAAAAGTATTATGATTCCACAAATTTAAAACTTTCTTAAGTCTTTTTAGTTTGAAACAAAGCCTCATCATACCAAAGACAAAATTATTTGGAAGAATTAGAGCTTGCCAAATCTCCAAAACCAAACCCAAGAAGGAATAATGAAGTAACCACATATTTTGGAATCTAAATTGAGAGACAATATTAAATTTCCTAGTCTTGAGGCTGATAAGCAAAAGAGAATGGTCCAACAGAGTCCTACGAAGATGCTCAAGATTAATAGCAAAAAAAAAAAAAAAAACATTAATCCAGGAGTCATTAAAAACACTCTATCTAGACACTGCCATAAATGACCCCGATTCCAAGTAAATTTATTGCCCAAGAATCCAATATCAATTAAATTATAGTCCATAATCTTGTTACAAAAATCCTCCATAGAGCGATAGGAAGGGTAAACCCCGCATAAACCCTCAAATGGATTAGTAATAGTATTAAAATCACCACCATCAAGCCAATGTAAATTACAGATACTATAAAAGTTACTAAGTTGATCCCATAAATTTTTCCTATTGCAAGAAGAAGCCACATAAAATTTTCACTATGAGAATGAGATTTTAAGGGTATCTTACTATCCTCATTCAAACCTTCCTAACTTATTTCTTGTTGCAACACGTCCTCCTTGAAGATGCCCCCATCCTCAAAATTATATATGTTTCTTACATCATTAACAACATTACCAACCAGCAGATCATCTTGGGCTTCATCTTGAGAAAGATCATTCTCATCCAAATTATTATTAGTAACACAATGTGAAATGGAAGGAGAAGAGCCATTATTATGATTGATAATAGTAGGTAATGTATGCTCTTCCACTTGTTGATAATCACTATTAAAAGGAGGGATAGGGGGAGGATTAACTCCTTGATCATCAATATGAACATGATTAAGAGTAGATAAATTTTCATTTTGCATTAAGTTATAATGTTCCACAATATCACCAACCACAATGGCATCATTACCCTCCATCAGGATAGAATTTGATTCCTCCCTAATGACCTGTAAAGGAGAAACATTGTCATGCAAAAGGGATAATTACCCTTAATCATAATAGAATCAGGTTACACAATATCTAATTCAGTTGAAAGAAAAGCATTTCCCTGTGTCTTTTGGATGAGACTTTCTCCTTTAGGAGATTGGGATGCAACTGAAATCATTCGTTCAACCCATTGCCAGGCATCTTGCAATGAGAACAAAAAAAAAGGTCAGTTTTCAATTTCCACCATTTGAAAATACCCATTCAATTTTGAGCTGATCCAAATTTCCTTAGGACATTTTTTAGAGATATCCAAATCGACTAAAACACAAGCTACATATGGCCTAGTAAGAGAAGCCATAGCTTGATCGCTCTGCAAAGGCCTACCAAAGATGGAAAATAAACCAAAAGTATATGAGAGTTAAAAAAATGGAAGCGTAAGTTTGGGAAAGAAATCCAAACAGGAGAAATCAAAGATTCCTCCCGCATATCAAAATCTGGAGTCCATTTCAATAATCTTATTTGGCAAGCTTGTATATAGTAAGATCACCTCGAGAAAATTTGATAATAATCAAGATTATTATTCAGTTTAATCACTATATGCTGAGGATCCAACAATCCAATGTTAAAGGACTTGGACAGCTTGAGATTCACAAAGAACTTAAGGATGACGTCCAAATTAGGCCTTCGCAAAATGAACATATAGACTAAAGTATGAGCAAAAAGCAAAGAAAGATGTGAAATAATAGAGTCTTCGAATAATAACATTGGGCACCCTTTAAAGGATGAATACACAAAGGACACCTTAGAAGAACTAGAGGAACCACCAAACAAAACCTCCTTAAATGACCACAATTTCCCATCAGGAAACAAAGATGGAGGTGGGATAGATGATGCCGATGACATCATCTCCCAGAACTAGAAAAACTAAAATGGACCTCAAAACAAAGCAAAGAACACACCCAACAAGAGAAATAGGAAGAAAAATGATTGAAAACTATAAAAACCGAAGCCAAAGGCAAATGAGAGAGCAAAACCCTAAACGGCCTTGAAGTCGCCATGAAATCCTGTAGAGAGATGTTGCATAATCTTAATTACCAGTAATACCCTAATTAGGATTTTTTCTTTTTAAATGTTCATAAAGTATGATTGAAATCATCCAGTATGATCAGGTCAAAAAATAGAAATTTTGCTTACTCACTAAATTACTCCCCCTCAATGTGTGTCAAGGTTACTTATCTTATGGTCCACCAGATATATGAATTAACTCAAGAATGATAAAAAGTATATTAACATTTAAATTATAGACAAACTCAATCCTAGTCTATCCGTTCTTGAGTTGATTGACAATATAAGAGAACTTGTGGACCTAAAAAATTTGTGAGCAAGACAAACAAAATATATATACAAGAAAAATAGTAGTAAAGAAGTAATCATTTTTACTATCATTAAAATAATTATGGTTGAGCCCAAATTTGTAACATTCCCGACTATATTATAGGGATTAATTAAAGAGTACTTTTTAATAAATTACAATATAACTCCAAATTTATCTTTCTTCAATGTTTGCTCTATTGCACTATTTTTGAGTGAATAACACAGTCAAAGTGGCAACACTTTTAGGTATCCAAACCCTATTCATATGAAATAATAAGGCTAGCATATTAATGAATTTCAGCTTCCTTCTTTTAAAAAGGAAGAGGTATTGCTATATCTTAAATGATTTCGATCAATTCTTGGTGGATATTGATTGGAAGAGTGAGCAAATATTATAATTGAAAAAAATTCCTACAATGATTTGATGATGGAGGGGAAAGTGATTTTTTCCTTAAAGAGCTAATGCTTCATATCCTAGAGATTTAATAGGAGTTATCTAACTCTATTCATTAGATTAAGTTGCATGATGATTAGCATGAGAAAACTTCTTTAGTTTTAGATGACCATGGTTAATAGAAATTGGTCAACTGGGCCTATCTCTTGGAACGGTGCCCTTAGGTTGGTATGGGAGATACTTCTCACCTTGTTCATCAATGTGTTTATAGTCCAGTAGAAATAACATCGATCATTTTTTGATTACCCATAACCAAAAACACAGTTGTGTATTAATCCATCAAGTAAAGTTTTGAATTTTTTTCTTTCTTTAAGGAAAGGAAGATAGAAAAAATTTCCACAAAAAGGAGTAGGAGAAGAATTTACTATCTTAACTAGATTCTCTTCTCTAATAGTCATAAATACGGGACAGAAATTGTTTCTACCCAGCAATACAAGGTTTTGTGCAATCCTAGGTGTTTTAAATTCTACATTCATTATTGCTTGAGTTGTAATGGTGATCAAAACATTTTTTTTTCTAATAAATTATCTTTTTATGCCCTCCACCTCAAATTATGGTTTATGTTGTGATGTTGATATTTAATCGAATCTTTCACTCCAGAAGATGACCTCATCTAAAATTTTTTTAATATAGGCATTTCAAAACCAACACGAAACTTTCCCCTTTTTTTAGCAGTAGTTTGAGGGAAAGTTAAACATGAAAAGGCTAAGGGTTTAATTTCCAAAAGAATAGCTGTAAACCTGCCCTTGATGTTGATCTAAGAATGAGTTAACTCGACACATACATCTATCTCTGTAACCACTTCAGTTTATGGTATAGTGAATCTAAATTTTATATTATTGAAGTTTGATCCAAATTTAATCTAACTACCCTCAGCACGGTGGGCCTAGAAGATATTAAATTTTAAGATTAACTTTCTTAATATTTTTTGGAAATTAAGCTAAAAGTCTATGTTAAGTTACAGAACATACCAAGTCAAAATTAGATACTAAATTAGGAGAATATATTGAACTGAATTTATTTATGAAAGTTCGTTAGGGTTGTTAGACCTTATGAACTAGCCCAAGGCTAATTAAAAGAGAGACGTGAATTGGTAAAAAAAATCTTTCAATCAAAACACAAATCAAAACCAATATCACCACAAAGAAAACCAAATGCGGAAATTAAATGCGGAAGTAATAAAGGAAATAACACACCAGATTTATAGTGGTTCGGTCAAAGACCTATATCCACTCCTTGGAGGCACCCTCCAAGTATTGCACCAAACTAAGTGTCTCTCCTTTATCCCCCTCAGCTGGGCAGAGAAGCACTTACAAAATCACTTCCACCTTCCCCGGTGCGGCGAAGTCTTCCCTCAAGGTTTGACACCAAAGAGATCTTCTTCTTCTGTGAACTTCCCTCAAGACGAGGCTTGAATCCGACGGTATTAAGATGCAAGCTTGCGGAGCATCCGTGTGGAACCCCCTCCACACTCCCTTGAGTCCCCAATCACAGGATCTTCTCCCTCTCTCAAACTCCACCCTTTCTTCACTCCCTTTCAAGCTCTCTCTTCAAGTTTCCCACAAAAGAACGAAGCTATAATGGTTGCAAAAGACACTTACCAAGTGTCATGTCATAGCTTAAATAGAAGATCTCAAAATGAGCTCATTACTGTAAGTTATCGACTTTATCGTCTAGGATGATACTAATATCATCCAGTCCGATCAGTGTAAAATAAGCCCAATCAACCGGGATGATTTGAGACGATTAGAAGAAATTTGTTCATATCATCCAGGATGATAATATATCATCCTGGACGATCAGAACAAATCGTGGAATATCGTCCTGAACATTGCCCTGAAAAAGAGCTGTTCGATGTCCAATCGTCCAGCGTATCGTCCCGAATGATCCTGCGATCGTCCAGGACAATTTGATCATCCAATCAAGTCATAATTACTTTCCTTAAATTCTAGATTAATTTTGTAAAAAATTGTCCTGGATCATCCTGGATAATATTTTATAGTCCTGGACGATCCCCTGGACGATGTCAAAAAATAAGTAATTTCTAGATAGATGTGGAAGCAAATTATTTCTGTTTTGAGCCTATCGTCCTGGCCGATACAAAATCATCCAGGATGATGTTTTTGCATAGTGATGGCTGCTTAATGAGGATGCCCTAATCAGGGTTTTTGCTTTTGAACCGATCATCCAGGACGATATAAATGTCATCTCGGATGATGTTATCAAAAATAGTAAACATTAGAGAATAGTCAGAGAATCTTCCAAGTTACAAAGCATCAGGAGACACACCACATACAAGAGACTCAAGAAAGGAAAAGGGTTACAAATTGACTCAGGCCTAGTTTACCCAATCTTGAGCTGGTTCCAAATTACAATCTGATCTTGTGGACCTGCAATGTCAATAAATAAGGTAGTCATAGAAAAATAAGAGTATTTGTAATAAGAGTGTTTGCTATCATCAAAATCATAATCCATGAAAATAGATCCGCAACAATTTACTCTCCAAAGTAAGTTCTTAAAGAATTAATGATGGAAGATGACATAGTTTTTTGTATGGATCTAATCCAAATAATAACACTGAGCAACATGATGGAATGTAACCATGATGCACTATGCAAGAGTAAGAAATTATTGAATCTTGAATTTTAAGTTCAATTGAGTATTGATTGAAGTTTGATTTTGAAGATTTTGAACATTGATGATTGAAGAGTTAATCATTCTCATCTTAGAATGAAATGAACAACACAAGGTATTAACTCACTATTGAAGTGAATATTCTTCTAATTTAAAGTCTAATCTCTACTTAAGATGGAAAGTGAACCATTCTTAAATGGAGTTGCTAGAAAAAATCTTGTGTATAAAATAATTATATTAACCATAGATTCATTTTAATTTTTCCCTTAAATAAATATGTATAGCCAAACATTTTCTACAGAAAAGTGAAGAGAATTGTACAAAGCATTATATGAGAGAGTACCCTTAAAAGGAAAGGAAAGTATCTTTTGGAGCCCTAAATATATAAATAAGCAAGTACCTTTACATATTTACAACTTATTGACCCTTTATAACTCAAACTATATATATATATATATATATATATATAGTTGTGTAATGACTATTTACATTTGCATCATATCTTAGGTAAATTATGCATGACTCTTAAAATATAATAAAAGTAGTAAAAGAGTAGATATATTAAAAGAGCGTAGGAGGTGAATAAGAATGTAATGAATCTAACACTATTTTAAGGAGACTACGGTGCACCACAATAGAAATTGAATCTTATAAAACATTTGGGGTGATGAAAATAAATAAACAACACAAGATGCTTTGTAAGCAAGGCATCCATAATCATACCAATTTAACCATTTGCATAGCCTAGACTAGAGTTGGCTATCTTAGCAAATCATACAGAGTGTGTGAAGAAAGCTATGTGGATTTGAAATGTCAAAATGGATTTATTACTTAAGTTAATTTATTTAAAGGTGTTTGTTTATTAAAGGCAAAATAGAATTTTTGATTTAAATTTAAGTGATAACGATTTAATATTTATTTTTTATATTTTAAAGCATTGAAGTTGATTATTTAATTTTAAATAAACATGTAAGTTACTAACTTTAAAGTGCAAAAGCCATTAAACTATAAGTCTTAGGCTTTAAATTATAATGCTACCATTCTCCCATAAAGGATAGGAATGGTTCCATAGAGTCCATGAAGATTTATTAATAATTTGTTTAGAAAAGGAAGGTAAGATATTATGAATCTAATACATACATGCTCCCCAAAAGGAATTATTCATGATGTATGATGGTCTTTTGATTTATTAATAGTTTATTAATGTATTCTGAAAGATCCATCAATCTGTTGTATTATTGCCTTCCTAAAATTATTTTTACAAAACACATGAGGGTCTTTTGGTTGTGTAAGCTTTTAAGGACCTTTTAAATCCTATGTTAACATGCCCTCCACAGGAGTTAGACACAAAGCATGGAAGGTCCTTTAACTATATATTTGAAATTGATTATGAAATTCCTTTAATGTAAATAAATTTAATCAAATGAACAATAAAATTAATTTGGTTTAAATCAATTAAAATTTATTTATTATAGATTATATTTATAATTGATTAATATTTACTTTTTATGATTTTATTTATTTATTTATTAAATAAGTGTTGATTAAAATAATTATAATTAATGAATTTACTTGTAAATATTCATCAATTTTTATTAAATTTAATTTCATTTAGTAAATATTTTCACCCCAAATCCACAGACATATTACATGCCTAATTTAGTGGAGAAATAAGATTTTAATGAATTTTTTATGTTTTATCATTTTTTTTTGTTTTAATGAGTAAATTTATGGGATTTCAGCTAGTAGGACAATCATTGACAATGATCGAAAGGCATCAAAATCATTATAGATAATTGGAAGGTAGTGGCATGACAAAACATTCAATTTACATAGTTTCCACTTAGTTGTTTTAGCAGTGGGGCAAGCCGTCTGAAAACACACAGAAGGAAATTGACGACTGGTATATAATCCCATGGTTCTACCATATGATTGGTTGGATCAATATGCTAGATGGCATAATCATAACCATTTAAACAAATATAAAAGGGTTTGAATGGTCATGATTCAGTCTTCCTCATGTGAGTAGATGAAAGCCATATATTTCAAAGTTGTTTGGAACTTAACGAAAAGAAAAATAATCAACTTTAATATTCAAACTGAGCCTCAAAAAAGCCATATTCATCTTTATGAGGTGTTTGAAAACTTCATATGATGTATAAATCATGTTATTTTAAAACCTATATAATCTCATGGGATTTAAAAAATACCATCATGCAAGATATCTTAAGGGTTGTTTGAAGGCTAGATTTTCTCCTTGCATGGTTTGCCACAACTTTGGTGAAGAACACTTGCTTGGAGGTCATCTAGGTAATTATTTAAAATGTTGGGACATAATCGGGTTTGGTTAAACATTAATGTCATTGTTGATAAGCCTGAAATGATAGGAAAATAATTGGGGAGCATATGGAATCCTTTTTGAGAGCAAAATGAAATGCTAGCTGCTCTGGAGATATACAAGTTAATGATTATAATGATAATTAAGGTTTTTTATACTTTGGATCAATTAAAATCATAGGGTTCAAGTAAATAATTATGATGCATCAGAGCTTTCCCTTTGATGTCCAATAACTATCCTAAATAATTAGGGAGTAGAGAGAGTGGCATTGTAAAGTGAAAATGGCATTAGATCATTCCACATAGGAGGGGACCACCTTTCCATTTCGGTCCAACAAGAGGGCTACAATGGGTTAAGAGGGTGCTTAAGGATGTATTAAGGTTAATTGGAATGTCTTAGGAATGTTGTTTTGGGGGGAAATGAAAATATTAATAGTGTTTCACCATATGAATGTATTTAGGTTTTGTTGACTATTTTGACCAGTCAACATTGTTTTGGTTGAAAGGTGGTTTTTGAAAAGATTAGTTTTCTTTGGGAATTTTAAGTTACAATTTCAATTTCAAAATCAAACAGGTCATCGCCTCGGGAGGCGAAGATATCATTCCTTAGTGGGCTCAAAAATCTCACCCTTATTATAATAATCAAATCAACGGAAGAACTAAGTACAAAATATGGTTCTACCTATATTTAATTATTATAACTTGGATGAAAACATTATTATTTTCATATTCATAAACATTACGATAAATGATATAACTTATCGTCAAGCATCCAAACAGGACGATATTTATCGTCGTTGATCGTAATTTTTCTAAGGAAGACTAATTGAATATTGAAAATTTATTTTTTTTTTCAAAAAAGTGGATGTGGGATCTAAATCTCCTACAAGTGCATGCCCTTATAGTTAATTACATCATAAGAAACTAGGGACTTCAATGAATACTCTAGATTAAAATAACGACAAAATACTATTAAAAAATATTTTAGGAGTGATGTCAAAGGAGATGAAGTTAGAGTTTTAATAGGGATTGTATCAAATTTGAACACTCATTTTGAGAGTCAGTATAGGAGGGGTAGGAGACACTTTGGGATTTAAAAATAGTTCAAAAGTGTCCCAACCTAAACTAGGTGTTGGGCTTTAAATTTTAGATTGAAAGGATCTTTAACTTTATTTGATTATTTTATTAAATATTTGGGATAATATTCTCAATTTAGGGTTTTATGATTCAAAATCTAATCTAAATCTTAGATCTAAATTGGGCAATGGACAATAATGACCTGAGGCTAGCTAATGCAGTGAAAAATCTAGAATTAACCTAGCTTGGATTTGGGAGCCAGCTAACCACCTAGTTGATTAAGATCAGTGAGTCCCATCATTTTTATGAGAGAGTTGTTGCTTGTTGTTTAATGTTTTTAAAAATTGGGATCGACGTCAAGTGCATATCCTAATTGATCCCCTGAATTATGTAGGGTGGAAATGTTTGAAATAAAATTAAATTTTAGACAGGTTTAATTAGTTTCCAATACAATATATGCTTATCTACTCGATGAATTAGTTAAAATGATATGTAGAAATTTTAGAAGGGCTTAAAATTGTTTTTTCCTAGTGATTGAGTAATATGCCCTTGATAGAATTGCACCCTAATAAGTAAGGTGGCCGGCTAGAACCTGCAAACAAGGAGCTATCAAAAAGGGAAGAATAGTAAATTAATATGATTATACATACTCTCAGCAATCCCGAGCTTACTTCTTAGATCGTTAAAGTTTCTATGTTAGCCTAAAAAATTTAATTTAATTTTAGGTAGAAAATATTTTTAGTGTACCCTCATGATCCTTCAGTCTTATCCAAACTAAAATAAAAATGACATGCAATTGCTAAAAAAATAAGAAAAATAAGCAATCCTAATTGCAATAAAAATAAATTAAACACATTAATTAATCAAATTAATTTCATAAAATAATTTATATAGGTAAAATGCCCTTTAATTATAATCCAGAATTTGAAAGTTTGTGAAGGTTGATAAACCTCTAAGAACTTGCCTAAGGCTAACCAGGGGAGTAATTTGGTAAATTTTAAAAGTTCTTTAAGGAAAAGAAAATTCCCATTTTAAAACTTTTTTGAAATAACTGAAAATATCAATTTTATTCCTTGATGTGGAAAAAGATTATTTTCACAATAAATAAATAAATAAGAGTTTTTAACTACACAACAAATCACCGAAAAGTACATAAATTAAAATGCAAAAAAGTTAAAGAATGAACACCACATATTTTATAGTGGTTCGATCAAATCTAACCTAACTACATTCCTCATAACCTTATATTTTAGGTATTGCACTAAAAGTAATGTCTCTTCTTTTACTCCCTCAGCAAGGCAGTGAAGCCCTTAAAAAATCACTGTCACCTTCCTGGTATAGCAAATAACCAAAAGCTTTTACACCCTTCCATTGATGGTAGTGAACCTTGAATCATTACACCCTATAGTTGATGAAAGAGAACCATGAATCCTTCTTCTCTCTCCTTGAGATGGTAGATAACAACAAACCTGGTGCAACATAAAGTCTTTCTGGAGCCTCTAAATGATCAAGGAAGAAGCTTAAAGAACATGATGAAGAATCTTGCTTAGAGTAACCTTATGAAGCTCACATAACTTCCCCTCACAAGAACTCTCCCAAATCTCTCCTCACATATCTCTCTTAGCTCCCTCTCAAGACTCTTGGCAGTAAAATATCTTTTAATGTAATAAATAAAGAAGCTTAAATAGTGGGCTTCAAGAAACCATAATTTTTAAGAGAGTCATCTTCTATTCATACTATATGATATAAACATTATTTAATACAATAAGTACAAAATTAGACTCATCTAGTACCATGTGAAATGTAGTTAGATAAATTATTCAAACCTAATAAAATTTCATATTGTATGATCATAAGATTATTCGGTATAGATTTTAGAAATTCCTTCTATTTGTTTGAGATGACTTCTGGGATGGTTAATTTTGTACTCTATTAATCGTCCAACACTATAGACATTGTACAGTAAAATAAACACAAAAAAAAATTTTTCATTTGATACGATGTCTAGGATGATGAAATTCATACACTGTCAATCATATTATATGAACATTATCAAACATTATAATCGGCTGATCATAATTGCCCATGATTTGATTGCCTATTTTTTAGGCTGAAATTAAGAAAGATATTAATATGGTCATAAAGTGTGATTATGGTCATACTGTCCGATCAATACAAAAATACTATCTTCCTTAATTTTCTGGTGGCTAGGGTTTTGCTTAACATACTTAATGATAAGTACAACTTAAAATTGTACAGTATAAGAAATATAGAAAAAAATCTAACATTATATTTTTTTCTCTATCCCCCTATATGTGTGCATGGTTACTTAGTAATAGTATCCAACAAATTATATTATTTGACTCAAGAAAGGTTAAAAATACATAAATGATTAAAAATATAGGTTGTAATCGTAGTCTACCCAATCTTGAGCTGATCAAAGTTGCAAGTGAATGGTGGATGTATTCCATGAAATGTTAGTATGCATATACAAATACTAGTTAGTATCCAATAATATGTCAGGAAACAAAAATTGTTATCATCTAAATAACATGATAAGATTCTAGGATGCAACAATCTCCCCCATTTTCCTGATGACAAAATTTTTTTGTTGAAAAAGATATATATATATATATATATATATAACTTACCCTAAACAAAAGCAACCAAACACTCCCCTTTTTGACATCAGAAAAACGAGAAATAAGGAGCACACTAAGAAAAAAAAAAGAAGCACACTAAGAATGAAAAGAAAATAAATGATATTATAACAAATAGATATACAAAAGAATTAAAAAATACAACAATAAAAAAAAAAAAAAAAAACTATTTCACTTTTAAAAGACGCAACACTATAGAAACCTTGAGCAGTTTTAGAATGTAATAAACTTACCCTCGAATAGAAAGGTTAAGTAAGAAACTATTATCCCTTTACTGTAACCAAAGGATTATGATTCAAGATTTTGCAACCCTAGCTCATGATCTCTTTAGGTTCAAGTCTTTTAAATAAAAATATAGTTCAAGAATTAAATTAGAAAAGAAAATTTGAACTTTTCAATCTTATATCATAAAATATATCTAATAGAAGGCTATTACAAGAATGGTGAATCAAGAATCATGATTTTTTTTTAAGTATCAATCATATCAAAAGACACATGGATTTTATAAGATTTAAAGATTTATAAGAAGGAATAGGTAATTTTAAATTGCACTCATTTTCTACCTTTTTACCACTTTTGTAACGCGCTTTGTGCATCTTTTGGGTTTGATAGACCTTATGTTTCTTGCAATTTTTTTTATAAATATTGTGCAACTTTTCGATTTGGGCTCATTTTGTGTCTCTTTTCATTTTTGTAAATTATAATTCTTCTATATCTTTAAAAATTTCTCTGTTATAAAATTATCTTCCAAATACAAGGGAAGAATAACTCGCTCTCTTATAGAAGGAGGAATAATTTACAAAGCAAATCCAATCCTTTAATTGGATTGAATAGCTTGATGAAGAAAATAATTACTCGGATTCAACAAATTACAAAAGACATTTCAATGATATATATATAAAATGTTGAAGGATGAAGATATTTTCGTTTCAAAATAAAAATTTTAATTTTATTTAGATTTTAGTTTAAAAAGAAATATTTCCACAAAGAAAATGAAGGGAACAATATGCACATTAATTTTTATCCTTTTAGTTTCGAATGAGTCAACAAATTTTTACTTATACTTTATAAGTAGGAATAAAGGTAATTTTTCTTACATATAGAAAGTGTCACATTATAGAATACGAAAATATTCATTTAGTACAATCTTATTCATATAGAATAAGTTTATTCACAACATACAATATTATTTATATAGTACGAGCTTATTCGTATAGTACAAGTCTATTCGTACAATATGAAAAAAAAAAAATCATTATTGTGTTTTCTCAAGAAAAAAAATAGAAAAACAAACTAAAACTTTTAAACAATACATAAACAAAACACTTGAAAGAAAGAAAAATAAACAAAAAATACTAACATAATAAAATGATGACTAAATTCTAATACATAGGTTTATCCTAATCAGGTGGTTATTATGGAGGTTGAAACTATTGGAAGAACTTATTAACGGAAGATTAATGTTATTGGATCATGTCAAAATGATCCTGGAACCAATTCATTTCATTTTTATGTTGGAATTACTGTTAAACTAGGTGTGTCTTGAGTTTGTCAAAATGCTAAATCATCTCCTCATATGAGTAGTAACGAGGAGGTGGTGTAGGTGTGGATTAGCTGCAGCGGCAACATCTCCTTCTTTATAAAACATTGGCTCTTTTGGAACCTTTTCTTTATGAAAGTGTATATGGAAAGAGGAATCCGTGAAGAAGACTTTGAGGGTTTCAAAAGAAGCAGGATATGTGAGATTATATTTTTTATCTAGGATGTACCAAATAATATGTCCTAGAATAATATTTTATTTTCTTCCAATGGATGGGAGTTGAATAGAAGTAAGGTTTTTGATGTAATTGATCAACATTTTGGGCTTCATCCTTTTGGGTTTTTGACCTAATAAAATATGTGTCAATTAAAAGTAAAGTGGTAATGTTTACTTGGTCTCTAGCTTTAGAAATGATGGAATTTTTGAGGATGTGCTAGACAATCCTGACATTTTAATTAAGGGTATGAACTAAGGGTTGGTGGCAGTTCATAATAACATTTCTAAGTATATGATTTATAGCACTCAGGTTAAAATTGAATATGGAGGCAATAGCAAGTGGTCTATTACCTTGTGTGTTTAATTATAATTGAACCCCTATGTCTTCTTTGGTTATTTCAACATTTTGACAATAAACACAAGAGGACATGCTAGTGGCATACTCATTAATTCTAAGATTGGCTAAGAACTCATATAGAATTTTAGAAAGAAAAGGATAGGCTATGGTGAGATGGAATTTGAGTGAAGGCGAGTTGAATTGATTCATTACGAAAAGGTTCAGTGCTTGTTGGTTGAGAAACCTAGACGGAGTGATTTTGGCTTATTTGAAATTATAATAGGTAGCTTCATCAGATGCTATCCAAAAAAAATCATCATTAGGATGGCGAGAGGAATAACCACCATAGGTTTGGCAATTATATTTTTCACTTCCAGACATTGCTCAAAATCAGGAAAATGGAAGGCTTAGATAGTTTGACGTGAGTGAAGAAAATAGATGAAAACTCTCTAATTTATAGAATTCAAGCTGACTGCATAGTAAGATTATAAGATCATACGATACAATCATAAGTGAATTTATCTTGCGTATTTTTGAGAAACATCAATTTTGAGGAGTCATTTGGTACAACACTTGGCCAAAAGATTTGTATAATAAGAATAGGTGTCTGTACAATGCGATCAATAATAAATATCATACCCACCAAAATGAATTCATCTGAAACTGTGTTGACATGTGTATCATCTAAATGAATAGGTGTTCATATAGTATGATTATTAATGATAGATAAACTCAGGATCGTCCATTAAGCCAAGGGTTATTATTTATGTAATGTTGTGCATATTATACAGTATGATAGGGGTTCATACATTACAGTATCAGACAAAAAAATGATTTTGCATGAAAGTTGTGTGGATCAGTAAAGTGAAGTGTGAGGTGATATGAAAATATCTTTAAAAGGCAATGAGCAATAAGAAAAATTTCAAAACAAAAAAATAACAAAAAAAATTCAAACAAAAAAAGAATAATGAAAGGATAAAAACAAAAAAATTTAGAATTTCAAGCATGAATATCTATGAAACCTAATATAGTTCTTAAGTTGATGAATGTTTCAAAATCTAGTAGTTTTATAAAGATATCTACAAGCTGATTTTTAATGGCTACATAATATAGTTAGATGTCTTCCTTGGTGACATGGAACCTAATAAAATGGTGCCTTATGTTATTATATTTGGTCCTGAAGTGTTGGATTAGATTCTTTAAAATGCATATGGCATTAGTGGTGTCACATATAATTTGAATGGTGCCTATAGATAGTCCTAAATCTAAGATTTATTACTTTAACCAAAGGAAATGTGCCACATAACTTCCTAAGGATATATATGAAAGTTCGTTAGGGATGTTAAGCCCTTATGAACTAGCCCAAGGTTAACCAAAAGAGGGGGTGAATTGATATTTTAAAAATTATTTAGATTAAAAACACAATCACAAAACTCAAACCAAAATTACCACAATGAAAATCAAAAGTGTAGAAAAATAAATGCAGAAAGTAGTAGTAAAAAGACACATAAATTTATAGTTGTTCGGTCAACTCGACCTACGTCCACTCCCCAGAGGCACCCTCTGAATATTGCACTAAACACCATGACTCTCCTTTTGCTCTCACAGTAAGGCGGAGAATCCCTCTCAAAAACTCCTTTCCACCGACCCTGACGAGGTAGAGAACTCAACTTCTTTTGCTTCCTCCTGAAGCAAGCAGAGAACCTAACTCTTTTTGCTTCCTCCTAAAGTAGGCAGAGAACCTTGATCGGTTACTAAAGAAGACCTTCTCTCAACCCTCCAAGGGTAAGAGACTCTGGTTGAAGAAGAAGAAGTGGAACAATGCTTGGAGCAACCCTTATTAAATTCCCACACAAGCTCCCCCTCACAAAATCCTCTCTCTTTCTCTATCTCTGTCTCCCTCTCCTCTAGGATTTCTTAGGTTAAGACAGTAGAAAAAGATTTGCTTTAAGGTTGAACAAGAGATATTAAATAGAAGAGCTTCAGAATAGCTCTTATTTTATACAAATCGACTTTATTGACCAGGCTGATAGGGGTATCGACCTGGCTGATCAATGTAAATTTCGCTCAATCAGCCTGATCAGTTTGGGATGATTAGAGTAATTTTAGTCACATCGTCTAGGATGATATAATATCGTCCTGATCGATTAGTTCAAATCTGAGGAAAATTATCCTGAATATCGCCCTGAATAGAAGTAGGCCGATGTCAATCATCCATGCCATCATCTCAGCCGATATTGAAATTTGCCCGGCCGATGTAATTGTGCTATCATCCTTAATTACTTTATTTAATCACCTGGTCAATTTAGGCATAATTGTGCTACACCGTCAAGCCGATAGGATATCATACTGGATGATGTCTTATAATAAAGAATACTTAAATAGATTATGGTGGCTGATTCTTTCTGATTTGAACCTATATGCCCAGCCGATATAATATCATCCAGACCAATCTGCTTATTGATGGATGCCTTAACCATCATGCCCTGATTAGGGTTTTTGTTTTTGAACCAATCGTCCAGGCCGATATAAATACCGGCCCAACCGATGTTACCAAAAATAGTAAACTCTAAGAAACAGTCAGAAATTCTCCCAAGGTGTGTGTGTGTAAGGTTACTTAAGCATTACGAGCCACATCTTTTATAATTGACTCAAGAAAAGGAAAAGTATAAAGTGACTCGGACTTAGTCTACCCAATCTTGAGCTGGTTCCATTTTTCGTCTGATCTTGTGGACCTAAAATGTTAGTAGGCAAGGTGGTTGTAAAAAAATAGGAGTGTTTACTATCATCAAAAGCATTATCCATGAAAATAGATTTGCAACAATCTTCCCCGTTTTGATTATGGCAAACAAACAACAAACAATTCTATATAATTAAGACAACAGAGTACTGGAAGCAGTGCAAACATAAAGAACATCAAATATAAGAACAGAATAGTACCAGTACAAACATACTACACTCCCTTTTGACATCTCATAAAGGAGGAGACAAATAAAAAACAATGCAGAAACTAAACAGTAGAAAAAAAATAGAAACTAATCAACAAAAAAATAGAAACAAACTAAATAAAAATAGAGAAATGATGGGCTTGATCATCTGAAGGAGGTGGTGGTGGAGGAGGCTGCTGAAGGTAGCTAGTCAGTGTAGCAAACTGTGCATTAAACCAGGCTATGTCCTAGTCGTGCTGCAGCTGCTGGTGAGCAATGCAGGCGTGAAAGCATGCTAAGTCCTCCATGCGGTGCTGCTCGTAGCGGGCTATGTCCACAGCATGTTGCTGCTCCTATGCAGCAACGTAAGTGTCGAATCGGGCCTCCCACTAGTTAAAGTGGTCCACCAATTAGTCCAGCTGAGAGTGCCGGCGAAGCGGAACAGGTGCAGGAATAAGTGCAGGAGTAGGTGCAGGATCCTCCTCTTCTCTTGCCTGAGCTTCCCCATCCCCTGGGTGGAGACGAGTATTGTGAAGAGTTTGAAAGGAAATGTTAGAGTAGAAGGCAGGTTGAAGGTTTGGTGGAGCAGGATATTGGAGGTTATATTTGGATTCTAAGTCTTAAGAAATGATATGCCTTAGGGCTAGAATAGGTTTTCTCCTATAACCTGGATCCTGAATGGTAGTAAGATGGTCGATGTAGTGGGAGATCAGGTCAGTAGCATTGAATTCATGATTTGCTAAAATGTAAAAGGTGGTGAGAAAAAGAAGGGGAGTGATGTGAACATGATCACCAGCCTTAGGAATTATCGAAGTGCGAAGGATGTGCTGGATGGTCCTAGCATCTTTGAGTAAGGTTCTTGTCTTGCCCATGTGAAAATTAGCATTAAAATTATGAAGAAAATGATTGGTCATAGCCTAGTCAAAATCAGGATCAGAATATAGGGTGTGAAGTTTATCCCCTATGGTGGAAAGCTGCAAAATCTCCGCACAATCCTAATATGTGATCTCGACAGGGTGCGATTCATATATGAGGAAATAGAGGTAAAAGCAGAATTAATGCGAAGAGTTGCAAAGAACTCATAGAGCAATTCATAATTGAATGGGACAACAAGAGTAAGAAGAAAGCACAAGGAGGTATGGGCAAATAAGTTTAGTACCGGATAAGAGTGAAAATTTTGATTGACTGTCCGAGAGATTGTGATTTCGGCCTCCTTGTAGCGCTTATAAGCGGCTTGATCATCCACCTCCTGGAAATGAGGGTCCAGATTGGCCCTAGAGGAAATTCCGGATGGGTGACAAGAGCGCTTTCCTCTATCCATTTTCATAAAATAGTAAGAAAACCAAGAACAAGAAGTAAAGAGAAAAATTTGGTGTGAATAAAATGGATGGAAGGGCTTAGTTTATAAAGAATCGGCCAGATCGGTCAGGCCAATCGCAGGATCATCCAGGCTGAAATGGTTCAATAATTGCATATAGGCCGATTGGTCAAAAAGGCTATTTGATCATCCGGGCCGATCAGATATCAGCCGGGATGATTAAAAACAGGCGATCATTTCGAGGAGTCAAGCCGGACGACCGTTGAAAAAGCAGATCATCCGGTCCGATTCGGTGGATCGTCTGGGCCGATTCGGTGGATCATCCAAGACGATGTCCAATAATGGATCGTTCTGGCTGAATTTAAAACATTTAAATCATGTGCCACATGTATCAGCCAGGCCGAACAAGTTGATCGTCCAGGTCGATTGTCTAAAATGGATCGTCCCAGTCGATTTTAAAGATTTTAAACATATATCCACGTGTATTGTCCAGGATGAATATGAGGATCGATCAGGCTGATTTTCCATAAAGAGGAGAATATCGACCGGGCCAAAAAATGGATCGACCAGGCTGATAAAAAATGTTTGAATCAAGAGATGATTAGATCATCCAGGGCGATAATGGATCATCCTAGACGATCTGAAGCAGAAAATCAAATCAGCCTACAGGGGGGAGTTTTAAGAGTAAAATGATTAGATCGTTCTGGCTGATAGGAGTAACGGCCGGGATGACGTGAAAACAAAATTGAGAATCAGAGGATGGAGATGATCAGAGAAGGCCCAAAAACATCAAAATCCAATGAAAATGAAAAAAATATGATACAAAAAGACAAACACAAACAATACAAGGATTTGTTTTTTTAAAGGCATGAATATGATATAGTCTCCATGTGATTGATTTTAAAATTTTGTAAGGATCATTGAGTTAACATTGCCAAAATCCAAAAAATAGTTAGAACAACTGATCCAATTAACCCTAACTCAGTCTTCTTCAGGGTAAACCATCTTTTGAAAAATAAAAGAAATCTAAATGAGAAAAGCTAATTGGTTAAAAAAAAAGGAGATCTGTTCAAAAACTTGTTTCCAAAAAAATATTTTATAGATTAATATATCAAAGTAATTAGTTACAATTAGATATTCAAAATCAAGTCTTTGAAAAATATCAAGTGACACATGAAGTCTTCTAAGATTTAAAAAATTTTTAAAGGAGAAGAAGCTAGCTTTTGGTGAGCTTATTTTATGCCTCTTATCAATTTGATTGGCGCTTTCCGCATCTTTTGATTTTTGATACACTTTGTATATATATATATATATATATATATATATATATTCAATTTGGCTCCGTTGCACATATTTTCTTTTTGGCATCATTGGCCACTTTTTTTTCATTAACTTTTACGCAAGCTAGATCCCTTTTAAAAAATCTTAAATATCTTTAGTTGTGATTATATCTTCTAGATATTAGAGAAGAAAAACTCACTCTCTAATCTAGGGAAGAATGAATCACAAAGCAGAATAAAAAGTCATATGATAAGTTCAATGACAAGATTATAAAAATTTGAAAGTAAAAAAAGACTTTCAACATTATATTTATAAAATGGATTACTGTAGCAAGATTGAAAAAAACTCAGTTTCAAAAACCATTTGTTAATTTGAAATTGATTTTTGTTTGGAGAAGAAGATTAGATAACTAAAAGAGGTTAGAGAAAGAGACACAATCAATAGTGTTTTCACCCTTTAACAGATTAAGAGATGTAAAAGCATTGACTCACAAAATTTTAAAAATTAAAAATAAGGCGTAAAATATCAATTTCAGTGATGATTTCTAAATAAAAAAATAAGATAAAAGAAGTAAAAAAAAGTTAAAAAAAAAAAAAAATAAACAACAGAAAATAGATCAGAAATCAGCAGGAATCAAGTTCATGCATTTATGTCAATTACACCCAATCTGGTTCTTAAAGTACTGAAAGTGTCGAAGGCCAGTGGTTTAGTAAAGATGTCAACCAATTGATTTTCAGTTGCCACATGGTGTAACTCAATGTCTTCCTTGGTCACATGGTCTCTAATGAAGTGATGTCTTATGTCTATGTGCTTGGTCCTTGAATGTTGGATAGGATTCTTAGAAATACAGATGACACTAGTATTGTCACAAAAAGTTGGAGGTAATCCTAAATCCAAATCTTGCTATTTCAACCAAAGGACTTCAGCCACATAACTTTCTAAAGCAATATACTCAACTTCAGTAGTGGAAAGTGCAACAGAGATTTGCTTTTTACTAGACCAGGAGACTAAAGACTGTCCTATGAATTGGTAAGTCCCTGAAGTGCTTTTTCTATCCACCTCACATCCTGTAAAATCAGAATCAGAATATCCAATAATCTCAAAAGAAGTGTTGTGCCTAGGATACTAGATTCCTATGATTTGGATCCCTAAAAGGTATCTAAGAATTCTCTTAACTAAGTCAGGTGGGATTCCTTAGGATCAGCTTGAAATCTAGCATAAAGAGAAATGCTAAACATAATATCAGTTTTGGTGGCAGTCAGGTAAAGTAAAGATCCGATCATCCCTCTGTACTTCTTTTGATCAACTAATTTTTCGTTAGGGTCCTTGTTCAACTGAACACCTGAGGTCATGGGAGTATTAATTGGCTTGGCTTTGTCCATTTCATATATTTTTTCAAGATGTACTTTATGTATTTTGATTGATTCAGAAAGGTTTCATCATTCAATTGTCTTATGCTAAACCCCAAAAAGTATGAAAACTCTCCCATCATACTCATCTCAAACTCCTTACTCATTATTTTAAAAAAATCATTTCATAGCCTTTTATCAAAAGATCCAAAAAGTATATCATCGACATTGATTTGAACAATGAGTAAATCATCTCCTACTTTCCTTAGAAAAAGGGTGGTGTCTACGCTCCCGTCAACAAACTCCCTTTCTAGTAAAAATGTGCTAAGCCTCTCATACCAAGCACTGGGTGCCTGCTTTAATCCATATAAGGCCTTTTTTAATTTGAAAACATGATTTGGAAATTGGGAACTCTCAAAAGCTGGGGGTTATTCTATAATCACATCCTCTTTTATTACCCCATTTAAAAAGACACTCTTAACGTCCATTTGAAAAAGCTTAAATCCCTTATAACATGCAAAGCCTAATAGCACTATAATAGCTTTCAATCTAGCTACAGGGGCAAAGGTCTCCTCAAAGTTTATCCCTTCTATTTTGTTATATCCCTTAGCCACTAATCTTCCCTTACTCCTAACCACCAAACCAAAATCATTCATCTTATTCTTAAATACCCATTCGGTTCCAACTACACTTTGTCCCTTTGGTCTTTCTACAAGCTCCCAAACATCATTCCTAACATATTGATTCAACTCCTCTTGCATGGCTAAGATTCAAAACTCGTCAAAATGGGCTTGATAGATTTTGGTGGGTTCAATCATTGAGATAAAGGCAGAGTGGTTCACTTCCTTCCAAAGTCCATGTCTAGTCCTAACTCCTTTAGAAGGGTCTCCTAAGATCAGTTCTTTGGGGTGACTCGAAGAGTATCTCCAACATCTAGGCAAAGTGTGTGTAGGATCAACCAGTTCCTCATGATCTTCATTTTATACTCCTTGGGTAATCTCTCCTAATCCATCAGTGTTTTGGGGGTCTACCATCTTCTCTAAATTTTCTACTCTAGTTGTAATCTCTCCAACATCATCATCCTTAACTATAGGCTTCCTTGGATCAGATTCATCAAACACTTCATGAGTAGTCTCCTCCACCACCAATGACCTCTTATTAAACACCTTAAAAGACTTCCTAACATTAAAATATCTTAAGAACACTCCATCAGATTTTGTGTCAAATTTTCCTAAGTGAGACTTCCCATTATTATGAATGAAAACCTTACAACCAAAGACATGAAAGTGGAAAAGATTTGGTGTTCTACCCTTAAGGATCTCATAGGGTGTCTTATCTAATTTGGCTCTAACATTCACCCTATTCAACACATAATAAGCTGTGTAAATCGCTTCAGCCCAAAAGTATTTTGGAAGTGAATACTCAGTAAGCATGGCTCTAGCGGCTTCCACTAAGGTTCGGTTCTTCCTTTCAGCTACCCCGTTCTGCTGAGGGGTCCTAGGAGCTGAGAAGTTGTGGCTAATCCCCATATCCTCACAAAAGTCTTCAAATTTCACATTTTCAAACTCTCCCCCATGCTCACTATGAATGGTCAAAATCTCACAGCCTACCTTTTTCTGGATCCAAGTGAAGAAGGTTCTAAACTCATAAAAAGACTCATTCTTGTGTGACAAAAATTTAGTCCAAGTGAACCTCGAGTAGTCATTGATAATCATAAAATCATAGACTTTCCCTCTTAAGCTGGCAGTGCTAATGGGTCCAAACAACTCCATTTGAAGGAATTCTAAAGGTCTAGAGGTGCTAATGTCCTTAATGGAGTGAAAAGTGGAGTGGACTTTCTTTCCTAATTATAAGGCATCATATTGGTGGTATGAAAAATTAAGCTTGGGGACACCTCTAACTAGGTCTTTCTGGGTCACTTTCCTTAAGGGTTTTTATACTGGCATGACACAATCTTCTGTGCCACAACCATGAATCTTCTGTGCCACAACCATGAATCATCAATAGCAATTTTTAAGCAAAATAAAATAGCACATTCAATATTATTTAAATCAAGCATATAAACATTATTGATCAACTTTTTCTGTAAAACAGTGTTATTGTTTAAGCTGATTATGCATGAATTTGCCAAAAAATTTATGATGAAGCCCTTATCGCAAAGCTGACTGATACTAAGCAAGTTGGGTTTCAGTTCATCTACAAGCAATACATTTTCAATCAAAAGGTTCTTGGAATTTCTAATTATACCTGAGCCTACCACCTTCTTGGTGGTGTTGTCTCTAAGAGTAACCTTGCCTTCTGTCCTGGTCTCTAGCAAAATAAATTTATTGGCAACGCTAGTCATATGTGGAGAGCATCCACTGTCCAGGTACCATATGCTCTCACGAGGCCTTTTGTGAGAGTTTGCCTATAAAATTATCAAATGTCAGATTTAGGAATCCAAACATATTTGGGTTCCTTCTTATCAAAAGTAGAATGCAATGCATGATGTGAATCATGAAACTTGGGTCTCCAGAATTAATGTGAACTATGGTGAAGGGTGCAAGTGTATGCTATGTGTCCTATCATGCCACATGAAAAACATCTAACTCCTAGAAAAGGATGCACTAATCTACTCATGTGGTGATACTTCTTTTTATGTGATGCATGTAATGATGGTTTTTATTCAAAAGTTTTTAGATTTTCTAACTTTTTAAACTCCTTTTCTAACTCAGCATGAAATAATTTTAAGGAACCATGTGCTTCTAATAATTCAGCATGCTTTTTATTTATTACATCAAACTCATCAAGTAAAGAATGATCTTTAAGAAGGATTTCATGCTCTTTTTGTAAAATTAAAAATTCCAATTTCAAGTTGGCATGTGTTTTCTTAAGTTGCATATATGATGCATGAATTTGTTCTAAAACTTCAAGTAGTTTCTGATAAGTTAGTTCACATACCTCTTCTTGGTCACCATAATCAAGATGATCGTCTGCCAATAAGAACAAGTTTGTTGTCTCCTCTTTAGGTTCAGTCTCAGAGGAGTCTAATGCAGAATCTTCCTAGAATGCCTTTTGGAATCTCTTCTTATCCTTCTTGAACTTGGGTTTCTCCTTACCCTTTTCCTTGCTTGGGTGAGACTTAAGTGTAGGGCAATCAGCTTTAACATGTCCTGGCTTCCTACATTCAAAATAAATCAAATCATTAGAACTCTTAAAATTTTTGTTTCACTTACCTTTATTCCACTTTTGATTGTTCTTTTGCCTCTTCCTTAGAAAGCTTTTAAATTGCCTTTTGATTAAGGAAACATTATCGCTTTCAGACCCAGAAGATTCAGTGTCTGTGTTGTTGGCCTTCAGTGCCATAGTTCTCTCTTTCTTTTTCTCACCTGTATCAAGATTTCTTTGTTTCACTCCTTGCTCGTAACAAATGAGTGAGCCAAGTAAGTAATCAATCAAATAAGTATTTAAATCTTTAGATTTAATAATTGCAGCAATTTTAATATCAAAAGAGGAAGGCAAGCATCTCAAAATTTTATTCACCTTTTCTTAGTAAGTAAGTTCTCTTCCTAAGGCATGCAAAGAAGTTACAATTTGAGTAAACTTTGTATACATTTTAGAAATTGATTTAGATGATTTCATACGAAAAAGTTCATAATCATGCAAAAAAATATTTAATTGAGATTGTTTGAATTGTTTAGTTCCTTCATACGTAATACACATTTTATCCCAAATTTATTTACCGATTGTGTAAGTTAAAACACGCATGTAATCTTCATATTTTAAAGAAAAGAAAAAGCAATCCAATCACTTTGCATTAAGTTGAGATAAATCCCTACCATCATGAGTCCCTTCAATAAAAGGAAGTGGAATAGTAATAATATTAAGTTTACTAGTTAGAGGTGTATAACCATCCTTAACAACCATCCACATGTGATAGTCAATCGATTGTAAAAAGGTAAACATACAAGTTTTCCAAAAAAACAAATGGAATATTATCAAACAAAGGTGGATGAGTAATGGAATACCCTTCCGCAGTATTATGATTAACAAAATTAGCCATGGATCAAAATTCAAAAAAGTTTTCAAACATTGTTTTTATGAATCTCGCTCTGAAATCACTTGAACGTTCATTAGGGATGTTAAGACCTTATAACTAGCCCAAGGGTAACAAAGAGGGGGGGTGGGGGTGGGGTGAATTGGTATTTTAAAAATTATTTAGATCAAAATCATAATCATAAAACTCTAACAAAAATCACCACAATAAAAATCAAATGTGCAGAAAAATAAATACATAAAGTAGTAGTAAAAAGACACATAAATTTATAGTGGTTCAGTGAACTCGACCTACGTCCACTCCCCAGAGGTGCCTTCCGGGTATTGAACTAAACTTTGTGACTCTCCTTTTTCTCTTACAGCAAGGCAGAGAAGCCCTCACAAAAACTCCTTTTCGCCGACCCTAGGGAGGCAGAGAACCCAACTCCTTTTGCTTCCTCCTGAAGCGGGCAGAGAACCTAACTCCTTTTGCTTCCTCCAGAAGCGGGCAAAGAACCTTGAACGATTACTGAAGAAGACCTTCTCTCAACCCTCCAAGGATAAGAGACTCAAGTAGAAGAAGAAGAAGTGGATTAATGCTTGGAGCAACCCTTGTAAAATTTCCTCACAAGCTCCCCCTCACAAAATCTTCTCTCCCTCCCTCTCCTCTAGGCTTTCTTAGGTGAAGATAGCATTAAAAGATTTTCTTTAAGGTTGACCAAGAGATCTTAAATAGAGGAGCTTTAAAATAGATCTTATTTTATACAAATTGACTTCATCGTCCAGGCCGAGAGGGGCATCTGCCTGGCCATTCAGCTTAAATTTTGCTCAATCAGCCTGATCGGTTTGGGATGATTAGAGTAATTTTGGTCACTACATCCAGGACGATATAATATTATCTTGGCGGATTAGTTCAAATCTGGGGAAAATCGTCCTGAATATCGCCCTTAATAAAAGTAGGCCGATGTCAATCGTCTACGCCATCGTCCTGGTCGATGTGATCGTGCAATCAGCCTTAATTACTTTCCTTAATCACCTGATAAATTTTGGCATAATTGTGCTGCATCGTCCAGGATGATAGGATATCATTCTTAATAATGTCCTAAAATAAAAAATACCTAAATAGATCATGGCGATTAATTCTTTCTGATTTGAGCCTATCAGCCCGACTGATATAATATCGTCCAGACCGATCTGCTTAACGATGGCTGCCTTAACCCTGATGCCTTGGTTAGAGTTTCTATTTTTGAACCGATCATCTAGGTCGATATAAATATCGGCCCGACTGATGTTACCAAAAATAGTAAACTCTAAGAAAGTGTCAGAAATTCTCCCAAGGTGTGTGTGTGTGTGCAAGGTTACTTAGCATTAGTATCCACATCTTTTATAATAGACTCAAGAAAAGGAAAAGTGTACAAAGTGACTCGAACTGAGTCTACCCAATCTTGAGTTGGTTCCATTTGCCGTCTGATCTTGAGGACCTGAAATATTAGTAGTCAAGGCAGTCGTAGAAAAATAATAGTGTTTGCTATCATCAAAATTATAATGCATGAAAATAGATTTGCAATTATGTATTCAACTTCTATAGTGGACTAGACTATTGAGTTATATTTTCTACTAGAGTAGGAGACTAAATATTATCATACTAATTGGCAAGTTCTAGAAGTGTTTTCCTAACAATAATACAACTAACAAAGTTTAAATCAAAATATCTTTTGATTTTAAAAGGAGTGTTCTGCCTAGGATACCAAATTTTCAAGCTTTGGGTTCCAAAGAGATATTCAAGGATTCTTTTACCAACACTTAGTTTGGACTCTTTTACATTAGCCAAAAATCTAGCATAGAGATAAACACTAAATATAATATCAGTTCTGCTAGCTGTTAAGTGAAGAAATGATCAAATTATTTCCCTTTATTTCTTTTGAACAACTAATTCTTGACTTGAGTGTTACAAACCTAGATTTAAGGATTATAATTTTGATGATAGCAAACATTAATGATAGTTATTTCTCTACTATTACCCTACCTACTAACATTTTAGGTCCATAAGATTAATTACAAATCAAGCCAAATCAAGATTGGTAGATTAGGACTGACTCAGTCTGTAAGTGTAATTCTAGTATTTTTACCTTTTCTTGAGTCAAATATAATAAAGTGGTTCATGATGCTAAGTAACCTTACGAATAAATACTCAAGAGGAGAACTTCTGTAGGCTTAAAAGCTTTTTCTATTTTTTTCATAATGTACAAGACAATAAAAAAATCTTCGTGGACGATATATTAAAATCAGAAACTCTAATTAGGGTATCTATGTTAATTCAACTACATTAAGCAAATCATCCTAGAAGATATATACATAGTCTTGGATAATATGCTCAAATTATACATGATGATCCCATGTCTTTTTGGATAATTTATTACAATCATGCCTAAATTATTCAGGTGATTAAGGAAAGTAATTAAGATTTTATTGATCAATTATATCATCATGGATAATTATAGGATCTCCCTAGATAATCAGTTAGAAAAACCTTAGTCTTCTCCGTGATCACTTGGATATCTAGAATGATATGCTAAACGATCAGTTGAAATTCTCCATCATCTAGGTGTATCACATGGATGACCAGAATAATATGTTGGATGATAATCCCTTATTTTGAACTAATCATATGAGACGATTTAAGAATTGCATTGCATTATATGTTATATTTCTTCATCATCAAACATATATCTTTTAGACAACAAAAATGATGTGTTAGATGATATGTATGGTTTTGAACTAATCATACAGGATGATGTTCACATCGTTCTTGATGATCTAAATAAATAAGGCTTCTAATCATCTAGTCCTCCTAGATTGTCCTGGCGAAAAAGACTGAAAATATACTGATCGTACATAACGATTGTCTTAGACAATATTTTATGACAAGATACAAATTAGGGAAAATTTTAAGTCCATCTATATAAGATCTCAAGTTTATTCAAGAAATTATCTTTTGCTGTCATTCTGAACAGAGAGATCCAAGAGAAGGAGAGGTAGTGCTTGGGAGAGAGAGAGTGAGAGCATCTTGTGAGGGGGAGTTTGTGAGGTGCTCATAAAGGTTTCTCTAAGGAAGGATTCGAGTCATCTTGTCCAATCATTATCCCTAATTCCTTGGTGGCTCTAGGGAGGTCTTAATTTGCATAATGTCAAATTTTCCACCTGCTCCAGGAGGAAGCAAATGAAGTTTGGGTTCCCTGCCTACTTCAGGAGTAAACAAAAGGATTCTGGGTTCTCTACCTGCTTCAAGAGGAAGTAAAAGGAGTCTGGGTTCTCTGCCTCATCGGGTTCGATAAAAAATTGTCAATAAAGGCTTCTACGCTATGCAATGGGAGCAAAAAGAGATTCACTGTTATTTTAATGCAATACCTAGAGGAGAAGCTCCTTGGAGTGTATGTAAGTCAAGTTAACCAAACAACTATAAAATCTGATGTGTTCTTTTTTATTTTATTTTAATATTTTTATTTATGTACTTTATTTTCATATGTTTGATCGTATGGTTTAATGTTTTAAAATATTTTAAAAAGATCATGCTTTTTGTTTACTGATTTTTAAAACTACCAATTCACCCCCTAGTTAACCTTGGGCTAGTTCGTAAGAGCTTAACAACCCTAATGAACTTTCAAGTGGTATAAGAGTGGGATTCGTAAAATCAAGTTTAGACAACTTTTGAATGTTGATTCATGACAAACTTTGCTAATAGAAACACCACAGAAGGTTTTTCAATTACTAGACCACCTCTTTTTAGTAATATACACTTTGATTTCTAGAAAACTTGCATGTCCTCATTTTTACAATCTATAGATTATCGCATATGGATGGTTGTTAAAGAAGGATATTATACACCAACACAAGAAATCAATGGCATCAAAATTGAACTTCCTCTTATTGAATGGACTTTAAATGATAGGGATCTAGTGCAACTTAATGCAAAATATTTAAACTATTTTTTCTATGCGCTAAAATTTGAAAATTACATGCATGTTTCAACTTGTACAATAGGTAAAAAAATCAGGGATAAATTATGTAGCACTTGTGAAGGCATAACTAAGGTTTAGCAATCTACATTGAATATCTTTCTTCACGACTACGAACTCTTTCACATGAAACCTACTGAGTAAATATATCAAATATATATAAGGTTTACATAAATTGTCACCTCCCTGCATGCCTTAGGAGGAAGACTCACTAACTATGAGAAAGTTAACAAAATCTTGAGATGTTTACCCTCTTATTATGATGCTATGTTAACTGCTATCACTGAATCCAATACTTTGAATACTTATTCTATTAATAACTTACTTGGATCACTCATTTCTTTTGAGCAAGGAGTGAACCAAAGGCAACTTGATGTAGGTGATAAAAACTAGGATAAAATTATGGCACTGAAGGCTAATGATATGGATACTAATTATTTTAAGTTTATAAGTGATGATGTTGCCTTAAGCACTAGGCAATTCAAAAGCTTTCTAAGAAAGAAACAAAAGCACCATTAGAAATGGAACAAAGGTAAGAGTAGTAAGAATTTTAAATGATATTCTGATATGATTTTCTTTGAAAGAAAGAAGCCAGGACATGTAAAAGCTGATTATCCTACACTTAAAGCTCACCCAAGCAAGGAGAAGGTTGAGGAGAAACCCAAATTCAGGAAGGATAAGAAGTGCATTCAAAAGGTTTTTTTGGATGGATTATGCATCTAACTCCTCTAAGACTGAAGTTGAAGAGGAGACTACAAACTTGTGTTTGATGTTAGATGAACATCTTGGTCGTTCTAACCAAAAGAGGAATGCGAATTATCGTAAGATCAATTTCTTGAAGTTTTTGAGAAAATTCATTTATTTTATAGGAAATTTAAGAAAACGCATGCTAGCCTGAAATTGGAATTTTTAAACTTACAGAAAGAGTATGAAATTTTACTTAAAGATTATTCTACACTTGATAGTAATCACTTGTCATTACTTGATTAATTTGAAGAGTTAAATAAAAAGCATTCTGATTTAATCATTGAGCATGATTCATTAAAAGCATCCCACACTAAACTTTAAATTGATTTTAAAATATTTATAAATGAATATGAGAGTAGGGAGCACTATTTAAAAGTTGATAATGCTATTTTAGAAAGTGCTAACTCATTTTTTTAAGCTAAATTGAAAGTACTTGAGGAAAATAGGATTCCACCCACACCTAAATTTTTTTTAATCTAGATCCAAAGCAAAAAATTTTAAAACCTAGGAAGAGGCATTATAACCTGAATAGATTAGTAAACCCTTTTTCTAGTGTAAAATGTTTTTCATGTGCATGTTAGGACACATCTCCCAAACTTGTATTATTCCCCGTAGTACACATTGAGTATGGAGACCTAAATTGCATTATTTACAGAATAACACACATGCATTGCATTCTTCTTTCCATAAGAAGGGACCCAAACTTGTTTTGATACATAAATCCAACATTTGATGATTTTATAGGTGTTCTCTCACACAATACTATTGATTCTTATTGAATCTTAATTACGTTGTTAAACCTAAGTTAATGCCCTAAGGCTAACCAAGAGGGGAGGGGGTGAATTGGTACTTTAAAAAATTACTTCTCTTGGATTTAAAAAGATGAAACTTGTTAACTATTTATAGCAAGTTAATTAAAGTTTAAAAAACAATTTTTTAACCACTAAAAAAATAACTTAAAGTAAGTAAATATGCAGTGAAAAAATAAATGACACACTGATTTATAGTGGTTTGATCAAACACGACCTACATCTACTACCTAAAGCCTCCTACTTCAGGTATTATAGTATTACCAAAGTGTCTATCATTTAGCCCCCACATTAAGGCGGACAAGCCTTTACAAAACTCTCTTCCACTAATCTTCGGTGTGGCAGAGAACCATATTCCTTTCACACCCTCCAAAAATAGGCAGAGAACCCTCGTCCTTTCATACTCTCCAAGTGTAGGTAGAGTACCTTCGTGTGTTCACACTCTCCAAGTGTTATCAGAGAACCGCCATCCTTTTACACTTCCCAAGTGTCGGTAGATAACTGTCATCCTTTAACACTTCCCAAGTGTTGGTAGAGAACTTGATCTTATTTAAAGATCTTCTCATGAGCAAACTAGAAAGACAAGAGGAAGAGTGAAAAACATAAATCACATGTAGAGATCCTTACCTTTGAGTAACCTTGTGAACCCTTCACACTCTACTAGGAAAAAATCTCTCACAAATACTCTCTCCTTCAATTTCCCTTGAAAAATCATGAAGACAAGACAACAAGATCAGATAGTAGTCAGTTTTAGTGGACGTTTTATACAAAAGACACAAAAAATAGTCCTAAAAACTAAAATTTTTGATTTTGGATATACATGATCGTACAGTACAATTTTACATTCGTACGTACAAACATTTCTAATACTATTGCATATAAACCCATTGCGAATCAATACAAACTCATTTTGTACGCGATCATCATCCAGTATGAAGTAAGTTCATCTGGCACGAACAATTAGAAAATTAACTTTCATTTGTATGAAACTTTAGGACAAAATGAGCAAAAATAGAATAGATACATTCATCCTGGGATGATCATAAATATCATCCATATGATCTTCATATGATGACAGAATAGAGACGTTTGTCCTGGGACGATCATAAAATATTATCCGTATAATCTTCATCTGATGACAGAACAAAGACGTTTATCCTGGGATGATCATAAAATATCATCCGTATGATCTTTGTTTTGTGGTAGAACATAGACAATCATCCTGGGATGATCATAAAATATCATCCGTATGATCATCAACTGATGGTAGAACAGAGATGTTCGTCCTGGGATAAAATTAAATATCATATATACAATCTTGGTCCGATGATAGAACAGAGACATTCTTGTTGGGATGAAATTAAATATCATCTGTTCAATCTCTTTCGAGGATAGAATAGAGACGTTCATCCGAGGATGAAATTAAATATCGTCTGTACGATCTTTATTTGAGTACAAAATAAAGGCATTCATCTTGGGATAAAATTATATAATGTATTTATGATCCATACTTAGAAAAAATATTTTCTCTAAACTGTTTGTTCAAATGCTCATTGGGGAAAATAACTAACCAGATCATCCCGTACGAATGGGTATCATACAGTACGATCAGTTTTAAAATATAAATTTTAAAATTCTCCCTCGGTGTGTGTGTGCTTAGTTACTTAATTACAATCACATATTCTCAAACTCAATGAAAAATATGAACTTCGATTATAATAAACTTTAAACTATGCTCGATTTAAAGTCTTCAACGATCCAGAGTATATTTTCCCTGAAATGTTAGTACACACAAGAGCAAAAACAATTCTTTCAAAATAAGTTAAGAGAAAGAATAATCAAATCAATAATATTTGTAATCATCAAAAACATATAAGTTGCAAGAATATCAAACATGCATAGTAACTATCTCAACAATCTCCCCCATTTTTATGATGATAAAACAATTATTATTTGAATAAAATAAACAATCCTAAATTTCTCCTTAACTCCCCCTGAATGAATAAGCATGTGAATATAATGGAATTTCTATCAAGAACAAATCTATTTTTTTTAATTTTTATAAAATAATAAAACACTCAAAACAGTCACAAAACACTACTCACTGAAATATAAAAAATAAAACAACTTTAACAAACACTAAAATGAAAAAAAAATCAAACAAAACACACAAAATTTTTTTTCTCCCCCCTTTTTACAAAATAAAAAAACAAATAATATTTCTCCCCCTTTTTGACAACAACAAAAAAAAGAAAGAAGGGAAAGATGAAATGAAAGAAGTCATATGAGAAATAGTAATAATAGCAATAACAAGATTAATGTTCATTTGAGTAAAATAAATTTTCAAATTTTAAAATTAAAATATAACATAAACAAGATAAATATATCAAGGTCATGAAATAATCTAAACAATTTAGATAAGGAAAATTATTATAATAGTGACAAAATAAAGATTAATTAAAGTCAAATTCCAATACAAAATATAATTTAACATTAGATTGATTTGAGATTGAATATCAAAAGATAGAGGAAAGAACGATTTCAATGCACTTGTTTGGCGACAATGCATATCTTTTCATAACTTTATGGCACACTTTGTGCATCTTTTTGTAGTTGGGTTAATTTTGTGCCTCTTTTTAAGTTGCAAATAATTGCACATTTTTTAGATTTTTGTACACTTGTACATTTCTCAATTTTGTTTTAAAATTGATCTTTCCAAAATTAATAATCTAAAAACATAAACTTCTTTAAGTACAAAGATAATTATATTGAAAAGAGAATTTAAAAATAATAAGACATCAAAATTATAATAATAGTATTAAAATTTTGTATGCCTAAAAGGTACATGAGATTGATAGCCTTAACTTTATCTAATTATAAATTAACTTATATTTTTTGAAAAATTAGATTTCCTAAAGAAATTATTTTTTGTAATGTTGTTCATGTTATAATACTTTTTAGATTAATTAGGTCAGGGTTATCATATAGACAAATGAACATTTCAATCAAAGTTCAAAAATAACTAAACAAAATAAGACATATTTTATTGATATTAAAATATCGAAGAGATACAAATGAACGCTCAGATGATATCAATAAAATCACAACATAACATCAAAACTTTGACACAAAATAAGTACATAAAAAACACTAAACAAAAAACAACTAAATGATCATCACATCACATCACTACGCACTGGCAAAGACAATCACATATCAAGTATATCTATAACTCTGAGGGGCCCTGGTCTAGCGGAAGTGGCTAGTTGAAGATATTAAAATAGCAATTCATCATAGCCACATTATTGTTCACCGATTCGAACTGACTTTGATTCCAATCTATATACTGCTGATATTGAGCATCCTACTATTGTAGGTGATTCTGAATTTGATCAAAGAGTTGATCAAAATGACTCTCAAGTCTGTCAAAGTGCTGGACCATCTCCTGAAAGGCTGGTCCTCGAGCAGGGGCAGGTGTAGTTATAGGAGCAGGTGCTCCCCCTTCTCCCTCAGAATCCTCACTTCCATCATTTCTCCCAAAAATTGCTCGAAATGAAGCATCAGTGAAGTAGATAAGCAATTCTAGATGAGGATCAGGATGAACTAGATTGTACTTCTTCTCTAGAATATAGGTCACTAGGTATCCTAAAGCAAATTTTCTTCTTTCTCTTATGAGTGACATAACCAATTTTAGAAACCCCATAAATGTAGTGAATAATGAGTTGGGCTTAATCTATAGGTTAACCAATCATGATAAGGTAAGTAATAGTAAAAAAAGAGGAGTAATATTGATACGTTCACCAGCTTTAGATATTATAGAGGTTCTAAGAACATGCTGGATGATCCTAGCATTTTGGTTCAAAGTGGATACCTTAGACAAAATACACACTTCTTCAATCGCTCTAATCACTTTGTTTATTTCAGTCAAGTCAAAATCAAAAGCAAAGCACAAAATGTGGGCTCTTATTCCTTGAGTACTTAATTACAAAATTGTTCTCAAATCCTCCTTGGTTATTTCAACCCCCTTCTTCAGAACATAAGACGTAATCCTAGTTTGGTCAGTGCTAAAGGTCATATTGGCAAGAAAGTAGTTAAAAGTGTCCTTATTATAGGAGTGAATAAGGGTCAGGATAAAAGTGAATTAGGTGGCAGCAAAAAGAGGCATTACTTGAAAGTTAATGTTTTCTTCGAGAAGAATTCTAGAGGGTATAATCTTGGTAGAAATGAACCTAGGAAATGAATCCTCATTAATCTCGGACAAAAAGTTGTCATCTTCACTCCCCGAAGATGGACCCTTAGTAATTTTACCCCTCTTGCTAGAACTTGCCATTGAAGGATTGTACGATGAGAAGGATTTGAAAGCCTACTAAAGTGAATGAGAATTGAGTTCTAAAACCCTTCTATTTAAAGAAAAATAATCTTTCATATGTACAAAAAGAGGTTCATACAGTACGATTAAAGGGTTCATATGTACGAAAATAAACTTCATATGTACAAACGAGTACGTTCAAAATGAAATGACTTTTTGTATTCACACAATTTACAAGGCTTCCTTTCATACAAACTTTTTGACCATACAATCGTACAGGAGAACAGGTGTTTGTCTGGGATGATCAGTTATTTAAGATCATTTTAATGACAGTTTGATTCATCCCTCACATTGAATGACATGTGGTTCATATGTACGAACCCTTGGTTTGTACGTACGATCAGTTATAATAATTAATTTTGCCTATATAACTATCTACATGCATACATACAAATGAATACACATCGTTCGGGATGATTTGGAGATCGTATAATATGAAATGTATTGAAAATAAAAACTATACGTAGTCAATCCAACCCAATGATCTTCATTCTACAAAATCATACAGTACAAAAAAAATTTCATACAGTACGAATATAACTCTTAGAAACATTTGCATGATCGACCAGAAATAGGAAATTCAACATGAAAACATTTAAAGTCACACAAAACTCAAAAACACAAAATCACAAATACACATAAAATACAAAAATAGAAAAACAACAAAAACACACATATCAAGTTTGCAAAAAAATTTAATTAAGCATTTAAAACAATCACACAAAGCCTTGTTCTAAATTTGCTAAAAGTATCAAAGGCTAGTGGTTTTATAAAAATATCTTCAAGTTAATTTTTTGTTGAAACCTGATTCAGTCCAAATTCTTCTTTGGATACATGATTTCTTATGAAATGATGCCTTATGTCTATATCTTTGGTTCTAGAATGTTGAATAAGATTCTTTGAAATGCAAATGGCACTAATGTTATCACAATAAATTGGAATAGTGCCTATTGTAAATCCTAAGTCAATCAACTAATATTTTAACCAAAGAAATTGTGCCACACAACTTCTTAAGGTAATGTATTCAGCTTCAGCAGTAGATAGGGCTACAGAATTTAATTTTCTACTGGATGAAGAAACTAAAGAATTTCCAATAAATTGACATGTTCCAGATGTACTCTTTCTGTCAACCCTACAACCTATAAATTCCAAATCTGAATATCTAATTATTTCAAATGAAGAGCTGAATTAAGGATACCAAATCTTTAAGTTTTGAGTTCCCAAGAGATACCTCAAAATACTTTTCACTTATGTTAAATGTGATTCTTTTGGATCTATTTGAAATCTAACACACAAAAAAATACTAAACATAATATCAGGTCTTCTACCAGTCAAGTAAAGCAAAGATCTAATAATCCCTCTAAATTTTTTTTGATCAATAAAATTTCACATTTGGTCCTTATCTAACTAAACTGAGGAACTCATAGGTGTACTAACAAGTTTAGCATTATCCATTTGATACTTCTTGAGGTGTCCTTAACATACTTCGAATGACTAAGAAACATTTCCTCCTCAATTTACTTAATGCTAAAACCTAGAAAGTAACTCAAATCTTCCATTAGGCTCATCTCAAATTCACTTCTCATTAATTTAGAAAAATCAACACAACGATTTTTATTTATAGATCCAAAGATAATATCATCAACATAAATTTGTACAATGAGTATATCGTCTCCTAATTTCTTCAAAAAGAGAGTGGTGTTCACACTTCCTTTTTCAAAAAGTCTATCAAGTAGGAAAGTGCTCAACCTCTCATACCAAGCCCTAGGTGTCTGTTTCAATCCACATAATGCCTTTTTCAATTTTAAAACTTTATTTGGGTATTCTAAATTTTCAAAACTTGGAGATTGTTCAACATAAACATCCTCTTCAATCACCCCATTTAAAAAGGAACTTTTAAGATCTATTTGATATAATTTGAATCCTTTAAATTAGGCAAAGGCTAACAAAACCCTAATTTCTTTAAGTCTAGCTACAGGGGTAAAAGTGTCCTCAAAGACAATCCCTTCAATCTGATTATACCCCTTAGCTACCAATCTAGCCTTATTTCTAACAATAACTTCTAAATCATTCATTTCTTTCTTAAATATCCACTTAGTCCCAATTACAATTTGATCATTTGGCCTTGCAATTAATTTCCAAACTTCATTTAATACAAATTGATTTAATTCTTCTTGTATTGCCAAAATCCAAAATTAATCCAAAAGTGCTTGATCTATATTTGTGAGTTTTATCATAGAAATAAAGGCTGAATGATTGAATTCTTTGCTTAATCTATGCCTAGTCCTAGCACCCTCACTAGGTTCACCTAAAATCAATTCCTTTGGATGATTTTTAGAAAATCTCAAATCTCTAGGCAACGAGTTTTCTTTCTCCAACTTTTCATCCAAATCAATCTTTTCAATATTTTGGGTGTTAATTTTTATCTCATCCTCTTTAATATTTAGCTCTTCAAAAATTCTAGATTTATTAAATACAACATGTGTGGTCTCCTCAATAACTAAAGTTCTTTTGTTAAATACTCTATAAGATTTTTCAACACTAGAGTATCCAAGAAAAAATCCTTCATCTGATTTTGGATAAACTTTCCTAAGGTAGATTTTCCATTATTATATATGAATATCTTACATCCAAAAACATGCAAATGTGATAAATTAGGTGTCCTTCCCTTAAGAATTTTATAGGATATTTTATTCAAATTCGACCTGATGTTCACCCTATTCAAAACATAACATGTAGTACTAATCACTTTAGCCTAAAAATACTTAAGAAGTGAATATTCTGCCAACATGGATTGAGTTACTTCTATCAATATTCTTTTCTTACTTTGACTATCCCATTATGCTGAGGGGTTCTAGGTATAGAAAAATTGTGATCAATTCCTTTCTCTTTGTAATAATCTTCAAATTTTTTATTTTTAAATTCACCATTGTGATCACTTTGGATTGTTAAATCTCACACCATAATTTCCTATGAATCCAAGTTAAAAAACCTGTAAACTCCTTAAATGATTCACTCTTATGATATAAAAATTTAACACAAGCAAATCTAGTAAAATCATATACTATCACAAATTTGTATACCTTCCCCTCTAGACTTACAATTCCAACTGGTTCAAAAAGATCCATATGTGAAATCTCCAAAGGTTTACTAGTTTTAATATCCTTATTGGATTGAAAAGAGGACTTCACCTATTTTCCTAATTTACATGCATCACAAAGGTGATCCTTAGTAAAATCTAATTTATGTATACCTCTAACAAAATCATTTTGGGTAATTTTCCTAAGATTTTTCATACTAGAGAAACATAGTCTCCTATACCATAACCATGATTCATCAGAAATAGTTTTCAAACAAAAAACATTAGGAACTGATATACAATTCAAATCTAGGAAATAAACATTATTTACTTTTTTTCTGTGCAAAACATCATTAACATTTAGGCTTAATATGCAGCTAATAGGGAAAAATTTAACAATCTATCCTTTATCACATAGCTGGCTAATACTCAAAAGATTATACTTTAAGCCTTATACAATTAGCACATTTTCAATGAAAATTTTTTCAAAATTTTCAATCGTACATGATCCAACTACCTTCCTAGTGGTGTTATCTCTAAATGTAACCCTGCCTCCACTTTTGGCTTCCAGTGATATAAATTGCTTAGTGTCTCCAGTCATATGTTTTAAGCAACCACTGTCCAGGTACTAAATACTCTCATGAGGCCTTGTATGAGAGTGTGCCTACAAAATTATCAAATATTAGACCTGGGAAACCAAAAGTGTTTAGGTTCTCCTTTTGGCAATTTAAAACTAGATGCATGTATGATATGTCTAGGTTTATGTATCTTAAGTTTCCACACCAAATGAATTTTCCTATCCAAAGTACAGGTGTGTGTTATATGTCCAATCATCCCACAAGAATAACATTAGGCTCCAGGAAATGGATTTCTCAATCTTCTATAATTATTCTGTCTCTTCTTGGGTTGTAAAAATTTGGGATATAAAATAAGATTAGAAAAATCTTCAAGTATTAGGGGATTCCTATTTTCCTCAAGAGCTTGCACTTTCAATTCCAAAAATGTATTCATATCTTTTAGAATATTATTATTATAGTTCAAATGATATTTTTTTCACTCTCTAATTCATCCTTAAAATCTTTAAATTCTTTTTCCAATTGAGCATAGGATGTTTTTAAAACCTCTTTCTCCTTATTCAAGTTATCAAACTCATGAAGTAAGCTCATGTGGTTGTTATATATCAATGCATGATCTTTCCTAAGGATTTCATGTTCTCTTTGTAGTTCTTATAATTCTATATTCAGACTAGCATGTATTTTCTTTAACTTCCTATATGTATCATATGTTAAGTCACATACCTCTTCTTGATCTAACTGATCAAGATTATAAGCCATTAAGCACAAGTTGGTGACTTCCTCCTCCTTTTTAGTTTCTAACAAATCGAAAGCCGAGTTTTTCCAGAAAGCTCTTTGGAATATCTTCCTGCTGTTCTTCACAATTAGTTTCTCCTCTTCCTTCTTTTTGCTAGGAGTGGCTTTAAGATTTGGGCAGTCAAACTTTATGTGTCCAGGTTTCTTACACTTGTAGCAAATCACATCGTTGGAGAACTTAACATTCCTATTGAACTTACATCTATTTCACTGTTGGTGTCTTTGTTTGCTTCTTCTATAGAAAGCTTCTAAGCATTCTAGTCATTAAAGCGATGTCATCCTCATCCTCAGGATGTGATAGTTCACTCTCTGACTCCTCCACTTTTAGTGTAATGTTCTTCTCCTTTTGTTGTTCTCCTGTATCACTCTTTCTTTAACTCACACCTTGCTCGTATATAATTAGTGATCAAAGACGATTGTCAATAGAGTAAACATTCAAATCTTTAGACTCAGTAATTGTAATTATTTTTGCATCATATACATTAAGCAAACAACAAAAAATCTTATTAACCATTTTAGCATTCATTAGTTCCCTATGTAATGCATACAAAGAGGTGACTATCTATATGAATCTTGTGTACATGTCAGGAATAGATTCATTGGGTTTCATGTAAAATAATTCTTAATCATGTAACAAGATGTTAAGTCTAGATTGCTTTACTTCGTTAGTCCCTTTATAAGTGATACAAAGTTTATCCCATATGTTCTTTCCATTTTTGCAAGTGGAAACTAGCATGTAGTCTTCTGTCTTAAGTGTACAAAAGAAATTGTTTAAATATTTTGTATTAAGTTATACTAAGTCACATTCTTCTACAGTCCAATCTGCAAAGGGCGTTTCAACTCTAATGCCATAAACTAATCTAGTTAGTTTTTTGTACCCTTCTCGTACAAAGATCCACATACGATAATCTAAAGATTATAAAATTGTAGACACACATGTTTTCCAAAAATTGTTAGGGATGTTATCAAATAAAAGAGGTCTAGTGATCGAATAACCATGATTCATCAGAAATAGTTTTCAAACAAAAAACATTAGGAACTGATATACAATTCAAATCTAGGAAATAAACATTATTTACTTTTTTTCTGTGCAAAACATCATTAACATTTAGGCTTAATATGCAGCTAATAGGGAAAAATTTAACAATCTATCCTTTATCACATAGCTGGCTAATACTCAAAAGATTATACTTTAAGCCTTATACAATTAGCACATTTTCAATGAAAATTTTTTCAAAATTTTCAATCGTACATGATCCAACTACCTTCCTAGTGGTGTTATCTCTAAATGTAACCCTGCCTCCACTTTTGGCTTCCAGTGATATAAATTGCTTAGTGTCTCCAGTCATATGTTTTAAGCAACCACTGTCCAGGTACTAAATACTCTCATGAGGCCTTGTATGAGAGTGTGCCTACAAAATTATCAAATATTAGACCTGGGAAACCAAAAGTGTTTAGGTTCTCCTTTTGGCAATTTAAAACTAGATGCATGTATGATATGTCTAGGTTTATGTATCTTAAGTTTCCACACCAAATGAATTTTCCTATCCAAAGTACAGGTGTGTGTTATATGTCCAATCATCCCACAAGAATAACATTAGGCTCCAGGAAATGGATTTCTCAATCTTCTATAATTATTCTGTCTCTTCTTGGGTTGTAAAAATTTGGGATATAAAATAAGATTAGAAAAATCTTCAAGTATTAGGGGATTCCTATTTTCCTCAAGAGCTTGCACTTTCAATTCCAAAAATGTATTCATATCTTTTAGAATATTATTATTATAGTTCAAATGATATTTTTTTCACTCTCTAATTCATCCTTAAAATCTTTAAATTCTTTTTCCAATTGAGCATAGGATGTTTTTAAAACCTCTTTCTCCTTATTCAAGTTATCAAACTCATGAAGTAAGCTCATGTGGTTGTTATATATCAATGCATGATCTTTCCTAAGGATTTCATGTTCTCTTTGTAGTTCTTATAATTCTATATTCAGACTAGCATGTATTTTCTTTAACTTCCTATATGTATCATATGTTAAGTCACATACCTCTTCTTGATCTAACTGATCAAGATTATAAGCCATTAAGCACAAGTTGGTGACTTCCTCCTCCTTTTTAGTTTCTAACAAATCGAAAGCCGAGTTTTTCCAGAAAGCTCTTTGGAATATCTTCCTGCTGTTCTTCACAATTAGTTTCTCCTCTTCCTTCTTTTTGCTAGGAGTGGCTTTAAGATTTGGGCAGTCAAACTTTATGTGTCCAGGTTTCTTACACTTGTAGCAAATCACATCGTTGGAGAACTTAACATTCCTATTGAACTTACATCTATTTCACTGTTGGTGTCTTTGTTTGCTTCTTCTATAGAAAGCTTCTAAGCATTCTAGTCATTAAAGCGATGTCATCCTCATCCTCAGGATGTGATAGTTCACTCTCTGACTCCTCCACTTTTAGTGTAATGTTCTTCTCCTTTTGTTGTTCTCCTGTATCACTCTTTCTTTAACTCACACCTTGCTCGTATATAATTAGTGATCAAAGATGATTGTCAATAGAGTAAACATTCAAATCTTTAGACTCAGTAATTGTAATTATTTTTGCATCATATACATTAAGCAAACAACAAAAAATCTTATTAACCATTTTAGCATTCATTAGTTCCCTATGTAATGCATACAAAGAGGTGACTATCTATATGAATCTTGTGTACATGTCAGGAATAGATTCATTGGGTTTCATGTAAAATAATTCTTAATCATGTAACAAGATGTTAAGTCTAGATTGCTTTACTTCGTTAGTCCCTTTATAAGTGATACAAAGTTTATCCCATATGTTCTTTCCATTTTTGCAAGTGGAAACTAACATGTAGTCTTCTGTCTTAAGTGTACAAAAGAAATTGGTTAAATATTTTGTATTAAGTTATACTAAGTCACATTCTTCTACAGTCCCATCTGCAAAGGGCGTTTCAACTCTAATGCCATAAACTAATCTAGTTAGTTTTTTGTACCCTTCTCGTACAAAGATCCACATACGATAATCTAAAGATTATAAAATTGTAGACACACATGTTTTCCAAAAATTGTTAGGGATGTTATCAAATAAAAGAGGTCTAGTGATCGAATAACCTTTAGGTATATTCCAATTTAAAAAAGTGGCCGTGCTCATTAATCAAAAACTAGTCTAAACTTATAATTTTGAAACAAAGCTCTGATACCACTTATTGATTCTTGTTGAATCTTAATTAGGTTAATAAACCTAAGTTAATGTCCCAAGGCTAACCAAGAGGGGGGGGTGAATTGGTACTTTAAAAAATTACTTGTCTTGGATTAAAAAAGATGAAACCAGTTAACGATTTGTAGCAAGTTAATTAAAGTTTTCAAAGTAATTTTTCAACCACAGAAAAAATAACTTGCGGTAAGTAAATATGCAACAGAAAAATAAATGACACATAAATTTATAGTGGTTTGGTCAAACACAACCTACATCCACTCCCTAAAGCCTCCCACTTCAGGTATTGCACTATTACCAAAGAAACTGTCCTTTAGAACCCACAGCAAGGTAGAGAAGCCTTTACAAAACTACCTTCCACCAATTCCCGATGCGATAGAGAACCCTCATCCTTTTACACCCTCCAATTGTATACAGGGTACCTTTGGTTATTTAAACTCTCCAAGTATTGGCAGAGAACCATCGTCCTTTCACACTTCCCAAGTGTTGGAGAGAACCGTCATCCTTTCACACTTCACAAGTGTCGGCAGAGAACCAAATCTTATCTAAAGATCTTCTCATGAGAAATTTAGAAAGATAAGAGGAAGAGTGAAAAACACAAATCACACATAGGCATCCTTACCTTTGTGTAACCTTGTGAACCCTTCATACTCCACTAGGAAGAAATCTCTCTCAGACACTCTCTCACACTCTCTCCTTCAATTACCCTTACAAAATCATGAAGACAAGAAGACAAGATTAGATAGTAGTCAATTTTAGTGGACCTTTTATACAAAAGACACAAAAAATAGTCAGAAAACTGAAGTTTTCAATTTTGAACGTACACAATTGTACAGTACGATCATATATTCATACGTCTAAACAATTCAAATACTTATGCATACAAACCCATTGTGAATCGATATGAACTCATTTCATACGCGGTCATCATTCGGTATGAACTAAGTTCATCTGGGATGAATAATTTGAATATTAAATTTCATTTGTATAAAACTTAAGGATAAAATGAGCAAAAATAGAATAGAGATATTCGTCCTGGGATGATCATAAATATCATCCATATGATCTTCGTCCGATGACAGAATAGAGACATTCATCCTAGGACAATCATAAAATATCATTCGTATGATCTTTGTTTGATGGAAAAATAGAGACGTTCGTCCTGGGACGATCATAAAATATCATCCGTATGATCTTTATCTGACGGAAGAATTGAGATGTTTGTCTTGGAATGATCATAAAATATCATCCGTTTGATCTTTGTCTGATGGCAAAACAGAGATGTTCATCCTGGGACAAAATTAAATATCCTCCGTATAATCTTGGTATGATGACAAAATAGAGATGTTCGTCTTGAGTTGAAATTAAATATCATCAGTACGATCTTCTTCCGAGGACAGAATAGAGACGTTCATCTAGGGACAATATTAAATAGTGTCCATACGATCTTTGTTAGAGTACAAAATAGAGGCATTCTTCTTGGGGTAAAATTAAATATCATTCGTACGACCTATACTTAGAAAAAAAAAATTCTAAACTATTCGTTCAAATGCTCGTTAGGGAAAATAACTGACCAGATCGTCCCAAACGAAAGGGTATCGTACATTATGATCAGTTTAAAAATATGAATTTTAAAACTCTCCCACAGTGTGCGTGTGCTCAGTTACTTAATTACAATCACACACTCTCAAACTCAATAAGATGGAAAATATAGACTTTAATTATAATAATTTCTAAACTATTCTCCATTTGAAGTGTTCAATGATTCAGAGTATGATTTTCTTAAAATATTAGTACACACAAGAGCAAAAACAATTCTTCTAAAATATGTTAAGAGAAATAATAATCAAATTAATAATATTTGAAATCATGAAAAACATATAAGTTGCAAGAATATCAAACAAGCATAGCAACTATCTGAACAAAGATCTCATGAGAGTATGTGGTACCTAGAAAATGGATGCTCACACCATGTAATTGGAGACTCCAATCAATTCATTTTTTTGGAGGTTAGGTTGTGAGGTAAGGTCACTATTGGAGACAACACCTCCAAGAAAGTGGTGGGCGCATGTATAATTAGAAACTCTAAGAACCTTTTGATTGAAAATGTTTTACGGGTTTATAGCTTGAAGCATAACTTACTCAGTATCAGCCAGTTTTGCGATAAGGGATTTATCAAAAAAAATTTGCCAAACACGTACATCATAAGCTTGAATAAAAATACTATTTTACAGGAAAAAAAGATTAATAATGTTTACATACTTGATTTGAAAAATATTAAATGTTCTATATCTTTCTTTTTAAAAATATTGTTGATGAGTCATGATTGTGGCATAGGAGGTTATGTCATGCTAGCATGAAAAAACTTAGAAAAGTAATAAAAAAAGACTTAGTGAGAGGAATACCCAAGCTTAAGTTAACTAAGGAACACCTATGTGATGCTTGTCAACTAGGAAAATAACTCAAATCCACTTTCTGTTCCATTAAGGATATTAGTACTTCTAAACCTTTAGAAGTTCTTCACATGAATTTGTTTGGATTTATTAGCACTGCCAGCTTAGGGGAAAAAGTCTATGAATTTATTATAGTTGATGACTACTTGATGTTCACTAGGATTGGATTTCTGTCACATAAAAGTGAGTCATTCAATGAATTTAAATATTTCTCCAGTTAGGTTCAAAAAAAGCTAGGTTGTGAGATCTTGACCATCCATAGTGACCATAGTAGAGAGTTTGAAAATGAGAGATATGGAAACTTTTGTGAGGATCAAGGGATTAGTCACAATTTATCAACTCTTAGGGCCGCTCGGCGAAATGGGTAGCTGAAATGAAGAACAAGATCTTTATAAAAGTCTCTAGAGCCATGCTTGCTTAGTTTTAACTTCAAAAATACTTTTGGGCAGAAGCAATAAATATAACCTATTATGTGTTGAATAGGGTGAATGTTATATCAAAACTGAATAAGACACCCTACGAGATCATAAAGGGTAGGAAAACCAACCTTTTTCATTTCTATGTCTTTGACTGTAAGGTTTTTATTCTTAATAATGGGAATCACTCTTAGGAAAATTTTACCCAAAATATGATAGAGTGTTCTTAGGATATTTAAGTGTGGGGAAATCCTTTAGAGTGTTTAATAAGAGAATATTAGTGCTGGAGGAGAGTACTGATGTAGTCTTTGATGGATATGATCCTAAGAATTCTAGAGTTGAGGAAGAAGATGAAAAAGGTGAGATTACCCAAGGAGTAGAAAATACAAATCTTAAGAAAATGGTAGAACCTTAAAACACTGATGGAGTATTAGAGATTACACAAGTAGTTAAACCTATAAATCTGAAGAAAGGGTAGAACCTTAACACACTTTACCTAGAGATTGGAGATATTCTTTATGTCATCCTAAGTAATTTATCTTAAGAGGCCCTTTTGAAGGTGTTAGAATTAGGCGTGGACTTAGGAAGGAAGTAAACCAATATGTCTTTATCTAAATGATTGAACCCACCAATATAAATAAAGCCCTTTCTAATAAATTTTGGATCTTAGCTATGTAAGAAGGACTTTATTAATTAGTGAGGAATGATGTTTGGGAGTTAGTAGAATAAACTAAGAATCAAAGTCTAGTAGGAAGCAAATGGATCTTTAAGAAAAAAATGAATGATTATGGTGTGGTGGTTAAGAATAAGGTAAGATTAGTGGCTAAGGGGTACAACTAAATAAAAGGGATTGATTTGTAAGAGACCTTTGCCTCTATAGCTAGAATGGAAGCCATTAGAGTTCTACATAACTTTACCTATTATAAGGGATTTAAGCTTTTCCAAATAGATGTTAAGAGGGCCTTTTTAATTGGGGGGTAATAAAAAAGGATGTGTTTGTAGAGCAAGACCTAGGTTTTGAGAGTTCATCATATTTACAAATTAAAAAAAGCCATATATGGATTAAAATTAGCTCCCAGAGCTTGGTATGAGAGGCTTAACACATTTCTACTGGAAAGAGAGTTTATAAAGGGGAGAATAGACACCACGCTTTTTCTAAGAAATATAGGATATGAATTACTGATTGTCTAGCGATATAATTTTGGGATTTTCTGATAAAAGTTTATGTGGTAAATTTTTTAAATTAATTAGTAAAGAGTTTGAGATGAGTATGATGGGAGAATTATCCTACTTTTTTGGGTTTAGCATAAGGTAAATAAATAATGAAACCTTTATTAATAAATCAAAATAGACTAAGGACAACTTGAAAAAAAAATGAAATTAAAAAATCTAAGCCAATAAATACTCCCATCAGCTCCATTATCTAGTTAGATAAGGATTGAAATGGAAAATCTGTTGATAAAAAGAAGTAAAATGATTGGATCATTACTTTACTTGACTATTGGGCGACCTGATATAATATTTAGTGTTTCTCTCCATTATAGATTTCAAAGTAATCCTAAAGAATCTCACTTGACTATAGTTAAGAGAATTCTTATATATCTCTTAGGGACCCAAAACTTAAGAATCTGGTATCCTAGGCACAATAATTCTTTCAAAATTATTGGATAATATGTTTCTGATTTTATAGGGTATAGGATGGATAGAAAGAGTATTTTTGGAACCTTCCAATTCATAGGATACTCCTTAGTCTTCTGGTCCAGTAGAAAATAAAACTATGTTGCACTTTCTATTGTTGAAGATGAGTACATTGCCTTAAAAAATTATGAGGCCTATGTACTTTAGTTGAAGCAACAAATTCTAGATTTAGGATTACCTATTGGCATAATTTTAATTCTATGTGATAACATAAGTGTCATCTGCATATCTAAAAATCCTATCCAACATTTTAGAACCAAACACATTGACATAAAACATCACTATATTAAGAACCATGTTACCAAAGGAGATAGTGAGTTACACTATATAGTAACTGAAAATTAACTAGCTGACATCTTTACTAAACCATTAGCCTTTGACACATTCAGTATCTTAAGGACTAGATTGGGTGTGATTAACATAAATACATGAACTTGATGATTTTTGAACTCTAAACATTATGTTTTTTTGTTCTTTCTCTTATTTTATTTTTTTTTCTTTTTTTTTCTAACCTTTCCTTTATTTTTGTTTTGATTATTCGTTCGTGTTTATTTGCTGGTGTTTTTCATATTTTTTAGTTTTATATTTTGTTTGCTCTTTCAAGTTTTTATTGGTCACTATTGAAATTATATTTTATTCGTTATTTTTATTTTTGAAAATTTTTAATCAATGGTTGACATTCCTAAATTTCTTAAAGGAAGAAATATTATTGATTGTTTCCCTTCCACTAACTTCTTTAGAGGTATAAGTTTCATTTCGAAGAAAAAATCTTTTTCAAATTAAAAATAGGACATTAAAATTGAGATCTATTCTATCTTCCTACAGTAGTCCATCTCATATAAAAAATGTTCAAAATCATTAAATTAAAATCAAGCTTTTCTTGATCAGCTTGTTGCATTTATTATATAAATTTGATTCTGATTTATGGTTTATTTTCCCAGATATTAGAGAGTGATGTTTTCTTTTGTATTATCTAGAAGTTATTCTCACAACTGAGAGTCTTTAAAGTTTTCAAAAGGGAGCTAGCTCGCAAAAAAGATAAGAGGCATAAAATGAGCCCAAAAAGTAAAAAGTGAAAAGATGCGCAATAATCAACAAAAACATTAAAAGATACACAAAGTGTATCAAAAACTAAAAGATGTTTAAAGTGTGCCAAATAATTGATAAGAGGCACATAATGAGCCCACAAAAATCAAGCTTCCTCCTCTTTCTAACCCTTGATTTTGACTAATTACTTTTGTACATTACTCTATCAGATATGTTTTTTGGAATGAAGTATTGTATAGATCACTTTTATTGGCTAATTTTCTTTTTGTGTTAGAATTTTTATTTGTAAAAGATCTTTGCCCTTTAGGGATTCCAAACTGGGGATAACATGACTGTTTTTTTTTTATCATTTTTTTCATTTCAGTGATGTTAACACATTTCTTATAATTTTTTAATTCAATCACATGGAAAATTTATCATATTCTTGACTTAATAAAATAAACTTTATTTTTTATTCTTTTTGTTATTTTTACCATCCTTTCATTGCTTTATATTTTATTATTTTCTTGGCTTTTATTTTTTGGGGCTTCTTCTAATCACCTCCTTTCATAATCAAAATTTTAATTTTTTTATCACATAGTTCTGGATGATATTCCTATCATCCTGCATGATAGCAACAAATCACCCTTCATCATCAATCTAATGGTTGATCTAACTCAATTATTTGAGAATGTCTTGGATGATCCACATCATCCTAGATGATCTAATCGAATCCTACTCAATTATTTGTGATTATCTTGGATGATACACCATTCATCCTAGACGATCCACGTAGCAAAAATGGTTACATGTTTTAAATTTTGCCAGTACTATCCATTATTATCGATCGTCATGGATGATCCACCTAATCATCTTGATTGATCAATTTTATCAATGGTCAACCAGCATGACTCCTCGGGATGATCGTCTGAGTCTAATAATCTTGGATGATGTCTGATCATCCTGGATGATATGATCACCTTTTTTGACCAATCAACCCAAACATCATTAGTTTGCCTAATTATCCTGAATGATCTTGTGATCATTCTAAATGATGTGGTTGATTCTAATAAATAGTCAAATTCAAACATTGTTTCTCACCCTCATATGCTCTAATTTTATTCCTTCTCACACATACTCTTAATCCTTGTCAATGGTTGGTGGGAAAAGATCTAGGATGATGACCGATAGTTCATCAAGGGCATTTATTGGCCCTCATTTCTCTGAGGTAGCTGTGCAAGCTACCTATTTTTGATGCAAAACTGGTGGGATCACACCTTCGAGGATCATCAATACTCGAACACTTATTTACTTGGTACAAAATCTGTTCACTCATACCTCTCTCACTTTCATTCTAACAATAGATTTCCCAATAACCTCTGAACTCCTCTATGATATCTTTGCTAGTCCTAGAATAAACTCCACTTATGTTGCCCTTGAGTCCTATATATATAAACACCCAGTAGAGATCACCTATAAAGATTTTCATGAACTCCTCCAGCTTTCTACTACTGAAAATATGATTCATATCTTACCTTCAGATCTTGATTATGACTGGGGTCCTACCAACCAACTACTAAGGAACACAAATGTCTCATACCACGATGGGATGTCGAGCACCATAGTCAAAGATGCTAGGACAATCCAACATGTTCTTAGAACCTCCCAAAGGTTGGTGACTGTGTCCATATTACTGCCCTAGTCTAAATCACCACCTTTTATATAATGGCCCATAGGGAGTTCAATGCCACTGATATTTTATTTCAATACATTGAGTACCTGACCAATATTAGGGATCTAGGGAACAAAATAAAACCCAACCTTATCTAGGACACATTATAACTTTTGTCTTAGAAACCAAATATGATTTTCAATATCTTGCTCCACCAAATTATCAGCATGTCTACTACACCAAAAGCTCTATTCATATTCTTCATAGCACTGATCTCCATCTAGGGCATGAGGAGGTTGAGGGAGATAAGGAGGAAGCTGCTACTGCACCTGTTCCTACATTTCTTTTGATCTGCTAGTAATTATAGATGGATCAGCTAGTGGAGAGGTTTGACCAGTGGGAGGCTAAGTTTGACTACTACATTACTACACTTGAACAACACCATAAGGCAAATGTTATTAGATTTGATTCATATGTGGCACACCAACTGCAATAGCATGACCAGGATATGACCTAGTTTGGGGAGTAGTTTACTTTCATCCACAATCTTTTTTAGCCACCACCACCTCCTCCTTCGCCTGATTAGGGTCCCTCATACTTCACTTCAAGAAAATAGGTAATTAATGACCAACAAAATTGGTCGATAAAAATGTTAATTTGGACGCTAAAGTAAATAGCGACCAAAAATATTTGGGTCACTGATTTGTCGCAGTAGCCTCGTTGCTAAGGCTTTTAGAAACCAAAAAAAATTTTAGGTTGCTAAATTAGCAACCACTAATTAGTATTGATCGCTAAAATTGGACATATTAGCGACCATTTTTTTGGACGCTAATGAATATTTATTAGGATGCTATTTAGTAATTTTAATAATTAATTTTATTTATTATATTTTCTCTTTAACAACCAAAATAAAAATTTGTCGCAAAATGATCAACCTAATAAATCACTTGCCCCTATAATTTCATGAAGTTTTGATATATATTTTTAGATATAAAATTATGATATTTAGTAAAAAAAATAATTATCCAATTATTATGCCTTGGCTATAACTATTAAGATCAATCCATTACTCCTTTATATTGCAACTAGTTAGATAAATTTTATAATAGAGAAATAACACATTTTATTAACTTGAGGCAACAATAATAAAAAGCATATACACTACTAAAAAAAAAGCTTTCATTCTTCCATTCAACAAAAGAACAAATTTAAAAGAAACAAAAAAAAACAATAAAAATTAGAAGTAGGCCCATTGTTCAAGAGAAAATAGTTAATCCAATATATTTTTACACAAATTTGACTTGTATTCAAACAAAAAATAAAATAATATTTTTCTTCAAGACCACCTATAGAAACTCTTCCTCTAGCTGATAAATAACAAGACTCACGGTGCTTAGATACTTCAAAATTAAAAATTGCCCCAATCTGAACTCTCTTGGAAGACATCAAGAAGTGCATACAACTAATAATTGTCATCTCATACTCAGCAATCTCAATATAAGTGAATTATCAGTGTTGCTAACGGAGCCATTGAGAAGAATCACCTCCGTCCAAAAGCTGTGTTGAGGAGAATGATTAGGTGGTTTCATTTCCAAATAAGGCAGAGTAGTGGTTTCAAGAAGTTAGAAAATCCTTACATCTCTTGTGAGCTGAAATTTACTTACAATAGAGATGGAATGGGATGGCGGGCTACTCAACTATAAAAAATGTGAAACAGATCAAATGGTTGATGAAATATAAGTGAAACAGATCAAATGCTACTCAACTATCAAAAAAGAAACTTGAAAAATCATGATTTGCCTACAACAATATGCTTACAAATGTAAGCTTGACCAAAGATGCTTAGCAAAAAAATAATTATTCAAGAAAATTGATTTTTTTTTACATGGAGTAGGTGCACAATATTACTCAAGACAGTTGATATTAAAAATATGCTCCTAATTTATTATGGTACAATTAATAGACAGAAGGGACTCCTACGATGCTTCCCACTCGCCAATGTAAAATCAATGTAAAATAGTTTTTTTTTTGTAAATAATGGAAGGAAACATTATACCTACTGATAATAAGGCAAGAAAGAAGAGCTCACCTGAACAAATGAATCATTAAATTCAGCTCGGAAAAAATTAAGAGCCCAATGCTCGCATTTCATTTGTTCATATCCAACTTATCTTACACAACTTGCTAAGCTGCTCTTGTGTTGAACTTGGCATCCTGCACTTCAAAGCTCTATGAACCTCAAATGACTCAAAGACAAACATCCCAACACTACATGCATAATATCATCAACAAAAACATTGTAAAAAGAATCAAATACAAGGTCCTCCATTGACTAGTAGCCCTGAGAAGGAACAAATCCCATTGTTGAGTCTAGTAATTAGGTTGTTAAGCCTAAGTAAATGTCCCACGGCTACCAAGAGGGGGGTGAATTGGTAGTTTTAAAAATTTTAAACCCTCTTAATAATAAAGTTGAACCGAAATAAATATTCAAACACCCATTACCAGTTATCTGCTCACAACCTATCAATCTAATCTCCACAAGAATCTGACAGTTCTTAGCTATATGAATGAGTGAAGAATCTGAAAGATTAATCTGCCATGAAAGGTCCAACTTGCTCAAGCCAGGCATAGCAGTAATACAAGCACCTCCATAATCAATGACTTTGGGGCCACAATATGCTAGCTTCCATTCCTGTAAATAGTACATAAGCTACAAGGAAGAGATCCCATAGTCTGTAATCCTAAAATTGTTACCTGGGACAATGTGTTTTAAATATTACAAGATTTACAACATAACTTATAGGAGTGTCTACTAGTGGAACATTAAGTGCCTCCATGGTACCGCATAAATAACCATTATCAAGATCTTGCTTAAAGGAACATCCCAAAAAATAAAGGATCATGTCAATGCACCACAAAGTGCAACTGCATTTGATCGCAAAACTTATCATCATAGTAACAAACCACACAAAAGTGAATAATGAAGCAATTACGCCTTCTAATAATTATATTTGATCGTGAAGGATTAACTATTTAAATAAAATAAAAATTACTGTTTCTCAAGCCTATAAGTGTTAACTCGGAGTTGTTTGTGCAAAATATGATGATCTGTCTCGACTGCAAAGAACTTCGACTTGGTGTCAGGATTTATTTGAACGCGCTCTTGCAATTAATTTATTTGAATTTTTCACTTTGCTGGAACCACAATAATTATAATGCTTCTTTTTACTCTAATGAAAAAGAGTGGCAAATTTTTGGAGAAAATCATTCAATTTCATTTAATGAACGCAAGGGACTCTTTCTCAATCGTATACCACATTATAAGCCAAATCTTAAAATTAACATCCCATTTTAAATTCCATCTATATTGGCATATGTCCATCAAATATTTTTGACCTTCTCACACAAATGGAGTACTAGCACACAATATTTTTTTGATTTACAAACCCATTGATCATCTTAAAATCAAAGTTCTACTATAGTTTAATTTTATAAGAAAAAGGTCTAGCAAAGTATTTCTTTGTCCTAAAGATATTATTAACTCTACACTTTGCAAATAACGCATTTACTTTTTTTTTTTTTGAAGAAGTGCAACATTGCATTAATAGAACCAAGAAAAGAACTACGTACAAGTATTCAAAGTATCACATTCCATCTTGATCAAACACGTCAATATGGAAGGGATACTATCAAAAGAAAAACTATCAAAGGAAAAACTATTTTTCAATGCCAAAGTAGCACAACAATTAGCTACTTTTTTACACGATCTATGGGCATAATGGAAAACTAGTTTATTAAAATCATTAAGGAACAATACCTCATCCGTATCACCACAATTAAGAGGCCAATTATTCTTCTTCAAAGAATTTTGAATGAAATGGATAATGTTGACATTATCACTCTCAATGATCACCCCCTTGCATTCCATCATCCAGCTTTTAAGAAAGTGCTTCACCGTAAAGATTGCTTCCATTTCAAGTTGTGCCACATCCCAATGAATCTTCTTCTTGCCAAATGCACAAATCAGTCGTCCTTTATGATCTCAAAAAATCCCACCAATACCTCCAAGATTTGAAGTAAGTAAAGAAGCATCTAGGTTGATCTTAATCCATTCTTTCGGTGGAGGGCACCAATTGTTTGAAGACTCCCTAAGGAGGTTAGTACCCCAGCTAGAAAGATAAGGAGTAGACATCAAAACAGCTAAAAACAATGCATTGGAAGCACCCAAGGACGCAGGCAATGCCTCCTTACAATGCTTCACATAATTTCTGTTCTTCCAAGATAGGTAAATGACCGAGCAATACACTTTTGCAATTCCAGAATTGGACGTAGAAAGCCTTTTAAGTTCATGAAGACATTCCTCCAAAGAATTAAAAACAGGGATCATAATACCCCATTCTTGTATCTTCTTGATGATCTCCACCATATATTTACAATGAACCATAATATGTTCATAAGACTCCACCTCTTGGCATCCTCTCTCACAACTATCCAGCAATGAGATTTTATGGTTCTTAAGAAATAGGTTAGTTGGGATTGAAGCCTTGCCTAACCTCCACCAAAAAATTTCAACCTTTTTACTGAGTTTGAGCTTCCGCAGCCATTTGAAGTATTCTACATCAACAAAATTATATCTGTCATTCAGCATTTGTTCATAAACAGGTGCATAAACTGTTTTCCCTGAACACCACTTCAGCAATTCTATATTTTCCTCCTCCATAACCTTAGTTAGGACTTGAACAATCAATAGAATTAGCTCTGAGTGAAATGCCCTACGAAGCAATTCAAAATTCCAATCACCATCAGAAGTTAAAAGCTGCTGAACAAACATTCCTTCCAACACATTATAGTCCACATAAGTTGGCCACCGATTGATGCTTTTGTCCAGCAACCAAGCATCATTTAAAACACTAATTTTATTTCCCTTTCCCACCTTCCACCTAATAGCCTTCTTCAAATTTTTGCTCCCATCCAGCAAAATCTTCCAAGCAGTAGATGTGATTGCCTTATGATCATCCTTCATAATTTCATCTCCATATTTTGCTTTCATAGTTCGGTGTAACAAAGAGTCCTTTTTTTGAATGAAATTCCAAGCCAATCTAGATCTCAAAGCACCAATTCTCAATAAAGGAGATTGCAACCCCAATCCACCCATACTTCTCGGCTTGCAAATTTCACTCCAAGCAACATAGTGCATACATTTAGACCCATCACTCTTATGCCACAAAAAATTTCTACAAAGTTTTTCTATCTCATACAAAACTCTTTTTGAAACCAAAGAGTGAGTGATTAAGAAATTGGACATAGAAAGTAAGGAAGTTTCAATGAGAGTAATCTTACCTCCCATTGATAAAGATTTCTTACCCCACGAATTGAGTTTGTCCATGACCATACTCAATAGTTCTTGAAAATATGACACTTTGTTTCTTCTAAGTGAGATCTTGACCCCTAAATACTTCATCTCCTTGACCTCCTTAAAACCAATAATCCTGGTAATCTTCTTCTTTAGAGAGTAGCTCACCATCTTGCCAAATAAAACTTGTGATTTGTTGATGTTGACTCGTTGTCCTGTCCATTTGCAAAAATCCTCCACAATATTCTTCAATTCTTTGGCTAGAGTAGTAGAAACATGCGATAAAATCAATACATCATCTGCATAAAGAAGATGCGAGATTCTTGGACCTCTAGGTGATATATGAATACCAAGATTTTTCCCCCTTTGTTCCAAAGAATTGGATAAGAGTTGTGAGCACAGAATGAATAGATACGGAGAAAGAGGGCATCCTTGACGGAAACCACTTTTAGCACAAATCCAATTGGAGTTTCTTCCATTGATAATGATAGAAAACCTCACATCTACAACACATTCCATAAGGAGGTTAGAAAACAGAGTAGGAATACCATACCACTTAAGCACCTGATGAAGTGTTGACCAGCCCATACTATCATAGGCCTGTTCCATATCCAATTTAAGAGCCATCAATCCATTTCGATTATTGGATAACTTGAACTTATGGAAAATTTCCTGAGCCAAAAGACAATGCACAGAAATGGATCTACCGGGAATAAAGGCTGCTTGTTCTTCATACACCATCTTGTCAATCACCTTCTTTAATCTGTTAACTAACATGCTAGCCACAATTTTATAGTTGGTCTGACATAGGCTAATAGGCCTATAATTTGATGGAAGCAAAGGATATTTTACTTTAGAGATCAAAGTAATTAAAGTATTCTTCCATTCTCTATTTAAGATACCAGTTTTGAAAAAACAATTAACTGCATTCCACAAAACCTCCCAAACTATACTCCAATAGCTTTTATAAAACGATGAAGTAACTCCATCAATACCTGGTGCTTTGTTATAACCTTGCTGGAAAACCGAGATCTGCAATTCCTGGACTGATAATTCCTCATTAAGCATGGCCAAATCCTCATTATTAACTTTTTGAATTTCTTCAACAGATGGCCATCTCGTCAAAATACAATTCCATTGCTGCCATTTTTTCTCAAAAAAATCTGTAAACACCTTCTCTTATTTGATTCTCCTCCACTTGTATCGTATTGAACTCATCTTTAACTTGGTTAATTCGATTGCCATTACATCTAGCTTATGCAAAATTCTGAAAAAAATACTCGAATTGATATCACCATCCTCATGCCATTTCACTTTAGCCCTTTGATTCCACCAAGTAGACAACCACCTCAAAGTTACATTTAATTCATGCACTTTGTTCCTTAGCAAAACAAGATCATCAGCATTCCAGTTAACTTCACAAGCTTCTCTATTTTGAAGATCAAGAATTTCTTTCTTCAAGGTTTCCTTCAATACATTCAAGTTCTTGCATTTATTCCTATTCCAAAAAAACAATGCCTTCATCGTACGTTTGAGCTTCCTTTGGAGTATACTATATTCATCACCATAATCATTCTTCATCCAAGAGTTATAGACAATACTCTTTGCAGCTGGGTAGGATCTCCAAGTGTCCTCAAACTTAAACACTTTATTCTCGCCACAAATTTTATCCTTCATACTTAGCACAATTGGACTGTGATCCGATGCTACTCTAGCAAGATGCTTGATAGTAGCCATAGGATGCATTTGAATAGAAACTGAGTACAAAATTCATCTATCCAACCTTTCCCAAATCCGAGAGGTTCCCTCTTTGTTATTACACCAAGTGAACCTTGGTCCCATACTACCAATGTCATGGAAATCGGAATTCACCATAAAACGTTTCATCTCCCTAGGTCCTTTAGAGAACAAGAACCTTTTGCCTCCTCTCTTCTCCTCCTTGTTAACAATGCAATTAAAATCCCCTCCAATAATAGAGGGAATTGTAACGTCCATACAATCCTGGAGTTGTTTCCATAAACTTTCCCTTTCCTTGCAATTTCTGCTCCCATACACCGTGGCAATTCTCCAAATTCCCAAGTTAGGAACCGAGAGACTACCAACAATTACCTGTGAAGATGTCTCCCTTATATCAAAAGACACCATATTCCTATTCCATAGAACCATAATGCCTCCTGAAGTACCCTCAGCAGGGTGATGATAGTACTCCCAATCTTTCCCAATCAAGTAATCAATGTATTTTCTGTCAATGCTAGCCAACTTCGTCTCCATAAGCCCAATAAAATAGATACTATGATCTCTAACGATTTCCTTCAAATATAAGGAGTCTTCTTTTTTCCTTGCCCCCCTACAATTCCAAAAAAGAATTGAGGACATTAAAAAGGTGTAATTAATCTCTCCCCACTCTTGGGGTTCAACCTATCATACCTCTTTTTCTTCTTATGTTCCACATTCACAGGTCCAAGTGATTTTAACTCTTTAGCCAACTTCACCTTGACAGCAGCACTAGAAATACCCAATTCACTGTGATTGATTTCAGCATCAATACATTCCCTGTCTTTTTCTGTATTTTAATATCATTAACCTACTCCACCAGACATACTTCTTCAGGATCCTCACTGAGTACAACGAACCTGTTGGTAATAGCAGTTTTCGAGTTCTCCTTTCCAAAAGACTTTCTATGTACATCCCTACTATCTGGAGCCAGGACATCATTAACTTCCACAATATCCTTCTTATTTACCATAATTTCTCTATCAACCTTTGCATTATTCTTCCGACTGTTATCTTCCCTGAAAGAGTTGTCGAGTCTAGCATCATTCAGCCCCTTCCTAACAACATTTCCCCTGTTGTATCTCCTGTCATTGAAGTGAACGTGGATCCAGGGTCCATATTCAGAACTAATCACTGAAGATTTAATTTCCTGCACATTCTTCTCACCAATTTCGTTACCAACCTCCTTCTCCTTCAAAGACTGATTTTGTATTTCAATGGATAAATTTTCTGGGCATATCTCTCTGTTTTGGCCGACTCTACCACACTGATAACAGAGTATATCAATTTTCTCGTATTCAACCCGTTGAAAGAACCTTCCACCAGAGCCATCCACCCACACACCATTCAGTAGCTTTTTCTCCAGATCAATCCTTACACAAACTCGAACAAATTCCTGTTTGCTCCAACGGAATGTATTGCCATCGATATACATTGGCGTTCCCAAGCAAGATGCAATCCTTGCGATATTGTCCTCATCCCAACAATACAACAATAGACATGGAAATCTAACCCATACTGGTGCCGAGATTCCTTTAAACGTGTTTGGATCAAATGCAGCCGACCACCTATCCATTCCAACAATAAATCCGTTTACGTACCAGGGTCCTCCATTCAAGACTTCATCAACCACTTCACTCGACTGAAATCAACACAAGATCCAGTCCATACCAATCGAAGTTAAGTGGAAACCTCCAAACCTGCTTCATTGTTTTCTCAATTCGGTGCTACAAACCGAGAAAGGCACATTGTTACCCAGCACTTTGATCACCACTGAATTCTTTAAAATCTGTGAATTCCTTGCTTCCATATCAGCATTAAGCTTCACAGTAATTCCATCTTCTAAAAATTCGACATTGTTCTGATTAAACGATATTTTGATTGGCTTTGGCTTCGACTAGGCTTCAACTACCTCATTACTCTTATTCTTTTGCAATTCCATCTCTACTGGTCCTTCCTCAACCGAAATATCCTCCTTTAAAACTTCCGCTGACGATAGATCATCACCAATCTTACGCCCCTTAAGTGTATCAAGAACCCCAGAAAAATTGTTCACACGGAGAATCAAGTCGTCCGATGCCGATGATTCATGTATTGCAACTCCTGGATTCATAATTCCACCAATAAAATCCTTCCCAACCATATTCTCAACCAGCACGCTCTTACCCTTACCTTCAATAGGGGAATATATGGCATGAAATCATCAAGAACTAAACTAACTCTGACATTTTGTAGTTCTAAATCAAACTCTTAATATACAACAACAACAACAACAAGCTTTTATCCCACCATGTGGGGTCGGCTACACGAATCATTCTTCTCCATTATGCTCTGTTAAAAGTTAAATTCAATCAAATCTAATAAAGAAATGTCATTTCTAATATTTCTAACCAAGTCTTCTTAAGTCTACCTCAACCCTTCTTAACATAAGTCAACTCTAATACTTTAGCATCTAATGGATGACATACATTTGGCTCACACATTCTCTCATGATGCAATCTCATATATCCAACATAACTGATAAATACAAACAATCCTTTTAATTCTAGAATAAGAGACACAATCATTTATAGGATTAGTTGTTTTGAACAATCTTATAAATTGATTGAAAAATTCATGTAGCATATTAAAATCAACTTTGATATTGAGCATTCTTATTGTAATAGATAAGTGATTAGTGCAACAATGCCATAACAATTGTAATAAATCATAAAATCGTTAAGCATCACAATTAAAAGGCTCTTCAACAAGTTCTTTATATTATGGGCCAACATCGTCAAATATCATTTATTCATATCTTTTTAATGAGCATCAACAAATAGCTCGCACTCACCATGTGAGGCCCACCATCAATAAACAAGCTCAAAACACCTCTAATAAAATCAACATTCACTTCATCCAATGCTATATATAAAAAAAAAGTTAGTAAAGAACAAGGAAATCTAAACTTTTTATAAAAACTAAACAATTAAGTACTAATAAATTACTGAAACAAAAATTCAACTCCATTAAGAAATTTATCTATTAATATTTTTTGTCCATATAACAATTTATTATACATTCATAGTCACTGATTTTTCTAATATCCATATATTGTAATTAATTAACCCACTAATACATTCATTACTATTAACTAGCAAGAAACTTGTATATTACGTTTCCATAAATTATTCTTTAAAATATACAAAATTCATTAATTTTTTAAAGTTATTTCTCCTAATTAATTAATATTCATAAACAACTAATTATTCATGAAAATTGTTGTTAATTTAATAAATTAATTTTCAACAGTTACATGCATGCATCATCATCTATTTTATATACATACATATAACATACACACACACACACACACACACACACACACTCACAGATATATATATATATATATATATTAAAATATAAAAACATAGAGTTAAATAAATTGCATACATATATCAAAATAATTTTAATGTGAAACGTGCATACAACAAACTAAACTATTGTTAGATCTAGGGATGGGATCAACCCGAACATAACTGATAGGCAACATGCTCATGTGCATGCGAAATAAGCTACTTCAAACCTAGATATATAAATATGCACATATGCAAACATATTTTCTTTTTATTAGCATACTCGATCATCTAAAAAATAATAAATTTGATGATATCAAGAATTTAATATTAGAGCTAGGATTATGTATGAATATGCTTAGATTTCAAGATCATTGTCCACAAAAAAATTTGAAAACTCAAGCATCCATATATTCAGAAAGCAAATGGTTTTTCATCATTTTTATTATCAGTATATCTCTTGCACTCCATTAAGGATTGAAAATTTAAACCTTACAATTCAATGCTCAGATTATGGATTCAGGAGACTAGTAAAGATAGTCCCATGTCCATCATATTAAGTTCACCACCCATAGATAGAGGCGGTTTTCCCCAAAAAAAGAAAGCATGCATCATAAAATGGTTTCCATCACAAATAAATGCATCCACAACAACATTAAAATTTTAATAGAAGATTTCATTTCCAGGATACAATTTCCCGGACACTGATGGACCGAGATATCATTGAACATATGGTTTTTAGTTGAATAAGCTCGACCAAAGTACCAAAAAATCAAGATCAGTAACTGATATAAATAATAGATCAAATAAAGGTTATTTAATACAAAAAAATAAATAAACACTTAGCAAGACTGCTTCCTCAACATTTTTTATGGCCATTGAACATTGAAAGCTTAATAGGTATGTGGCATCAGGCTAATTCATTCAACCTCCATGCAAGAAACATGAAATTTATCAAGAAAGAAGAGAATTACAAACAGAAATAAAATCATATTTTAAACAAAATGCATTTGCAATGAATGCATAAATTATCTGCCTAAATGTGATTTCTAGGCATAATTCATATAGGATATCACAAAAGATCAATAATAGAATGAGACCCTCAACTCTTGAATGCAGCTGAAAAAGATACTAATGAACAATGAAAAAGGAGAAGTTTTAGTAAAAATATATAAATTACAATTTACACAGATAACAACAACAAGCAAAATAAATTAAGTGATACAAGATTCACAAGCTTATCAAGAACACAGACTTGTATGTAAAACAAAACAAAGGAGGATATAAAACATGATCTTACTTCAAGAATACCAAGCAATCCTATAAAACTCAATATTCTATAATAGCTTATAATTAAACTACATTTACTTCGTGGAAGTCAGTAGCTAGAGAAGAATGAATTATTTCATTAAAAATTTTGTTCTTTTCCATCTTGAGCTTTAGCATCCCGATAAAAACCTCACGAAAACTTTCATCTAGACTCTTAGCCTGCACGGAATTCAGCTTCGGGAGAGCAGCATGAAGAGTATCCATATTCAATTTTGAGTTGGTCCAGTATTCTTCTAATGTAAGCCCTAGATATTTATATGAATGCCCAGCCACTTTAGCATCCAACAAATCATTATCTCCATCAACAAGAAGCTCATCCTTATCTTTCCCTTCGCATGCGACTTGTTCTAAGCCTTACATCCAACGCTACTTGAGTGCATGGCATGTGACTTGTCCTAAGCATAGCTACCCTTCTTACATTTTTTTTATCGTTTTCATTGCTATTAGTTTTAATTATAATTATTTTATCAAGAAATCATACAAGTTCTTATCGCTGCATTTAAAAGCATTATAGTCCTGCATCAGGAACTATGTATTACATAAAAAAACACTCACGTAGAAGAGGAAAATAAGGACAATGAAAAAAACAAAGAAAGAAATCTCCTAAATTCTATTAAAGCCAAATAGTTATATAGATTAGAGAAAATCAAGATTGCATAAATCTGGATCATTTTATCCTACTTCCAACCAAACAACCTTGTAAAATCAGAACCTGAACAAACGTAACCAAGAAGCAATCAATCCAGAAGGAACGCAAATACTATCATCTTTGAAATAATACTACCAATATTAATAGGGGCTTCTAACATCCTAAGATATGATCAATCACTTCACAAACTGTAGAAAATAAAGATAGAGTTTTCCAGCGGCAGAACCCAACCGCCATCACCTCAGCGAAGTTAGATTATTCAGTAAAAAAAAGACTGAATGAAAAATAATGAGTGGAGAGTGAAAATCCAGATCGAAATAACCATTGGATCTTTTCAACTCAACCATTGAAAATCAACCCTAACCTCTTAAAGCAACAATAACAATCAATAATGTTGAATGATACAATAAAAATGAGAGGCAAGCATAGTATAAAGAAGATCATAGAAATTTTGAAATTAAAGTAGGAAGAACAGTATTAGGAATAACCTGAGAAGGAGAAATCGGTGAAGACAAGTTTGCGGGATTGTCCGAAGAATTGTGAGTGAAGAAACTCATATGAACACGCGAATGAGAGAGGTCGTGGCTGAGAGTCCATCGATTTGCAGTTGGCATATGCAGTTAGCGATTGTAGTTTGAGGTCGCTAAAGAGGTAGGGCAAAGGGTAATAGCGAAAATGAGAGAGGTCACGTGCTTGAGAATGACGGGAGACTAGGTTTTTCTATAATGTATAATTTTATTTAAGTAATTAATTGATGAAATTTAGATATTATATATTGTAATTTATTTCATCAATAATTTATTAGATTTATCAACATAAAAATATAAATATTAAATTTAATTCAACATTTTATTTATTAATTTGAATTTCAAAAATATTATTACAATAAAAAAATTTTCCTGTGGCGATGCCCCTAAAAACCCCCAAGGGGCGCTGCCCCTTGACCCCGTGACCTGACCAGGCAGGTTGAACCCCGTTAGGAGGTGCTACACCCTTGGATCCCTGACATATTTGTGAATTGTACGATTATGCACACAATTAAAAAGAGTAATTATTCACTACAATGACATGTATATATTTCAGAAAAAGATTCTCTAAATTTTTAGCAACAAAATTAGCGGCCATTTTTGTTTTTGTGGCTAATATCAAACTTCCTTATTATTTAGAGGCCTTACTAATTTTTGGTTGCTAAAAGATATCTTTAGTGACCAATTTATTTTTGTCTCTATTTTTTTGGTCGCTATTGACCCATTTTCTCGTAGTGATTGATCTTGTAGTCTATTTTGATGCTTTTTTGTGATGTTTTCTCTTATACTACTGCTAGTTTTTGGGTTATATTTTTTATTATGTATTTCGATTCTATTTCTTCCTCCTTTTGTGATGTTAATAGGGGGAGTAGTTTTAGTGTTATTTCATTATATTATTGTTTTTTACACTACTATTATTAGTATTATTTTGTTATATTATTATTTTTATACCATATGCTTGTTTTAGTAAAATTTACATTGCTTGGTTTAGACTGTTCTCCTTTACTTTATGTTTCATCAGTCTGCTTGAGTTAAATTTCCTAATAAATATTTGCCATCATAAAAAAGGGAGAGATTACTACAAACCTAACTTCAATGATTATAATTTTGATGATTGCAAATATTTTTGATATTTCTATTTCTCTACTATTACCCATCCTACTTACATTTCAGATCCACAATGTCAATTAAAAATCAAGCCAACTCAAGATTGGTAGATTAGGACTGAGTTAGATTATAAGTATAATTCTAGAGTTTTTACCTTTTCTTGAGTCAAATATAATAATGTAGTTTCGATGTTAAGCAACCTTATACACACACACTCTTTGAGAGAAATTCTATAGGCTTAAGAGTTATTTTTATTTTTGATCACATCATACAGGACAATCCAAAAATTATTCTCGATGATATATTAAAATAAAAAACCCTAACTAGGGTATCTATGTTAAGTGAGACTCATTAAGAAAATTGTCTTGGATGATAAGCTTAAATAAGAAAATCTCAGCTGCCAAACTCATTCCGACAATATTTTATTAAAAGGATTTTACTCTATTCATACATGACAATACCATATCATCCTAGATGATTTCTTACAATCATGCCTAAATTATTTAGGTCATTAAAGAAAGCAATTAAGGATTGATTGATTGATCATATCATCCTGGACGATTACAGGATCATCTTAAATGATCAGTTAGAAAAATCTTAATCTTCTCTTAAATCACAAGGACATCGAGAATGATATGCTGGATGATCACTTAAAATTCTCTATTATCTAGGGGTATTACTTGGATGACCAAAATGATGTGATGGATGCCAGTCCTTTATTTTGAACTAATTGAATGAGATGATTCAATAATTCTGGATGAACAGAATGATGTTTTGGATGATATGTATGGTTTTGAACTAATCATATAGGATGATGTCCACATCATTTTGGACGATCAAAATAAATAAGGCTTCTAATCATCCAGCCTTCCTAGATTGTCCTAATTGAAAGGGCTAAAAATATACTGATCAAATAGGATGGTCTATCGATCATCCAGGACGATCTTTGATGGCAAGTTACAGATTTAGAAAAAATTTAAGCCCCTTTATATAAGATCTCTTATTTATCCTAGAAGTGATCTTTTGATGTTGTCCTATTCTCAAAAAGCCAAAAGAAGGAGAGGGACAGCTTGGGAGAGAGAAAGGATCTTATGAGGGAGTGTTTGTGAGGGGTTCAGAAAGATTGCTCCAAGTAAGGATCCAAGCCATCTTCTCCAATCATCGTCCATGGTTCCTTGGTTGTTCTAGGGAGGTCTTCATCTATAAAATGCTAAGTTTCTCTACTTGCTTCAGAAAGAAGGAGTCTGGGTTCCCTTCCTACTTCAGGAGGAAGCAAAAGGAGTTTGGATTCTCTGCCTCCTTCAGGAGGAAGTAAAAGGAGTCTAGGTTCTCTGCCTCACCGAGGTCGATAAAAAGGAGTTTATGACGGCTTCTCTGCCTTGATGTGGGAGCAAAATGAGATTCACTATTATTTTAGTGCAATACTTGGAGGTGATGCTCTGGGGAATGGACGTAGGTCAAGTTGACTGAACCACTATAAAATCTGGTGTGTTCTTTCTTATTACATTTTTGTATTTTAATTTCCAAACTTTTTTTCATCTAGGTTATTGGAGGGTTTAATGTTTTAAAATATTTTAAAAAGACCATGCGTTTTATTTAAGGATTTTAAAACTTCCAGTTCACCCCGCCCCCTCTTAGTTAGCCTCGGGCTAGTTCAGAAGGGCTTAATAACCCTAATTAACTTTATTGAGTCGTTGTACAACGTAACTATAGAGCTTATGAGAGTGTTAATTGCCTTGGCTTTATCCATTTCATATTTTTTTAGGATGTCTTTAATGTATTTTGATTGATTAAGAAAACTTATATCATCCTTCTATCTTATATTAAATCCAAGAAAATAGTTTAGTTCTCCTATCATACTCATCTCAAACACCTTATTCATTATTTTAGAAAATTTATCACATAACTTTTTATAAGAATATATAAATAAAATATTATCAATATAGATTTGGAAAATAAGTAGTTCTTCTTCAAGATTTGTAAGAGAAGGGTGGTGTCTATGCTCTCCTTATTAAAGGTTCTATATAGTAGGAATGTGCTTTGCCTCGCATACCATGCTCTAGGTGATTATTTAAGTCTATATAATGCTTTTTTTAAATTTAAACACATGATCAAGAAATTGTAAGTTTTCAATGCTTGGGAATTTTTCAACATAAACATCTTCTTTTAGTACCCCATTCAAAAAGGCACTTTCAATATCCATTTGATACAGTTGGAATCCCTTACAGTATAAAAAACTAGCACCCTTATGGCTTCTAGTCTAGCTATAGGGTCAAAAGTCTCTTCAAAGTCAATACCTTTTATCTTATTGTAACCCTTATCCACTAGTCTTTCTTTATTTCTAACCACTACACCAGAATCATTCATTTTATTTTTGAATACTCATTTTGTTCCAACAACACTCTTGTCCTTAGATCTCACAACTAGCTCCCAAACATCATTTTTATCAAATTGGTTAATTCTTCTTGTATGGCTAGGATCAAGAATTCATTTGATAGTGCTTAATTTGTATTTTTGGATTCACTCATTTAGATAAAGGCAATGTGGTTCACTTGTTTCCTAAGTTCATGCCTAGTTCTAACACCTTCAAATGGGTCTCCTAATGTTAGTTCTTTAGGATGACTTAATGAATATCTCCATTATCTAGGCATTTAATTTTCTACTTTTACACTTTCTTTATGATTTGTATATTCAACTCCTTATGTAACTTCAACAACTTCTTCTTTTACCATAAACCCTTTAAAATTATTAGATTCATTAAAACTATATAAGCAGTCTCCTCTACCTCTAGTGTCATTTAATTGAAAAATCTAAAAGAGTTTCCAACATTTTAGTATCCTAGGAAGATTTCATCATCATATTTTGGCTTAAATGTTCTTAGTAGAGATTTCCTATTATTTAGAATGAACGTTTTATATCTAAAGATATGAAGGTGAGAGAGGATAGGTGACCTACCCTTAAGAATTTCATAGGGTGTCTTATTTAGCAAGGATCTAACATTAACCCTAATCAGAATTTAATAGGCTGTGTTTACTTCTTTTACAAAAAAATATTTAGGAAGTGAAAATCGAACTAATATAGTTTTAGCAGCTTCTACCAAGGTCCTATTATTTCTTTAAGTTACCCTATTTTATTGAGGGGTTCTAGGAGCTGAAAAGTTTAGATCTATCCCTTATTCCTTACAGTAGGTTTCAAATTTCTCATTCTCAAATTCTCTATCATGTGCACTATGAGTGGTTAGAATTTCAAACCCTATCTTTTTCTGAATCAAAGTGATTAATGTCCTAAATTCTCTGAATAATTCACCTTATGAAATAAGAAACTAACTCATTAAACCTTCAGTAATCATTAGCAATCACATGCCAAAAGAGTTTCCCTCCTAATCATGCATTACTAAAGAGTCCAAAGAGATCCATGTGAAGGACTTATAAAGGTTTACTAGTGTTAATATCCTTAATTGACTGGAAGGAGGATTTAACTTGCTTTTCTAATTGATAGACATCACACATGTGGTCATTAGTGAATTTTAGTTTTGGTATTCTTCTCATTAAGTCTTTTTGGGTGATTTTTCTAAAATATTTGAAGCTTTCATGAAAATGTCTTCGATGCCACAACCAAGATTTATCAACAATAGTTTTTAGGTAAAGAGAGTTAGCAGGTTCAACGTAGTTTAAATCAAATTTGCAAATATTACTGATTATTTTTCCTTTTAGTATAGTATTTCCATTTAAGCTTATAATGAAGTTTGTAGATAAGATTTTAATCTTGAAGCCTTTATCACAGAGCTCCCTTATGCAAAGTAGATTATGTTTTATGACATATACTAGAAAAATATTTTCAATGAAGAAATTTTTTGACTTGCCAATTATAAGTATCACCTTACATCCTGTGTTGGCCTCCAGCAAAATGAATTGATTTGCAACTTTATTCATGTGCCATAAACATCCACTACCCAGGTATCACATTCTCTCATGAGGCATTTTATGAGAGCATCTTTACAAAATCATTAGAAGTTAGATTTAAGAACCCAAACAAGTTTGTGTTGCTCCTTTTGAATTGAAGAATGAGATGCTTGCATGCTATGCTATGGTATATGTAATGTTTACCTCTACACTAAATGCGTTCTACAGTGGATAGTTGTGGGAGATATGCCCTAGCATGCCACAAGAAAAAATATCTAATACAAGGAAATGGAGTTACTAATCTATAATGGTTATGGTGCCTCTTCCTAGGTTTGAATGATGCATAATGTGGTGATGAATTATACAATTATGCAAGTGAAGGCGATGATTTATTTTCTTTGAAAGAATTTAATATGACTTGTAAATTTTTTTTGTACTTTCAAGTATTGAATTTTTAATTTTCAATGCATGGTCCATATCATCAGCTTCACCTAAACTTGCTTTTAATTAGTTAAATAAACTTTCTAGATCAACAATAGATGCTTTCAAGGAGTCATATTCAGCGGTTAAACCAAGATGCTTCTTGTTTAAAGTATCAAATTCATCTAATAAAGACATATGATTATTATCTAAAGTACAATGATCTTTCCTAAGGCATTTAAAGTATTTTTACAAAATTGAGAAATCAGAATTGAGGCTTGCATACATTTTCTTCTGCTTCCTATATGCATCATATATTTTTTCATAAACTTCAAATATTTCATCAAAGGAATGTGCACATACCTCCTCTTGATAAGAATAGTCAAGATGGTTATCTGCCAATAAGCATAGGTTAGTTACCTCCTCTTCATCTTCTGTCTCGGATGAGTCTAAAGTGGTGTCTGCCCAGAAAGCCTTCTGAGTTTTTAGTTTTCCCTTCCTAAACTTAGGTTTTTCTTCACCCTTTTCCCTAATTAGGTAATCTTTAAGATTTGGGCGATTATCCTCATGTGCCCTAGCTTCAAACATTCAAAACATATGACATCAGATGAAGTTTTGGACTTTTTATTAGATTTACCTTTATTCCATTGCTGACGACATCTTTATTTTCTCTTTAGAAAGCTCTTGAATTATCTCATCATCAGTGATACATCATCAGCATCCTCATGGATAGAATTGTCACTGTTAGAATCACTATCATTTACGGCTATTATTTTCTCGTTTCTCTTTTCTCCTGTATCAAGATGTATTTGACTCACTACTTTCTCATAGGCAATTAGTGATCCAAGTAAGTTATTAAAGGAGTAAACATTCAAATCCTTAGATTAAGTAAAAATAGTAATTTTTGCATCATAGGAAGTGTGTAGGCAACACAAGATCTTGTTAACTTTTTTATAGTTGGTATGTTCTTTTCTTAAGGCATACAGGGAAGTAGCAATCTTAGTGAAACTAGTACACATTTCAAAAATTGATTCACTAAGTTTCATGTGAAAACGTTCATAGTCATGGAGTAGAATGTTCAACCTAGATTAATTTACTTCATTTATTCCTTCATAGGTTATACATCATTTGTCACAAATTTCTTTACTAGTTGAGCATGTAGAAACACACATATAATCTTCAGATTTTACTGCACAGAAAAAATAGTTTAAACAATTGAAAGTTTGTGTACATTGTTAAACCTTATAAAACTATCCCAATGCCAACCAAGAGGGTAGTGAATTGGTTATTTAAAAAATCTCTTAGATTTTCAAAAAACAAATTCTAGAAAATTTAATCAGTGATATTAAAATATACAGTTGTTTAAATATGATTATCATAAAAGATTTTTCAACCACAAAACTTTAAAGTGTGAAAAAATAAATATTTAAAAAACTAAAGTGAACAAAAGAACACCAAATTTTATAGTAGTTTTGTTCAAACTTAACCTACATCCACTCCCTGGAGACTCCTTCTCAAGATATTGTACTAAATTAAAGTGACTCTCCTTTTGTCCCCCATAACGTGGCACAAAAGCCCTTATAAACTCTCCTCCATCAACCTTGTGTGGAAGAAAACTGTCATCCTTTTCACCCTCATGGTGGAGGAAGATAACTTAATCATCCATTTTTACCCTCCTGGTGAAGGAAGAGAACCTTGACATCCATTTTCACCCTCCTTGTGAAGGCATAAACCTTTGACACAATGTTGAAGATCTTCTCTCAAATCTGTAGAGGAGAAGGGCAAAAATTTGAAGTAGACAAAGAGATCCTTGCTTCGGGTAACCTTGTTAATCACTCATCACTCCCCCTCACTTGATCTCTCATACTTCAGTCTCACAATCTCTCCCAAACACTCACACTTAGTGGCTACTCTCAAGAGAAAATCATAGCAAAGGTTTATAATGTCACTTTTTATGACTTCTTATATAGGAAATACAAGAAAAATCATCCAAAAAATTGAAAAATACAGGTGAAATAACATTAGAACATACAATATGATTGTGGGTTTTCTATATGAATAGTTCAAAAATCATGGTATGAACCTATACAAACCTATTTTCATACACTGTTAGTCATTTAGACAAATTAAGATAGTACTATACAAACAGTTCAAAAATAGTGTGTTCTTTAAGTACGATCGAGTATGAACCTTAATATTTACACTATCAGTCGTTTTGGCAAATTAAGATCATTTTGTACAAACATTTCAAGAATAATCATATTTATTTGGTATGATCTTGTAAGAACCAAATTTTGTAAACTGTTATTTCTCTATATAAATTAAGATTGTATTGTATGAATAGTTTAAAAATCAATATTTTTATTTGGTATGATCTAGTACAAACCTAATTTAATACACTGTTAGTTATCTGCATGCTTGACATTGTATAGTATGAACAGTTAAATAAGTCAAGCTTCATTTGGTATGATCTAGTATGATCCCAATGTCATACTCTATCAGTTAACTGTACGACTTGACATCATACAGTATGAAAAGTTCAAAAGTGAAAGCCAAGATTTAATTGACAACATTTTGGAGGAAAAACTATGGCAAATCGTGCAATTTGATATAGACATCGTACATAATGATTAGTTTTAAAATTTTAAGTTTTAAATCTCTCCTCCTATGTGTGTGCTCGATTACCCAATTACAATCACTTCTCTCATCTCTAACTCAATAAAATAAAAAATAAAGATTTATAGACTTTATTAAATAAAATCATATTCTACTATGTCTTGAAGTCTTCAATAATATGGATTATGATTTCCCTAAAATATTAGTATATAAGAAAACAAACAGAAATATCCAGTACATGCTAGGAGAAACAATTAAATTAATAAAATAATAATATTTTGCTATCATCAAAAATCACAATCTCAATCTTTATTTCTGAGTTTATAGAACCTCCCTTTTTATGATGGAAAAAATAATTATTATTTGATTTATAACTAAAAGATCATTTCTTCTAAACTCCCCCTAAATGAAATAAAAATAAAAATACGGGGAGATAGAAAAATGATCACAAGGAAAATACCTGACAATCATGAATAATACAAACATAATTCAAACTAAACAAATACAAAAACTTCAAACTAAATGAATACCAAAATTAAACACAATAATACAAACATAATTCAAATAAAACAAACACAAACATCCTACCACTTTTGACATCAACAAAAAGTGTTGGAAAAGAAAAAAAATGGAGAAATCCTCTAAGAAATTTTTGATGCTATGGACAAATCAAAAAATTGATTAAAATTTTTTTTATCATCTTGTAAAAAGAACATTAAATTTTTGATACAGTAACTCATAGTTTAAATCAATGAACAAATAAGAAAGCATAGTGGAATATGTTCAATGTTCTCTCCAAAAAGCAAATATATCAAATAGAATAATTATCGTAAGATTAATTAAATAGAAATATTATAGTTTCAAATTAAATAGTTGAAATTATTATTAAATGCATGGATTTTTCAAAGAATTAAAGATATAAAGGAAATAACTAAATATGGTGTGGGCTCATTTTATGCCTCTTTATCAATAAGATTTATTTGAGTGGCGAACATTATGCATCTTTTGCTTTTAAAGTCTATTTCACGAACATTATGCATCCTTTCATGTTAGGCTCATTTTTTGCCTCTTTTCAAATTTGGCACACTTTGTGTACCTTTTGACATTTCATTCTTTCGACAACCTAACTCAGTAAATCTTAGCTTGTGTGATTATCTTCCAAACAAAAGTAAAACCATTCTCGTATAAAGAAGATTAATCCACAAAATAAAACCTTATTGTTAGGAGTAAAATCAACTCTTTGAATAAGAAAATAAAAGCAAAAATAAGTCACTAATTTTGCAATAATTCTAACTATAAGATACATATCTATGAGAATATTAAGATGATCTTCTTATAAAAATTGAATTTATAAATTGATTTAAACTTTGAGAAGAAAAACATTTTGCTAGGAAATTAAGTTGTAGTGCAAAATATTTTAAAATGTTATTTTTGATCAACATTAGTAATTTGAACAATAAAAACATTAAGACAATTTCAGAGGATTAATATAAACATAAGATAAGCATTTCATAAAACATATAATGCAAATACAGCTATTACAGAAATATAAACAACTAAATGCCATCACATAAAAACTAAAAAATAATGCATACATCAACTACAATAAAAAGAAAACCTAAAATGCTGGAGGATCTTTATTTGGAGGTGGTTGAGGAGTGAACATGGTAAAGTAGTTATTGATGGTAGCTACTTGAGTGTTGATTGAATCAAATTGTCCTCTAACCAAACCCATATCAACATTGTTTTTGGTATCCTGCTTGTATAAGCGAGCTTAAATATGATCAAATCATTGATAAAAATGAGACTCAAATCGAACAAATCATTGAACCATTTGTTGATAAAAATGAAGCTCAGGACCAAAAGAAGGTGCAGGTGCAGGAGCAGGCACTTCTTCTCTAATTTTATCTCCCTCACCACCTTGATCTAGTGAAAAAGATTATGAAAGGAAGCATAAGTGAAATAGATTAGAATATTATTTGGAGGATTAGAGTGTTTCAAATTATATTTCTCTTCAAGGATATATCCAATCTTGTGTCATAAAGCCATTTTATTCTTCCTTTTAGTGGTAGGAAGTCTAATATCAGTAAGATTATTGATGTAGTCCAAAATAAATTGGGCTTCACTAATTATAGTGTTTGACATTGTAAGATATGTGACTATAGAAAGCAAAGGAGTGGGGTTGACTCGTTTACCAGCTTTATGAATAATGGATATTCTTAAAACATGCTGGATGATCCTGGAATTTTGATTCAATGTCTGTACACAAGATTAGTGATAGACTAAAGGTACACCTTGAAGGGTTTGATTTATGGTAGGTCAGTCAAAATCAGCTCTTGAAGTTATAGTGTGTGCCCTTACTCGTTCCATTCTAAGATTTAGAAAAGTGCCCAATCCTCTTTTGTGATTTCTACTCTTTCTTTAAACACAAATAAGGACATTTTCATATGAATTTCTCTCATTCTCATATTAATAAGAAAATAGTAAAATATATTAGAATAAAATGCATAGATTAGGGTGATAATGAAGGAAAATTTAGTAGAATTAAACAGAGACATTATAGAAAATTAATGTTTTCTTAAATAAGAAGACAAGGAGTGGTTTTTTTCCTCAATGAAATGGTTGAAGGCTGATTCATTTTCTTTTGAAAGAAAGTTAACATCTACTTGATTGGAACAAGATGAAGAGCCTTTGGAGTGATGAGCCCGTTTACCCTTTCGTGCATGTCGTAAGGAGAGATTTGAATGAAAGATAGTTTGAAAGTGAAAGAATCTGTGAACTAAACTTACAGAATAATATCTTATTTAAAGAAATTAGGCACATTCATGCAATACAAAATAATGTTCATACATACAACTATAATTTTATGCAGGATGAATAATTTTTTGCATATACGAATGGAAACAATTAAGAATAGTTATTGTGAAGAAATGAGTTTTCATAAACTGTAATTCCCGAGGAGTCAGTTTATATGACTTTTAACCAATCTGATCATACATATGAGCAGGTGTTCATCCGGGATGATCAAATAATAATGATCATACCAACATAATGAATTCTTCTGAATGTAGATTAATAACATGGTCAAATAGACGAATGGATTTTCGTACAAATGATATTTGAAAAAATAACAATTCAAAAAAATTCCTTCATTTTCATATAGATAAAAAAATGAAAGGTTTGTACATACGATGTTGTGGTCGTACAATATGATATCTTTACCAACCTAGAAAAAATTATCATATAAAATCTAGTGATTTTGTACAGTATAAAAGTGGTTCATAAAGTAAGAATGGAAAATGAATTTTTAGATTTGCACATGATAATCAATGTTCTTTTCTAAAATAAATCAACAAGATCCATGAGACACAAAAATGAAAATAAAAATAATACAAATGAGAACAAAACAATCACAATATCAAATAAAAATCAACTAAAAACTAATCATAGATAAATAACAAAAAAAAAATAAATATAAAAGAAATACACCACAAAAATAAGTTGCAAAATTACAATTGTCAAGCATGAATATCAATAGCAGCCAATCTGGTTATTAAGGTGCTAAATGTTTCAAAAGACAAAGGTTTTGTGAAAATATTTGCAAGTTGATTTTCAGTAGCTACATGATATAGCTTAATTTCTCCTTTAGTGACATGGTCTCTAATGAAGTTATGCCATATGTTTATATACTTGGTCCTAAAGTGTTGGATAGGATTCTTTGAAATGCAAATGGCACCCATATTATCCCAAAAAATTGGAATAATACTAATTCAAAAACTCTAAATTAATACGTTGTTATTTTAACTAAAGAACCTGTGCCACACACCAACCTAAGGCTATGTATTATCGTTCATCAGTAGAAAGGGCTACTGAATTCTTTTTTTTTGCTAGACAACGAAACTAAAGAGTTCCCTTTGAATTGATAAGTTCTATAAGTATTCTTTCTATCAACCCTACACCCTATGAAATTTGAGTCTGAATATCTATTGATTTCAAAAGAGGTACTATGCCGAATATATCAAATCCCTAAATTTTGAGTTCCTAAAAGTTATCTCATAAATTTTTTAATAGCAATCAGGTGAGATTCTTTTGAATCAACTTGAGATATAGCATACAGAAAATACTAAATATAATATCAGGTCTACTTGTAATTAAATAAAGTAATGATCCAATCATCACCCTAAATTTCTTTTAGTCAACAAGTTTGCCTTTAGAATCCTTATCTAACGGACCTGAGGAACTCATGGGAGTATTTATTATTTTAGCATTATCCATTTTATATTTCTTAATAATGTCCTTGTCATACTTTCGCTAACTATGAAAGGTGCCATCCTTTATCTTATTTATGCTAAAAGCAAGAAAATAGCTCGAGTCTCCCATCAAACTCATTTCAACTTCCTTACTCATTATTATTGAAAAGTTATCACAAAGTTTTTATCAGTGGATCCAAAAAACATATCATCAACATATATTTGAACAATAAAAATGTCATGTCCTACCCTTTTTATAAACAGAGTGGTGTCCACACTTCCTTTGACAAAAAATTTTCTTAACCTTTCATACCAAGCCATTGGTGCCTGTTTTAGTTTCTACAATTCTTTCTTCAATTTAAACACATGATTAAAAAATTATGAATTTTCAAAACCTAGATGTTGCTCAACATAAATATCCTCTTTTATCATCCTATTAAGAAAAGCACTTTTAACATCCAATATTACCTTTTTAAAACATGTGAAAGCTAAAAGTACCCTTATTTCTTTAAGTCTTTCTACAGGGGATAAAGTCTCCGAAAAATTAATTCTATTTATTTTATTGTATCCCTTATCCACCAATCTTACCATATTTCAAATCACAACACCTTATTCATTCATCTTATTTTTTAAAACACACTTAGTTCCAACAAAAATTTAATTTTCAAGCCTTTCAATCAACACCCAAGCATTCATTTCTAACAAATTAATTCAATTCTTCTTGCATGGCTAAAATTCAAAATTTATCAGAAAGTGCTTGATTTACAATAGTGGGTTCAATCATCGAAACAAAAGCTAAGTGGTTCACTTCTTTACTAAGTCCATTCCTAATTCTAACCCCTTCACTTGAGCCTTCTAAATTTAGTTCCTTAGGATGGCTTTTACAATATTTCCATTCTCCATACAATGCATTTTGTGTTCCAACCTTTTCTTCTAGATTAGCTTTTTCAATTCCTTATGAAATCTCTTAAATAATATATTCTTCTAATCTTGATTCATCAGAAATACCATATTTATCAAAAAAACTATATTGTGGTTTCTTCAATTACCAAAGTCCTACTAAAAACTCTATAGGATCTGCCAAACTTGAATATCCTAGAAAATTCCTTTATCAAATTTAGGATTAAATTTTCTTAAAGGAGTTTTACCATTATTATGAATGAACACCTTATATCCAAAGACATGTAGATGTGAGAGGTTTCGTGTCTTTCCTTTAAGAAGTTCATAGGGAGAATTGTTCAATTTTGATCTAATGTTCACCCTACTCAGAGTATAATAAGATGTATTAACCACTTTAGCCTGAAATTATTTACAAAGTGAATATTCAACAAACATGGCTCTAGTAGCTTCTATCAAAGTTCTATTTTTTCTTTAAATCACCCCATTCTATTGAGGTGTCCAAGTAGCTAAAAAGTTATGATCTATTCCACGTTCTTTACTAAAAATTTCAAATTTTTCATTTACAAATTCTCCACCATGATCACTTTAAATTACAAGAATTTCATAACCTAACTTCTTCTGAATCCAAGTAGAAAAAATTCTGAACTCTTCAAAGGATTCAATTTTATGAGATAAGAATCTAATCCAAGTGAACCTTGAATAATCATTAACAATCACATACCTAAAAGTCTTTCTTCCTCGACTTATAGTGCAAACAAATCCAATGAGATTCGTGTGAAGAACTTATAATGGTTTGCTTATTCTAACATCATTATTTGAATAAAAGGAAAACTTGACTTATTTTCCTAATTAATATGCATCATACAAGGGATCCTTAATGAAGCCTAATTTGGGTATGCCTCTAACCATTTCTTTTTGGGTAATCCACCAATGATTTTTTGTACTTGTATGATAAGGTCTTCAATGCCAAAACCAAGACTAATTAGTGATAGTTTTGAGATAAAAAGTACTAGAAAATTTAACATAATTTAAATCAAGCATGTAAAAATTATTTACCCTATTTCCATGCAACTCATCAATTCCATTTTGGCTTATAATGTTGCTTGTAGGTAAAAATTTATTATTAAAACCCTTGTCACAAAGCTGACTAATACTTAGCAAGTTATATTTTCAGCCTTCAACCAATAAAACATTTTCAATATAGAAATTATTCTTATTGATAATCATACCTATACTTACCATTCTCCTACAGGTATTATCTTATAGTATCACTTTGCCTCCATTCCTGGCCTCTATTTATATGAATTGAGTTATATCTCCAGTCGTATTTTTCGAACATCCACTATCTAGATACCAAATGCTCTTACAAGGTCTTGTATGAGAGTGTTCTTATAAAATAATCAAACATTAGACTTGGGAACCTAAATAAATTTGGGTTCATCTGTTGACATTGGTAATCCAGATGTATGTTTGATATGCTATGATTTATGCACCTTAGGTCTCCACACTAAATGTGTTCTATTATACATAGTGCAAGTGTGGAAAATATTCCCTATAATTCCACAAGAAAAGCATTTTACACCATGAAAAGGATTTATCTATCTATGTGAGTCATAATAACTTTTCCTAGATTTTGAACTTTTGCGCTTGTGATTAGGATTGTGAAGTTGTTCAAGTGTGGGAGGTGTCTTATCTTCCTTAAAACCATTATGTTTTTTTGTTAAGATATGAGTTTGCACTTTCTAAGACTAAATTATCAACTTTTAACTTATGCTCTCTTTGATCTGATGCAGCCATAAATCCCTTAAAATTAATTTCAAGTTCATTATAAGATGCTTTCAATAAAATATGCTTCTTCTTCAAATCATCAAATTCATCCCACAAAACCATGGGATTTTTATCTATGTATGCATGACCTTTCCTAAGAGTTTTATATTCTTTTTGTAAATTCAAATGCTGGAGGTTAAGATTAGAATGAAATTGTTTATATTTTCTATATGCATTTTCTCCGAAATATAAAATAATTCATCATGGGATAGGTCGCGTACCACTTCTTGATCTACCATTAAGCAAAAGTTTGCGACTTCCTCTTCTACTTTTATTTTTAAGGAGTTTGAAGCTGGGTCAGCCCAGAAAGCTCTTTGTAATTTTTTCTTGCTCTACCTAATATTAATTTTATCCTTAAATTTCACATTGTAAGGATTAGATTTGAGATTTGGGAAATCAGTCTCTATATGTCCAGGCTTCTTGCATTCATAATAAATTCTTTATTTGAAACTTTTACATTCTTGTTGAATTTACCTTTGTTCTATACTGAACTCTTCGTTACTTTATCCTATGAAAACTTTTTAATTGGCTCATCATAAGAGTGATATATTTTTCATCCTTTGGTGTTGATTAATCACTTTCTGAATCATCAACTTTCAAAGTAATATTCTTTTCTTTCTATTTTTCACATACATCAATCTATCTTTGATTCACTCCTAACTCATAAGCAATCAATGATCTAAGCAGAATGGAAATAGAATATATTTTTAGATCCTTACACTCAGTTATAGCAGTTATCTTTGCTTCATAAGTAGTAGGTAAACAACATAATGTTTTAATAACTTTTTTTTTTTGAAATTGGTAGTTCTCAACATAAAGCATGCAATGAGATAACAATATGTGTAAATCGTGTATATATTTTTGAAATTGACTAATTTGGTTTCATGCTAAATAATTCATAGTCAAGTAATAAAATGTTCAACCTGGATTATTTTACCATATTTATTCCTTCAAAAGTTATGCAAAGTCTATCAAAGATTTATTTTTCAATTTTTCAAGTTAAAACATGAATGTAATCCTTAGATTTCAAGACATATATTGTTTAAACATTTAATATTTAACTATACTAAATATTTTTCATATAATGTCAAATCAGTAAATGGTGTTCTAATTTTAATGCCATCAACAAGTCTAGTATGTCTAGTGTACTTTTCCTATACTAATAGTCACATGCGATAGTTAGGTGATTATAGAAAAGTAGACATGCAAGTTTTTCAAAAATAAAATGAGATGTTATCGAATAAAGGTAGTCTAGTAATTGAATAACTTTTAGGAGTTTTCCGATTTCCAAAATTAATCGTGACTATTTTTCAAAAGTAGTTTAAACTTTAATTTATAAAATTAGCTCTTATTCTACATGAAAGTTCATGTTGGTTTTTTAGCCTTATAGAACTTTCCCACGACTGACTAAAAGGAGGGTGAATTGGTTATTTAAAAAATCTCTTAGATTTTTGAAAAACTGTTTCTAGAAAATTTAATCAATGATCCTAAAATATGTTGTTATTTAGATATGATTATCAACCACAAAATTTTAAAGTACGAAAAAATAAAAATACTGAAAAATTAAAGTGAATAGAAGAACACAAAATTTTATAGTGGTTCAGTTAAAACTTGACCTACATCCACTCCCTAGAGACTCCTTCTCTAGGTATTGTACTAAATCAAAGTAACTCTCCTTTTATCCCCATAGTAATATAGAGAAGCCATTACAAACTCTCTTCCCCCAACCCAGTGCAATAGAGAACCATCATGCTTTTTATCCCTCGTGGTCAAGGAAGAGAATCTAGACATCCTTTTTCACTCTCCTAGTGAAGGTAGAGAACTTTTACATCCATTTTAACTCTCCTAGTAAAGGCAGAGGACCTTGACATAATGCTGAAGATCTTCTCTTAAAATTCTCCAGAGGAGATGAGCAAAAAGTTTTTGAAGAGACCAAGAGGTCATGGCTTTAGGCAACCTTGTGAATCACTCATAACTCCTCCTCTTTTAATCTCTCACACTTCACTCTGAAAATCTCTCCCAAACACTCACACTCAATGTCCACTCTCAAGAGAAAATCATAGCAAAGGTTCATGATGTTAGTTTGGTACAATATAAGACAAACCTAATTTTCTATCAGTCATATGTACAACTTAAGATCGTATTATATAAGAAATTCAAAAATTAATTTATTCATTTGGTACGATCTTTTACGAACTTAATTTCATACACTATTAGTCTTCTATATTTCAATACCTCATATAATACAAATAATTAAAAAAGTAAGGCTTCATTTGGTACAATCCTGGATGAACCAAATGTCGTACTCTGTCATTAGAAAATTCTGGAATAAAGAGGATCGTGTGATTGAATATCCTTCCAAAGAATTATGATTTTGAAACTTAGCCATTAATCATGTTTGAAAAGTTATTCAAAATTTAGTTTTTGAATATCACTCTAATTTCACTTAAAAGTTCATGAAGGTTATTAAACCTCTAAGTACTAGCCTATGGCTAACGAATAGAAGGAGGGGGGGGGGGGGGGGGGGGGGGGGGGGGTTGTCAATTGGTAATTTTAAAAACTTCTTTAAGAAAAAAAGAAAATTCTCAAATTTATGCTTTTTAAAAATATTTGAAAATATCATTTTTATCCTTTTATGTTGAAGTATATTAATTTTAAAATAACAAAATAAATCAGAGTTCTCAACCACATAATAAATTATAGAAAGTGAAAAAATTAAAATGTAAAAAAGTAAAAGAACAAACACACCATAGTTTGTAGTTGTTCTGTCAAATATAATCTAAGTCCACTCCCTAGAACCTTTTATTCTAGGTATTGCACTAAAAGTGGCGTCTTTCCTTTAGTTCCCTTAGCAAGGTGGAGAAGCCCTTACAAAATATCTATCACCTTCCTTGTGTGGTGGAAAAACAAAAGCTTTTACTCTTTCTCGGTGATGATAGCAAACCATGAATTCTTTTTAAACCCTACAAGTGATGGAAGAAAACCATGAATCCTTCTTCTCCCTCCTAGAGATGGCAAAGAATCACCTATTTGGTTCTACATAAAGTCTTCATGTAGCCTCCAGAGGATTAAGGCAAAAGCTTGAAAAACATAACGAAGAACCTTACTTTGAGTAACCTTATGAAGCTCTCATAACTCCCCCTAAAAAGAACTCTCCCTCTCATCTCTCGTAAAGCTCTCCTCACCTCTCTCTCTAAGATCCCTCTCAAGACTATTGGTAATAAAAGATCATTTAACATAAGAATTAGAGAAGCTTAAATAGTGGGCTTCAAGAAACCCTAATATTAAAGAGAGCAATCTTATGTTTGTACTCTATGACACAAACACCATATAGTATGATCAGTAGCAAACTAGACTCATTCAATACCATGTGAATAGTCATCTTGACAAACTATTCAAACCTCATAACACTTTGTACTTTATAAACATGACATTATTTGGTATGAACTATAGAAATTCCTTCTGTTTATTTGAGATGACTTTTGGGATGATCAATTTTGTGCTCTGTCATTCATTTAGCACTATGGATATTGTACAATATAATTAGAACAAAAATTAAGGCTTTCATTTAATATGACTTCTAGGATGACTAAATTTGTACTCTATCGATTGCATTGTATAAACATTATCACGTAGTACGATCAACAGATCATAAGTACCAATGATTTGATTTCTTAATTTTTGTGGTCAAATTAAGTAAGATATTAATGTGGTCGTATAATATGATTGTGGTCATTCTGTGTGATTAGTACAAAATTATATCTTCCTTAATTCTCTAGTAGCTAGGGTTTTTACAAAACAAACTTAATCGTATAGTATGATTTAAAATTGTATAGTGCAAAAAATATAGAAAAATCTAGCATTACATTTTTCTCTACCCTCTGTATATGCATGGCTACTCAATAATAGTATCTACCAAATTACATTATTTAACTCAAGGAAGGTAAAAAATATATAAATAATTAAAAATATAGGATGTAACCTAGTATACCTAATCTTGAACTGATCAAAGTTGTAAGTGAATAGTGGATATATTCCTTAATATATATATATATATATATATATATATATATAAGATACTAATATCCAAAAATATATCAGGAGAAAATAATTTAAAAATAATTTTTATTTTCAACAAAATCATAAGTTAAGTTCCAGGGATGTAGTAGAATTTGCATAAATTAAAAGTGGTCAGGCACCATTCATAATAAAACAATATTCTAATCCTAGGATTGATGCAAGTTGACTTCAAGTGGGATACTCATTATCTTCAACACTTTAGGCTCCCTGGATTCATGGTACTTGGATACGCAAATGAAAAATAAAACTCTTCCCCCAATTATGAGGTTATTCTTTCAACGTTGGGTATTAAAATTATCCAAATTTGGGCATCCAAATGGTAAAGGATTGTCCCCTTGATGGGTACTCTATTCTCTTTGGACTCCAATTTTGGATATCTTTATACCAACTAAAAAACTAACTTTCACAACTTGATACTTTAAACAAATTACATTCAAATTAGAAATAAATAATTCTATACTCTCTTGCAAAGTTATCTTAAACATTTGAAATCAAATAGATCCTAAGCAATTTATATACAAATACACAGTACAAAAAAGCAAATAACACTTGGTTATGGTCTTATTTATTTGGTAGTTAAGTAGTAGAAGCACCTATAGAATTTAAATTTATTATTAATTTAGCCCCTTTTATTACCCTGCATAAGCATGGCCACCTGCTAAAAAGTCAGTGAGCAACCAGATCATTTCTAACCTAAGGGTAATCTATAACCCATCAAATCAATTCACATATTAGAGTTGAAGTAAGTAAACACTCACATTAATAAATTTTCAATAATAGCATGTAATAAAAACTTAAAAAATATGGCATATAGTAGTAAAAAGTAAACAACAGCCAAGCCTAGACTAGAGTTGGTAGTTCAGGGAAACCATCTAAAGTATGTGAGGTAGGCGATGTGGCTTGGGAATACCCTAAACTGGTCAATTTGTTAAAGTTATCGAATGTTTAAGTTTGTTAATGGTTAAGGAGAAATTTAAGTTTGAGTGTAAGTATTAACATATTAAAACTTATTTTATCTGCATTTTAGTGATTAAATGGTTACTACTTTTGTTGATCACCAAGGTCATGAAGTTTATTTCACATTCCATTAAGCTAATTTAGTAACCTCGTAGGCCTTGGTTATCAGAAGTAATCAATGTTGATTAACTTAATTTTATTTGTTAAGGATTAAGGTTTGATAAAATTGAATTAAATTTATTGATTACTAATTTGGAAGATTAAATTAAATTTTTTTGGAATTTTAAACGAATTCATGAATTTTAGAGATTTTAGAATTATTAGAATTACATTAATTACAGGGTTAAATTTAACTTTTAATATTAAAGTTATTTTTAAAAATTTAACATATTTTTTAAAAATATTAGATCTTAAAATGAGTAATTTGACTCTAAGTTTGCTCAATTTCGTATTTTTTACATCAAATTATAATTTTTAAAAGTTTTAGCCTAGTATTAAACTATAGTTAATAGGAGAGTTGAATTTTTTGACTTTGACTTAAATTTGGAGGTTTAACCTTTTTAGAAAATACTAGATTTTAACAAGAATTAAATGCATTTGAGTTTGATTAAGTTGGATTTTTCTTGGATTATTGGTGATTTTTCCAACTTCAAGTATTTTTAGAATTTTTAAAATTATTTAATTAGAAGTGATTTTTAGATTTTGATCAAAATCAATGCCAAACCTCTTAGAATCACACCCAAAGGCTAGAATGATTTAAGCAGAGGTTTGCAAGTACATAGGCATTTTTTGTATTTTTTTTATTTTTTTAAATTAATTAGTCTAATTAGTTGTCATTTTTCCTTAAAAATTAAATTAGAGCAAAATTGAAGGTCATCGGATAGATCTTTTGTTTATCATAGTTAAAAAGGTTCAATTAGGAGTGATTAAAGGGTCTATGTAGATTTTTAGGATTTTATAAGAATTAATTAACATTATAAGTCAAATTTAAGGGCTGATTTTGGGTATTTGGTGGACCAATTGAGCACTAATTCTAGTGAAACTTGGGCCATAAGTTAACCTAACCTCAAGCTAGAAACCCACTAGTTGTGAGTAAAATTTGACTCCCCTATGGTGGTTAACCAAACCACATAAGGTAACCACTAGGTTTCCTTAGTAAAATTCTAGCTCACTAAATCAGTGGCTCTAAACTCCCTAGACTAAACATGTTTAAGAAACTAAGCTCAGATCCTAAATCTCTTTAAAAAATTCATAACAGTAATTTAAAATCAAAGGCTAAACCATGACCTTGATCTTAAATTGGCTAAATTATTTTGTTAAACAATTCAAACAGAGTGGATAAAATTTGGACATGTATGAGACAAACCCAAATTCAATTCCCCTATATATCAAGTTGTGGGGAGTTCAATCCTAAGAGACATGCCTAAAATGCCCATAGGATGATTAGTTAAATTAACTAAGTTTCATGCATAACCACAACCTGAAACCATATGGCTTTTGACAATCTCCTCAAGATCCTTCCAATGAGGCTAAGAACATCAAAATCTTCTAATTGTGTGAGGAGATATAATTTTTTGGAGTTTTGCTGAATTTCCTATGAAGTTAATTAGCTAGCACTTTAGACGCAGAGGCCATCCGATTAGTCAACCAATCATTATGGTTGACTGCATAAACATGGAATTCATTATAGGCATTAGATCTATGATCGAGTGGCCCAGATCAAATGGGCTCCAAAACCACATAATCTAATTTTGAACCATTGATTCAAATTAATAGTTAAGATTATATCTTAAACCTCCAACATAGTCCCCAAGCCAATTAGCTTCTCTAAAATGATCCAAGAGATCTCACCACCGAACTCCTTCAAAATTTCACAAGAAGGATCAAGATAGTGAGGATTTTTAATCCAAGGGTGGAAATCCATTGGATTGGAAGTTCTCATCACACTTGACTGGATAACCCATCTAGGGACCTCGAGATCAAAAACTCCTCATATAGAAATTCCAAACATATGAGTTTTTTTTATTAACAAGCTTCATGGGTTGAGGGCAAACCATTTTACTTCAAAAGTCTTGGCCAGAGGATCACTAAAAGTGTGACTTTGAGCAAAGGACGGAGTGGTTTAACTGGAGTTCACTTGAATAGATGGCTAGAATAGGCTAGGAAGTTAAGGATCAAAAGAGGAATACTTATGAAACTCTAGGGAATGATTTTGACTAAAATTGAATGAGGAGATATGGGTAAGGGTGCCTTGCATAAGCATTGGTTGTGAGCTAGAATAATTGGGATTGATTAGGCCAGCCATGAGATGGCTGTCAGGTGGAAAGGGATATTGTCTTTGGGCCTCGTGAGCTCAAAGAAAGCAAAATGGGGCTCTAGAGACCTTTAAGCAGAGCTCAAGGATAGGGGACCACCAAAATTGGTTTTTAATTTGTTCTGGCCTCCTCTAGCCAGTTGTTAAGTTAGGCTAAAGTAAAAAATGATGCTATGGATTATATGAGCTTATTAATGAGCTTAATCGAGCAAGAGGCAGCCTAATTAATGGAATTATCAATGAGCTTAATCGAGTTCAAGTTAACCCTAACTTATATGAATTGGGTCAACTTGGGTGTGACCTGGGTTAAGCTAGGTCATGGCATTGATGGGAAAGATGCATTAGGTCAAGGGGCGCCCTATGAAAGTGTCATTTGGGTCTAGTCTTTTTTTTGGAGGTAGATGGCTCAAGTCAAAGTGGTTTTAACCACTTAGGGATTGCCTAGAGATTCGCTCAAGTCAACCTAAGGGTGGGATAGAGTAAGGTAGGTGTGTTGGACCTAGGGACACCTAATGGAGGTTTTTATTTTGCTTGTTGGTGCTTAGGTTGAGAAATGGCTCAAACCATAGTGGTTTTGACCACTATTGGTTGGCCTAAATCATAACCCAAGTTGATTCATGGGCTAAGTCAACAAGCGAAAGTGTGTTGGGTTATAATGGACCTCTCTTTGGGCACTTGGGTCAAGCCAAATGGTTAAACTTAATAGGCATATGTCTTGGGACTCCTAGAGGACACTCCAAGGAATCTAATTGATCATCATAAGGGTTACAAATAGCTTAGAAAGGCCTTGTTCACAGGGTTTGAAGAGGTTAACGGTGTATCAGAGATTTAATCAAACCTGGTTCACTTGGTCAACCAAGTTGACCTAAGGTCAAGGGTTGGGTCCATTGAGTTAAAATTGATCATATGAACTTAATAGAAGTGGTGTCAAGTTAAAGGGAGTTTTTTTGGTTTGAAATGGGTGTTTAAGCCCTTATCGGACGCTTTAGTTAACCATGGTTGACATGGTCAAGCAAGTCAAACTAATGAGTGGTTTTGGGTCAAAAGTATTCCTAATGACATTTAGGAGTCATTGAAATTGGTTTTGAGGTTTGATATAGATAATCAATATTGAATTTTGGGGAAAAGAGCAAAAATCTCTTTAAAAGGCATTTGTGTCATTTTGAACCATGAACAACTCTAGGTCAGATTATGTCCAATAAAGTATGGATTAAGATCAAAAAGTCATGAAAATGGTCATTGATATGGTTATATGCTTTGTGGAGACTCTAAAGGTCAAATTATACAAGGTGGCAAGTCCAATGACACAGGTTGTAAATATATAAATATTTTGCTCCCTTTGGAAATTAATTTAGTTTTTGGGACTAGGGATCTTAGACTGACCATGAATTTGGTGGCTTGATCTTAGAGAAAAATATAAACAATATGTAATTTATATACCCTAAACAATAGTTTATTTAAATGGGTTTCAAGGTGGTGAAAAAAAAAAACCAAAAAGGGTTTCATGTTCTAAGTCCTTGACCCTGGGTCAGTTTGGAGTCTTAGATTTGGATTTGGTTTTGAACTTGAAAGGTTGATCTTAAATTATCCACATAAATGAAAATCAAATGAATAATTAAAATTTATTGGATTTGATATAAAGGTTGATTGAAAGTTAGTTGAAAGTGTGACTGGAGATTAAATTAAAAAGTGGAATTGAATTTCATTAAGCTTGGATTTAATTTTGACTAGAATCTATATGATTGAGAAGTGGATAACTTCTAATCATTAGGTCACAAAAAAGCCCAAGTAGGTCCTAGTGACCTCAAAAAAAATGAGCTCAATAAATGGACCCTAATTTGTATAGTATAATGAAGTTCTAGTGCACATATTAGTGTTAACCGAATGGAAGGGTGGAATTTAGGACTTAAATCCTAAAGAGAGGAAGGAAGAAACCTTAGTAAATCAATGTTGAATTGGTATTAGGTTAGTACCATAAAGGGCGTTATCCACCAAAAATAGATGATCATATGGCAGGGTCGAGTATGCCCACCAAAGAGGATCAAGTTTAGGTGATCATATAATGGGGTCAAAATTTGCCCTCCACAAAGGATCGGGGCTAGAAGATCATATGATATGGCCAAAATATGCCCATCACAAAGGATTAAGGCTAGATGATTGTTTGATGAGGTTGAATATGCACATCATAAATGGTCAAGGCTAAATGATTATATGATATGGTCAAAATATGTCCATCATAGAGGATCGAAGCTAGACGATCATATGATGTGGTTAAAATATACCCATCATAGAGGATCAAAGATGGATAATCATATAATGTGGTCAAAATATTCTCATACAGAGGATCAAAGCTGGATGATCATATAATAGTCAAAATATACCTATAATAGAGGATCAAGGCTAGATGATTGTATGATGGGGTCAAAATATATCCATCATAAAGGATTAAGGCTGGATGATCATACGATAGGTATAAAGTATGCCCATCATTGAGGATCATAGGTTGATGATCATATGATTGGGTTAATATATACCCATGATAGAGAATCGAAGTTGGATGATCATATGATAGGGTCAAAATATGCCCAATATAGAGGATCAAGTATGGATGATCGTATGATGGGGTAGAAATATGCCTATGACAAAGATTCATGATTGGATAATCGTTTGATGGGGTCAAAATATGCAAATAGAAAAGGATCAAAAGTGGATGATGGTATGATGGGGTTGGAATGTGCCCATCATAGAGAATAGAAGTTGGATGATTATATAATGGGGTTAAAATATACCCAACATAGAGGATCAAATATTAAGGGAAGGCAACACCTAACCTTAAGGATAAGAGAACATGAAATAATTGATTTATGATTTTGATCTTTTTAAAAATTGCTTTAATAGTGAGAATATAATTGACCAAAGTTAATTTAAGATATCCAAAATAATATATTAATTTAAAATTTGAGTTAAATCAAACATAGTATTTCTTAAGAAAGTGTCCATTAATAGGTAATATTTGGTGGTTTCCTTTGTAATCCATTAGTGATACAAGACCCCTTCATAGATTATTTCTATAATGAAATGCCTATCCCATGTTGGCTGAAACTTCTCACAGATTTTTTGTTGAGCTAAGATAGGCCTCCAAAGAACCAAGTCAAAGTCTCCTACTTTGAAGGTTCTAAGTTATACAAATTATCATGAGATTGAACCATTCGGGATTTATACAACTCTAGATTTTGTTGAGCTTAGAAATGACACTTTAAGGCCTTCGAGAACTTCTACCTGGAGTTATGCATTCCACTCAGTTGTAATTTGATTCTAAGCCATAGATCTAAGTGAGAGAATATTCACTTCTAGAGTGAGTACGCCCTCGGACCCATATACTAGTACAAACGAAGTTGATTATGATTAGGTCCTATATGCCAATAAGGCTTCCACCAACCTCTCATCCTATTAACATTTATTATAATTGAGAATCTTTTCGATGATCTACACCAGAATCTTGTTGAAGGCCTCAGCCAACCGATTAGGCCGTATGTAATATATTATTTAGTATCTCCGGACAATACTATGGCACCTTGTGAAACTTTTAATTTTTGTAGACTTGAATATAAACCCATCATTAGATATAACTCTATGGGGTATGCATATCATTATATAATTTGGTCATGAAAGTGAAAGTTTGTTAAGGATGTTAAGCCCTTATGAATTAGCCTTAGGCTAATCAAGAGGGGGGGGGGGGCATTGCTGTTTTAAAAATTCTTAAACAAAAATAAAATGCATAAATTATATACAGATATGTAACACGAAAGAATACACCACATTTTATAGTGATTCAATCAACTTAACCTACATCCACTCCTCGGAGCGTCTCCTCTGGGTATTCCACTAAACTCAGTGACTCTCTTTTTGCTCCCACAGTAAGGCAGAGAAGCCTTTACAAAATGCTTTTTCACTGAGTCCAATGAGGCGGATAACCCGACCTCCTTTTCTTTCCTCTTGAAGCAGGCAGAGAACCTCAACCACATTTTGTTTCCTCCAAAAGTAGGTAGAGAACCTTAATCGGTCACTGAAGTAGATCTCTATAGAACCTCCAAGGAACCAAGGATGATGACTGGAGAAGATAACTTGGATCCTTGCTTGGAGAAAACTTAATGAAGCCATCATAAATTCCCCCTCACAAGATTCTCTCTCCCTATCGCAAGCTCTCCCTTTCCTTCTTTAGCTCTATCAGGTCAAAGTAACAGCAAAAGATACAATCTTGAGTAAATAAGAGATGTTATATATAAGGGCTTAACATTTATCCTAAATTACAACTAATCAACAAAGATCATCCAGAACGATCAATAGATTATCTCATACGATCAGTACAAATTTAGCTCATTCAGTCGGGACGGCGGGGGCGGGGGGGGGAGGGGGGGGGGGGGGGGGGGGGGGGGGGCTAGATGATTAGAAGATTTATTTATTCTAAACATCTAGGAGTATGAGCACATCATTATGTATGATAAGTTCAAAACTTTCAGTATCGTCCAGACCATCACTCTGCTTGGCCAAACATCATATGTTGGATGATGAAACATAACTAATCGTCCAGGCCGATTGTTGGATCGTCCTATATGATTAGTTCAAATAAATAAATATCATCCAACACATCATTCTATTTGGCTAGAATAATTTGTTCAAAACATTAAATATCATCTAACACATCATACTATTTAGCTAGGACGATTAATGAAGAAACTATGGTTTTTTAATAGATTCTCCAGAATGATCCTGCGATTGTCCAGGATTATATAATCGACCAATAAAATGTTAATTGATTTTCTTAATCATCAAACTAATTTGGGCATAATTATATTATATCATCTAGGATAATGTCATGTATGATGTCAAAAAATAATTACATGCCTAAAAGAGTCAATGGCTGATTCTTTCTGATTTGAGCATAGCGTTCAGAATGATGTGAATATCGTCCAGGATGATTTGCCTAATTTAGTTGTCTTAATATGCCCTAATTAGGGTTTATATTTTTAACTGATCATCCAGGATAATTTTGGGCCATCTTGGATAATATAATAAAATAAAAAATCTCTAAAATAGATAGAATTTTCTCCCTTGAGTGTGTGTGCAATATTACTTAGTTAAAAATCAGGATCCACTTTATTACATTTGACCCAAGAAAAGGTAAAAAAATTTGAAGTGCCCTTACAGACTGACTCAGTCCTAATCTATCCAATATTGAGTTGGAATGATTTATAATTGACCTAGTAGACCTAAAACATTAGTAGGCAGGGCAATAGTAGAAAAACAAAATTGTTAGAAATATTTGCTATCATAGAAATTATATTCCCTGAATCTAGATTCATAATAATCTCCCCCTTTTTTATGATTGAGAACATTTAGTTGAAAATTTAACGTAAGTAGTTAAATGAAATATAACATGAAGAAAAACATTATGAACCAAGCAATGCAAATTTTACTAAAATCTAATATATGGTATAAATACTAAACAATAGTAGTAAAAAAAAATAATATAACAAAATAACACAAACACTACCACTATTACTCCTTTTGACATCACGAAAAGGAGGAGGAAACTCGAAAAGAAAAATAGAATAAGAAAATAAAAACTGATCAATATCACAAAAAATAACACAAATAAACATTCTACAAGTACGAAGGTCCCTAATCATTAGAATGAGGTGGTGGTTGGTGAAGAAAGCTAGAAATTACAGTAAACGGCTCCTCAAACTAGGCCTTATCCTTGTTATGATGCTGCTGCTGGTGTGCCACATACGCATGAAATCTAGCAACCTCCTCCGCATGCTGTTATTCCTATACAACAATATAAGAGTTGAACCTAGCCTCTCATTGATCGAACTGCTCCACCAGCTGATCTAGCTATAAGTGCTGGCAGATCAGAGTAGGTACATAAACAAGTGTAATAGCAGCTTCCTCCTTAGCTCCCTAAGTCTCCTTGTGCTCTGGGTGGAGATAAGTATTGTGAAGAATATGGAAGGAGCTATTGGTATAGAAGGCATGCTGAAAATTAGGTGGGGCAGGATATTAAAGATTGTATTTGGTTTCTAGTACATAGGTTATGATGTGTAATAAGATAAGGTTAGGCTTTCTTTTACGCCATGGATCCCAAATACTAGTCAAATGCTCAATGTATTGGAAAAGAAGATCTACAGCATTGAACTCTCTATGAGCCATGATATAAAAGGTGATGATTAAAAGGAGAGGAGTGATGTGGACTTGATCACAAGCCTTATGGATTGTTGAGGTGTGAAGAACATATTAGATTGTCCTTGCATCTTTGACTAAGGTGTTAGATACCCCCATCATGATAGGAGACATGATTTCTCCTTAGAAGGTCATTTGTAAGAGCCCAGTCGTAATCAGAATCTTGATATAAAGGGTGAATCTTGTTTCCAATAATGGATAGTTGGAGGAGTTTATGATAGCCCTAATAGGTAATTTCTACATGTCATATGTTTATATAGGACTCAAAGGCAATTTAAGTGGACTTGATCCTAAGGCTCATAAAAAAATTATAAAGGAGTTCAGAATTGAAAGGGAAGGTGAGTGTAATAATAAAGGTGAGGGAGATGTGAGCAAAAAGATTAATGACATGATAAGTGAGCATACGAGGGTTTACGGTCCTGAGTAATGCAAAGATAGGCAGCTTGGTCAACCGCCTAAGTGAAACAAGGGTCGATATAGGCCCTCTAAAAACTCCCGATCACCATTTTAGATCATTTTCCACCCTCCATTGACAAAATATTAGAGTATGAGTGAGAGTAAAGAGGTATAAAAAGATTTGGGGTGAGAAAAATATTTGAGGTTGGCTGTTTATAAAGAATCAGCCATACCATCCAGGATGCTCAAAAAATCATCCAAGATAATCAGGCAAAATTATGACATCTAGGATGATTAGTAAAAAGGAAATCTAATCGTCCATGATGATCAGACATCATATAGGATAATTAGACTCAGGCCATCATCCCAAGAAGTCATGCTGGATGACCGTTGAAAAAGTATATTATCTAAGACGATTAGGTGGATCATCTAGGACAATCAATAATAATGGGTCATACCGGTTGAATTTCAAATGTGTAATCTTTTTTGCCCTGTGGATCATCCAGGATGAACAAGTGGATCATCTAAGATGATCACAAATAATTGAAGTAGAATTTGATCAGATCTTCTAATATGATATGGATTTTCAGGGACGATCATAGATAATTAAGCAGGATTTGATCAGATCAGCCCGGCTGATGAGTATCATCCAGGACAATCTCAAATAGTTGACTCAGATCAACCATAGATGGAAGATGAAGGGTGGTGTAATGATATCATCTAGGATGATAGGAATATCATCCAAAATAATGTGATAAAAAATTGAAGGTTTTGTGGACAGATGGAGGTGATTAGAGAAGGCCCTAAAAAAGAAAAACTAGTAAAAAATAAAAAATAAAGCAACAAAAAAAGTTTACAAATATGACAAAAAAGAAAGAAAAATATTTTTTAAAGCACAAATAATGATAAATTTATCATGTAATTGAAATAAAAATTTATACAAAAATGAGTTAATATCGTCAACATCCAAAAAATGGTAGATTAACCGATCTTGTTATCCCGAACTCTTACTTCTTACAATGCAAACCATCTTTTGAAAATAAAGATCTAACACAGAAAAGGAAATTAGATAGAAAAAAAGATCCGTTCAATTCTTATTTCCAGAAAATATTTTATAGAATAATATAGCAAAGTAATTAATCACAATCATGAATTTTGAAATCAAGTCCTTCAAAAAATCAAGTGACATATTAATTATTCTAAGATTTAATGATTTGAAATAGAAAGGAAGCTTGCTTTTTTGTGGTCTCATTTTGTGCCTCTTGTCAATTGGTTAGCGCACTTTGTGCATCTTTTGATTTTTTATATATTTTAATTTTTTTGGTGATCATTGAGCATCTTTTTAGTTTTCTTTTCTTTTTGGGCTTATTTTTTGCTTCTTGTCTTTTTTGCAAGATAGCTCTCTTTTGAAACTTTTAAATACTCTCTGTTATGAGAATATCTTCCAAATATTAGAGAAGAAAAACTCACTCTCTAATATATGGAAGAGTAAACCATAAACCAAAAACAAATTCAAATGATAAATATAACGACAAGATTATGAAAGCTTCAAAGTGATTTAATGACTTTGAATATTATTTATATAAGATAGAATACTATAACAAGTTAGAAAATATCTCAATTTCAAAGTCCAGTTATTAATTTTGAGATAAACCTTTATTTAGAAAAGAAAATTACACAACTAAAAGGAGTTAAAGGAAGGGAAAAAATAAAGGGTGTTTCTCCCTTAAACTTATTTAGGGATGTCAATCATTGACTACAAATTTTTAAAAACAAATACAAGGCATAAAATATCATTTCAACAGTTATAAAAAAAAAATTGAAAGAAAAGCTAAAACATCAAAAACAAAAACATGAAAAATTATAGCAAATAAAAATCAACACTTAAATATTAAAAACAAAATAAAGAATAAAAAATAACAACAAACAACAGATATAAAATTTAGTGTTCATAAAGCTTTAAGTTTCTGTATTTATGTCAATGACACCCAATTTTGTCCTTAAAATGTTGAATGTGTCAAAGGCTAGTGGTTTAGTATAGATGACAGCTAGTTGATTCTCAATTACTACATGATGTAACTCAATATCACCTTTGGTAACATGATCCCTAATAAAGTGATGCCTTATATCCTTATATTTTGTCCTTGAATGTTGGATATGATTCTTAGAGATGCAGATGGCACTAGTGTTGTCACTTAGGATTGAAATTATGCCTACAGATAATCCTAAATCCAGAATTTATTGCTTCAACCAAAGGACTTAGGCCACACAACTTCCTAAGGAAATGTACTCAGCTTTAGTAATGGAAAGGGAAATAGAGTTTTGTTTACTACTATACTGGGAGACTAAGGATTGTCCTATGAATTGACAAGCATCAGAAGTGCTCTTTCTATCCAGCCTATATCCTGCAAAATTAGAATTAGAATATCCAATAATCTCAAAAGAAGTGTTGCGCCTAGGATACCAGATTTTTAGTTTTGGGGTCCTAAGAGATATCTAAAGATTCTATTAACTACAGTCAGGTGGAATTTTTAAGCATCAGCTTTAAGTCTAGTATAGAGTCAAACACTAAACACTATATCAGGTTGGCTAGCAGTCAAGTAAAGTAGTGATCCAATTATTCGTCTATATTTTTCTTTTATCAATAGATTTTCTAATTGAGTCCTTATCCAACTGAATAATGGAGCTCATGTTAGTATTTATTTGCATGGCTTTATCCATTTCATATTTCTTTAAGATGTCCTTGATGTACTTTATTTTATTTAGAAAGGTTCCATTATCCAATTGCCTTATATTAAACCCCAAAAAGTTGGACAACTCTCCCATCATACTCATCTCAAATTTCTTACTAATTATTTTAAAAAACATTTATCATTATCAGAAGATCTAAAAAGTTTATCATCAACATAAATCTAAAAAATAAATAACTCATCTCCTATTTTCCTCAAAAAAGGGTGGTATCTACACTCCCTTGACAAACTCCAGCTCTAGTAAGAATGTGCTAAACCTCTCATGTCAAGATGTGGGTGCCTATTTTAAACCATATAAGGCCTTTTTTTTTAATTTATAAACATGATTTAGAAATTGGGAACTCTCAAAACCCAGGGGTTGCTCTACAAACTCATCCTCTTTTATAACCCTATTTAAAAAGATACTCTTGACGTCTATTTGGAGAAGCTTAAATTCCTTATATCAGGCAAAGGCTAGTAGCACGTTAATGGCTTCCAATCTAGCTACAGGGGCAAAGGTCATCTCAAAATCAATCCTTTCTATTTAGTTGTACCCCTTAGTCACCATTCTTACCTTATTCCTAACCACCACACTAGAATCATTCATTTTATTCTTAAATACCATTTGGTTCTCAATACACTTTGATTCTTAAGTCTTTCTACTAACTCCCAAATATTATTCTTCATAAATTGATTAAGTTCTTTCTTATCTAAGATCTTGAATTCATCTGAAAGGGCTTGATTGATATTGGTGGGTTCAGTCATTGAGATAATAGAAGAGTGTTTCACTTACTTCCTAAGTCCATGTCTAATTCTAACACCTTCAAAAGGGTATCCTAAGATTAGTTCTTTAGGATGACTCGAAGAATATCTTCAATCTTTAGGCAAAGTGTGTCTAAGATCTGCCATTTCCTCCAAATTTGTATTTTCTACTTCTTGGGTAATCTCACTTACTCCTTTAGTGTTATGAGGCTCTACCCTCTTCTACAAATTTTTAACTCCTTGAGTAATCTCTCCAACTTCATCTTCCTTCTCAACTCTAAACTTCTTAGGATTAGATTCATTAAAAACTACATGGATAGTCTCCTCCACCACCAATGTCCTTTTGTTAAACACCCTAAAGGATTTCCCAACACTTGAATATTCTAAGAACACTCCTCCATCAGATTTTGGGTCAAATTGTCCTAAGGGTGACTTCCCGTTATTAACAATGAAAACCTTACATCCAAAGACATGGAGGTGGGAAAGGTTAGGTGTCCTATTCTTAATGATATCTAAGGGAGTCTTTTTCAGTTGGCATCTAACATTAACCCTTTTCAACACATAACAAGCTGTATTTTTTTGTTTAGCTCAAAAGTATTTTAGGAGTGAATATTCAGCAAGCATGACTCTATCAGCTTCAACTAAGCTCCTGTTTTTCCTTTTAACTACCCTGTTATGTTGAAGGGTCCTAAGAGCTAAAAGGTTGTAAGTAATCCCTTTATCTTCATAGAAGGGTCCAAATCTCACATTTTTAAACTCTCCACCATAGTCACTATAAATGATTAAGATATCATAACCTAGCTTTTCTGAATCTAAGTAGAAGAGGTTCTAAACTCATCAAAAGACTCACTCTTTTGTGATAAAAATCTAATCTAAGTGAACCTAGAGTAGTCATTAACAATCAAAAATCCATAGACTTTTTCCCCTAAGCTGGCAGGGCTAATGGGTCTAAACAAATCCATGTGAATTACTTCTAAAGGTCTAGAGGTGCTAATGTCCTATATGGAATGGAAAGAGGAATGGACTTTCTCCCAAGTTGACACGCATCACTTTCCTAAGGGTTTTCATGCTGTAATGATACAACCTCCTATGCCACAACAAAGACACATAAGTAACAATTTTTATGCAAAATAAATTAGAACATTTTAAGTTATTTAAATCCAGCATGTAAATGTAATTAATCCTTTTTCCCTATAAAATAGTATTGTTATTTAAGCTAATGATGCAAGTATTTGAAAAAAAATTTATGACAAAGCCCTTATAACAAAGATTACTGATGCTTAGCAAGTCATGTTTTAGTCCAACTACAAGTAAAATATTTTCAATCAAAAGTTTCTTGGCGTTTTTGATTATACCTATGCCCACCACTTTCCTGGTTGTGTTATTTCCAAGAGTGACCTTGCCTCCAGCCCTAGTCTCTAGCGAAATGAATTGATTGGTGTCTCCAATCATATGTCATGATCATATGCTATCCATGTACCATGTGCTTTTAAAAGGTCTTTGGTGATAGCAAACCTATAAAATCATCAAACATAATATTAGGAACCCAAACAAGTTTGGGTCCCTTCTTATGGAAAGAATAATGCAATGCATATGTATTATGATGTGAATCATGCAAATTGGGTCTCCACACCCAATGTGTACTATGATGAATAGTGCACGTGTATGAGATGTGTCCTAGCATACACATGAAAATTATCTAATAATAAGAAAAGTGTTTACTAGTCTACTCAGATGGTGATGTCTTTTCTTAAAGTTAAGTGATGCATGCAAAGATGGTTTATCATTTTCAAATGTTATGAGTTTTTCTTTTAACACTTTATTTTCATATTTATAAGATGTCACTTCCACTTTTAGCGGATGTTCATTATTATCTATATCCCATACAAGTTCCTCTAATTTTTTAAACTCTTTTTTAACTCAATATATGATGGCTTCAAGGAATCATGTGCATCAAATAATTCAACATACTTCTTTTTTAATGCATCAAACTCATCATGTAATGACATATAATTTCTATTAAGTGTAGAGTGATCTTTAAGTAAAACTTCATGCTCTTTTTATAAATTTAAAAGTTCCAATTTTAAGCTATCATGTAATTTCTTAAGTTTCTTATATGATGCATAAATTTACTCAGAAACATCAAGTAATTAATTTTAGATTAGTTCACATATATCTTCTTGATTAGACTGCCCATATGATCATCCGCCATCAAACACAAGTTTGTTATCTCCTCCTCAGCTTAAATCTCAGAGGTGTTAGATACCTAATTCACCTATAATACCTTTTGAAACCATTTCTTATCCTTCCTAAACTTATTTTCTCCTCACCCTTCTCCTTACTTGGGTGAGCTTTAAGTATAAGACAATCAGCTCTTACATGTCCTAGCTTCTTGCATTCAAAGCAAACTATATCAAAGGAACTGTAAAATTTTTTTCTACCCTTACCTTTTTTCCATCTCTGATGGTGCTTTTATTTATTCCATAGAAATATTTTGAATTGCCTAGTGATTAAGGAAATATTATCACTTTTAAACCTAAAAGAATCAGTATCAGTTTTGTTAGCCTTCAACACCAAAGTTTTCTCCTTATTTTCTCACATGCATTAAGTTGACTTTGGTTCACTCCTTCCTCATAAGCAATGAGCGATCCAAGTAAGTTATCAATAAAATAAGTATTTAAATCCTTAGATTTAGTGATTGTAGTTATCTTAGCATCATATGAAGAAGGATATCATTTTAAAATTTTATTAACTTATTCGTAGTTATTGAGTTCTCTTCCCTAGGCATGCAGAGAGATGACAATTTATGTAAAACAAGTATACATCTCAGATATCGACTCACTAGATTTCATGCAAAATAGTTCGTAATCGTGAAGCAAGATATTCAACCTAGATTACTTAACTTCACTTGTGCCTTCATAGGTGATACATAATTTATCCCATATTTCCTTACCACTTTAACAAGTTAAGACATGTATGTAATCTTTCAATTTCAAAGCATAAAAAATATTTTTAAGTATATTTTATTAAGTTGTGCTTACCCCCTATCATCAAAAGTTCATTTAGGGAATGGAAGTTCAATTTTTATGCCATTAATTTCACGTGATGGTGGTGAATATCCATCCTTAATAAGCATCCACTTGCGATACTCAATAAATATAAAAAATGTGGCCATGCAAGTTTTCCAAAAATCAAAAGGTATGTTATTAAACAAATATGGTCTAGTGATTGAATAACCTTCCAGGATGTTTATATTACCAAAGTTAGCCATGGATCAAAATTCAAAAGTTTTAAAAAACTATTTTTATTAATCTCACTTTGATACCATTTGAAAGTTTGTCAGAGATGTTAAGTCCTTATGAACTAGCTCGAGGCTAACCAAGAGGGGGGGATAAATTAGTGTTTTAAAATTTCTCAAACAAAAATCACAATTTAAACCAAATAATCAAACCACATAAAATAAATTGCAGAAATTAAATACCAAAAAGTAATAAGAATGAACACACCAGAATTTATAATGGTTCGGTTAACTTGACCTACATCCACTCTCCGAACACTCTCCTCTAGGTATTACACTGAACTGAGTGACTCTCCTTTTGGTCCCGTAGCATGGCAAATAAGCCATTAAAAAACTACTTTCCACCGATTCTAGTGAAGCAGAGAACCCACCCTCCTTTTACTTCCTCCTGAAGTAGGCAGAGAACCTCGACCTCATTTTGCTTCCTCCAAAAGCAGGAAAAGAACTATGATCAATTGCTAAAGTAGACCTCTCTAGAACCTCTAAGAAACCAGGGATGATGACTGGAGAAGATTATTTAGATCCTTGCTTGGAGTAACCTTTATGAAGCTCTCACAAACTCCCCCTCACAGGATCCTCTCTCAATCTCCCAAGCTCTCCCTCTCCTTGTCTTGGCTCTCTCAGGTCAAGATAGTAGTAAAATATACAATCTTGAGTAAACAAGAGATATAATATAGAAGGGCTTCAAAATTGTCCTAAATTGCAACTAATTGTCTAAGATCATCCCGTACGATTAGTACAATTTCAACTCATTCAATCAAGATGATCTTGGGTGGCTGGACGATTAGATATTATTTGTTCTTATCATCCAGGATGGTTATTACATCATCCTATATGATTAGTTTTAAATGTAAAGTATCGTCCAGACCATCTCTCTGCTCGGCTAGACTTTACATGTTGGACAATGAAAAATAACTAATCATCCAGACCAATTTTTGGATCATCTTGTATGATTAGTTCAAATTAATAAATATCATCCAACACATTCTATTCAGTTTGGATGATTAGTTCAAAACATTAAATATTGTCCAGCACATCATATTATTAAGCCAAAAAGATTAAGGAAGAAACTAAGATTTTTTTTAACCAATAATCTAAGATGATCCTGCGATCATCCAGGATGATATAATCGACCAATCAAACCTTATTTTCTTTCCTTAATCATTAGACTAATTTAGGCATAATTATATAGCATCGTCCAGGATGATGTAATGTATGATGTCTAAGAATAATAATATGCCTAAAAGAGTTGAATGTTAATTCTTTCTGATATGACATATCATTTAGGAAGATGTGAATATCTTCCAGGATGATTTGCCTTATTTAGCTATCTTAATTAGGAAACCCTAATTAGGATTTCAATTTTTAACTAGTCATCCAAGATGATTTTGGATCATCCCGAATGATATGATCAAAAATAGAAATTTTTAAAAAAGACAGAATTCCCCCCCCCCCCTGAGTGTGTGTGTGTAAGGTTACTATGCATCAGGATCCACTTTACTATATTGAACTCAAGAAAGGTAAAAACACTTGAAGTACACTTACAAATTTACTCAATCCTAATCTTCCCAATCTTGAGCTAGCTTGATTTGTAATTGACCTTGTGGATCTGAAATGTTAGTACGCAGGGCAATAGTAGAAAAATAAAAATATCAAAAATGTTTGTTGTCATCAAAATTATAATCCATGAATCCAGATTCGTAATAGAAAGAATATCAAAATATGGTGTGATGTTACATCATGATGGATAGTTGCTTTCATGTACTTTGAAAAGTAGTTAGTTGCAACAAATATGAAGTGATGACCCTTTAAAGAAAGAGGGTTGATTGGACAAATAACATCCATGCCCTAACTTTAGAAGGGCCATAAAACTATTATGGGATGCAACATGTTAGGAGGCCGATGTAAAACTACACCATTTACCTGGAATATATGAAGATATTTTTTAGTGTTCATGCAATCATTCATCTTCCTTAGCCATTAGTATCCAAGTCCTTTTATTTTTAATTTCGTTTTGGGACCCGATTGATGAACAATATATAGTCCTAAAAGGACCTCTCATTTATCTAAATAATATAGCCACATCTAATCAAATGATCAATGATAAAATGTATTTCGCACAAGTACATTTCATAAGGAATATATATTGATCTAGGTTGTGAGAGTTTTATCCTAAGGAATTTTTCCTTCTAGAAGGTAATCAATTAAAGGTTGTCACTATTTTCCTTCTCATCGGTTGTTGAAGAGGAAGAAATGATCTAGGAAGATTGCTTGTTGTTGTGCTCCAAATCTATGGGAGACAATACTGATGACTTTGAATCTCTATATGAATAGAGGCTTTTTCAGAGCCTATGAATTCATTTGCAAGCTTAACTAGGGAATTTGCCACCAAATTACTTCCACGAGGAAACCAATACAAAGTTAAAATAGGGATTTACTTGAGGAGGTTATTGGTGTACTTAAATGGTTTAGGATACAAAACCTTATTGGTTCTTGCAACTTGGCTGATTACCATTTGAGGACTTACAAATTTAATCTCTTTCAGCTCCATCAAAATTATAAGTTCCAAGTTGGCTATCAGAGCTTCATATTCAGCCTCATTGTTTGTGTAAGGCTCTGATAAAAGGTATAAAATATGCATCTTTCTCTCATCTACTGTATGAAAATTAGGCCAATTTGGGCCTTTTTGGGGATATTAGATTTATAGGTATTGCCTCTTTGAGAGGATGCCACACAATCAAAATATAGTTTCCATATAAGATAATCAGATTCCTTAAGACTCATGATTTGCTTGACAGGTAAATCATCATTTAAAGGAGAATCTTCCAACATCAGGTGCGTAATAAAGAAGTTTGAAACAGGTTGAAGGGAAATTAAAGTGATTTAAAATTGAAGTAATATTATAGACCACCATACCAAACTTCTTGAGAATGTAGATAGGGTCAAAAGATATTACAAAGGATTGACTCATGAAATTAAGTATACTTTATGAGAAAGTATGTAATGCCTTAATTTATGGGTTGCAAAAAATAAAAAAAGGCACTGCTTTTCGATCTATGGGTAATATATTACTATAGGGAGAAGTCTTCAACTCAGGTAATAGAGAGCATTCTCTTTTCCTTCATCATTGACTTGAGCTAGAAGAGCACCAAGTGACTCATTGAGGGCAACGGTGTAAAAAATAAGAGGTTTTCCTAGAATAGGGGTACCAAGACTGGCAGTTTGGTAAGATATTTTTTAATTCTTTCAAAAGCATTCAAAAATTTTTTGTCCCAAATCAATTTACTGTCTTTCTTGGCTAGGATAGAGCAGGGTTGACATCTTTTAGAAAAACTTGATATAAACCTTTTCATATACGCCATCCTACCCTAAAGAGACCGCAATTGGGTAAGGCTTTTAATAGGCAGCATATTTAAGATGGATTCAATTTTAGTGTGATCAATATCAATTCCACGATTCCTTACTATTTATCCTAAAAATTTCTTATATGTGACGCTGAAAGCATACAATAAGGGAATCATTTTGAGGTCGTAATAATGCAACAGCTCAAAGACCACTCTTAAGTCATAATGGTGAGCCCCTTTGACCTTGCTATTAACAACCAAATTATCAATGTTTCACTCAACTTGATTATGGATTTGATCATTAAAGACTCGGGTTATGGCCCACCGGTAGGTTGCACATGCATTCTTAAGGCTAAAGGGCATCACCTTAAAACAAAAGATCCATATGGGGGTCTTGAACGCAGTGCTTATATCATCTTCTAATGCCATCCTAATTTGATGAGCCATCCTTAAAAAAGAGACAAAAGCATTCGAAGAGGAACTGTTCATATTAAGCTCAGGAATGGGTAAAGAAAATTTATCCTAGGGACATGCCTTATTCAGATCCCTATAATCGACCCAAAATGTGTGAAAATAAAGCGCGGTAAAAGTAATAAGAAAGAACACACCAAATTTTATAGTGGTTCAATAAAGTCTGACCTACATCTACTCCTTGGAGACTCCTTCTGTAAGTATTGCACTAATGGAAGTGACTCTTCTTTTGCTCCCATAGCAAGGAGGAGAAGCCCTTACAAAATCTTTCCACTGATATGGTGAGGAAGAGAACCATGAATCCTTTTACTCCCTCCTGGAGTAGGTAGAGAACCTAGAAATTATTTTACTCCCTTATAGAGTAGGTGGAGAACCTAGATCAAATGTTGAAAATAATTTCCCTGGAGCTACCAAGGAACTAGAAGAGCAAGTCGAAGAAGATGATGAACACCTTACTTAAAGCAACCTTTATGAATCCCTCACAAACTACCCCTTATAAGGATCTCTCTCTTCCTTCTCTAAGATCCCTCCTAGATTAAATCTATAGCAAATAATATTCCCAAGGTTTAATTCCATTGCTTAAATAGAGATCCCCTAAAAGAAGCCCTAATTTTCAATTATGTGCAAATGATCGTCCAGGATGATCAATAAATCAACTAGGAAGATCATCCTATATGATTAGTATAAAATAGCCCAATTAGCCAGGACGATCACCTTTTCTCTATACAATTAGTATAAATAATTGTATATATCAACCAATACATTCTTTAGATATCTATGACGGTTAATTCAATATACCATATTTATCATCCAGTACGACATTAGATGATGGGTTGCGATCTCCATATCCTCCTAAAAATGTCTCAAGATGACCAAGATGATTCTCTTGGACTATTAGAGTAATGTTATGGTTTTTTATCTTGGACGATAGATAATCATCCTATAAAATATATTAAACCATCTAGTAAAATCCATATGGATTATCTTGTATAATTTGATGGATTAACGTAACCATAATCACTCTCCTAATCACAAGATCTATTTAAGTATGATGGTCAAAAATCATCCAGGAGGATACATATCATCCTGAATGATTAGAATAAAAATTAAAAATTAAAACGTTACCTAAATTATGATTGGTGGCTACTTTCAGCATTTAAGCTGATTGACTGGGATGATATCGATCATCCAGTATGATTGTTTAATAACTTGTAATTAATTGGATACCCTAATTAGGGTTTCCATTTTTAATCGATAATCCAAGAAAATCTCATATCAGAAATTAAACATAGGCACCATCTGATTGGTAAGCCAATCATTACAGATCACTGTGTAAACGTAAAACTATTTATAGCCATCAAATTATTGATCGAGCGATTAAGATCAAATGCACCCTAAAATAATTGGATTTACTCCAAACCATATTGAAATCAATGGTTGGGTTTACATCTTGAACCTCCTGTACATAACTGAAGCCATTTAAGTTCTTAGGCATTTTCTAAGAGATCATGTTGGAAAAAATACATCAAATTTTCAAAAGAAGGATAAGGATGGTGAAGTTTTTTTAATTTAATGGTGGAAATCTATTGGATCCAAAGTTTCTCTTCATGCTTGACCATACTACCTATTTAGGGAGCACGAGATAAAAATCTCTCCAGATATAAAGTATAAATGGATAGCTTTTTCAATATAGGAGCCCTAGGGGATAAAGCCTAGAAGTTTTGCTTTAGATGTCTTAGTCATAGGATCACCAAAAGTGTGAACTTTAGAGGAGGGCAGAGAGGTTTTATAGGAGTTTGCTTGAACAGATGATTAGAAGAGGCTGGGAAGCTCAGGATTGAAAGAGGAAGAAATTGGGAATTCTATGGAACGATTTGAATAGTTTAGGAGATACCTAAGCATTAGCCTCAAACATGGATGCCCGAGATTGATTAGGTTAGCAACTAGATGGTCACTAGGTGGAAGGGAACATCTTCTTTGGACCTAGTGAGCTTAAAGCTAGCAAAACTAGGCTCTATAAGCCTTTAGGCAAAGCTCGGGGATGTAGGGACCACCAAAATTGGTTTGTTATTCATTTTGATTGCCGTCTGTCAGGGTCTGGATAGGCTAACCTAGAAAGTTTGGTGGGAATCAAGCGACTAGTCCATGAGCTCAATTGGGTAGGAGGCAACTCAATTGCTAGAATGAGCTCAATTCAACCCAAACCTGTATGGTTTGGGTCAACTTGGGTGAAACCTATGTCAAGCCAAATCATGGGATTATTTGAGAAGATGCATTAGGTCAAGGGACACCCAATGAAAGTGTCAATTGGGTCTGGTCACATCTGTAGAGGAAGATTGATTAACTCAAAGTGGTTTTGTGCACATTGTGGTTGCCTAGAGGTTAACCAAAGTCAACTCAAGGGAGGGGCTGACTATAGTAGGTGTTTTGGACCTAGGACAACTTAATGCATGTATTTTTTTGGTTTTTTTGGGCATAGAATGAGAAATGGCTCAACCCATAGTGGTTTTGACCACTTTGGCTTAGCCTAATTTCTAGCCTAAGATGACTAAATGGCTGGTTTTGACTAAGGAAGTTGTGTTGGGTCATGGGGGACGCAATGTCCCCATTGGTATGATTTAGTTTATTTAGGGTTAAGATTTAGATAATAGGGAACCTCTCTTTGAGCACTTGGGCCAAGCCAAATGGCTAACTCAAGTGGGCCCAAGTCTTAGGCCTATAAGAGGATACCCCTAGGGATTTAATAGATAATCAAGGGTCAAAAATGGCTTGGCAAGGCCTTAGGAAAAACCACTATTGGTTGGTTCCATTGACTTCGTATTGATCATATGAACTGAATGGAGGTGGTCTCATGCAAAGGGGAGCTCATTTTATTTAAAATGGGTGTTTAAACCCCTGAGGGACACTTTGGTCAACCAGGTTAAACCAAAGGGTGGCTTGGGGTCCAAAGTATTCTTAATGACATTTACAAGTCATTGGAATAGGTTTTGAGGTTTGATATGGCTAGGATACATCTTAATTTGGGAAAAGACAAAAAATTTCTTTAGAGGGCATTTTGGTTATTTTGAACCCTAGTACAGTCTGATTAAATTGGGTCTAACAAAGTATGGATTAATATTTATCAATTCATAAAAAAGGGCATGGATGTGGATAGAAGCTTTGTGGATACTCCGAAGGTCAAATTATACAATGTGGCAAGTTTAGTGGCATAGGTTATAAATATTTAAAGGTTTTGCAACATTTAGAAATCAATTTAGTTTATGGGGCTAGGTAACTCATAATGAGCCCAAATTTGGTGGTTTGATCTTAGATATATATCTAAATAACATGCATTTTATAGGCCATAAATCAGAGATTATTTGATTGGTTTTCAAGGTGGTACAAAAACCACCTAGAAAGGGTTTCAAGACTTGGCCTCTTAACATTGGAATTTTATTTAAAATCATGGATTTAGATTGGATTTTTGACTTAAATTGTTGAGTTTGAGTTATAAACATCATTGAAAATCAAATGAAGGATTGAAATTGATTAGATATGATTTAAAGGATGATTGAATGTTGGTTTAAAGTGGGACTGTAGATTGAATTGAAAAGTGAAATTGGATTTGATTAGGATCATATTTGATTTTGACTTGGACCTATATGATTGAGAATTTGATATCTTCCAATCATTAAGTCACTAGAAAAAGATCCAAGTAGGTACTAGTGACCTCATATAGTTATGAGGTGAACAACTAGTTAAGTTTAATAAGTATAGGTTGTAGGGAAGTTTATATGCTATTTAAAATAACATGATGAGACCTGGAGCAATATAGTTGATGTTTGAAATGAAAATTGAATGTATGTATAGTTTTGACCAATCTTGATGAGTCTACCAAGTAAAACTCATCAATATTTGACTCACAAAAACGGTAAACCATATGAGTATGTAATGGGATATGTTCGCATGTTCAACAAAGTTGATTTGATTGAGGATATAGATTCTAATAAACTTTGTTTGGGTTTGACCAGACTTGGGTTCAGTTGGCCAAATCAATTGTTGATAGGGTTTATGGTAACCAATTGTGTTCAATTCATTAGAATTTGTGTCAGGGAAGTTAGTTGTATTTAAAATGTAAATTGAAGCTAGATTGTAGTTCATGAAGGTGCATGACTTGTTGGGCTAGATTAGGCAAGCTCAAGTAGGTCAAATAGATAAATCACTAGTTGAATGGCCTAGTGATGAATGCTTTAATATACAAAGCTTATGTCATGGTGTTGGTGCACTAGATAGAGTAGAGCACAAATTTATTCAATGGTAGTGCAGGGTTTAGGTGTCTAAGTGATCTTAGGTTAAAGTGAGGTTAATAAATCGATCTCTAGTAGATATGATGAACTTAAAATGTAAATTACACTTGTTGGAATTGACTGAAGTGATCAACTAGCACCAAAAGATTATTTAAATGATTACAGAATAAAAGTAAATGATCCTAAGCACAAAATTTAAAATTTAGACTCTGATGTTGCCACAGGGGCTTACTCTACCACTAATAGATTTGAATTTGAATGGGAGATCAATACCAAAACAAATCGTTGGAAACCTAAATAAGAGATCAATTCTAGAAATGGTATATTTTGATTGAAAATGGGAGATTTATTCAAAAATAAAATATTCAAAACTTTAATGAGAGATAAATTCTCCGACAAGTAATTTTAGATTTTAAATAGGAAATCATTTCATAAATAATATATTGGAAACCTAAATGAGAAATTGATTCTTAAATATGTAATTTTAGATTTTTAAGTTAAGATTGATGGCTAAATAAAAGATTGAAAACTTGAAAAGGAGACTCATTTAATTACCCGGTGAAATAATGGTGAACTATTGTAGTCAAGTGAAAAGGAGAAGATATTTGATATCCTCTAAATAAACTGAATTTTTTTCTTTGTTCATTTTAATCAATGCCAACATGTGTTATTTAATCTTTTAGGGTCATCACAACTATTGGGGGTCCAATTTTCAACCTCACTTTACTGTGAGTTTAAAATAAAAACTTCAATCTCAAATAAATATTAAACTCAAAATCTAATGCTCAAATCCACCCAAAAACTCTTTGGTCCATGACCCATTTTTTAAGGAATTTTTTAAATAACTCGAAATATAACAAAATGACCTAAGATTCATTAATGCTTGTATAAAAAAAAGAAAAAAAAAATATATATTCATAATATATGTCACTATGGTAAATTACATCTTTTATTAGGCAATCATAGCGCTGTAAACTCAAAAATCCAAAGTATTATTCCAATCTAGGATCTTTAGTATATTATTTTGATGATGATAAATAATGTTGACTAAATTATTTCATTCTTAATTAAATATTTTGGATGTTACTTTTATTTGTGAGTACTAATATTTCAGGGAGATTACACACTGCTCAAGACTGTTGATGGTTCAAGATTGAGTAAAATAGGATATGATAGAATCTATAATTTTTACTTTATTTATTTTTGTTTCTTGAGACTGGGCACAAAATATCATATGTAGATTGAGTGACCATGGGTAGGAATGCAGTGCACGTATTTAGTTTCTTTATTTTTTTTTGTTCTTGACCATTATCTGCACACAAAATAGTCCACTAGTTATTGATTCGGGAATACAGTGTGAAAAATTAATCTGAACATTGAGGGAGGATCTTCGGGTCATAACATTGATATTGGCACTTCAGATGTTTGTGGTTTTGTGCAAAAGAAATCTCATAATGCTAAAACTTAGGGTGTTAATGGAGTTGTTGTCCCAAATGGTTGAAATGGGGTTAATCCTTGGTTAAAAAAGACTCATATTAAAATAAATCTTCCAAAAGATGAATCTTTTATTATTGATGATGGGTTAGCGGTTAAGCTGCATAACTCGAATGTGATTGCAAACTCTGAGAGACTTCAATTTGTTGTGGTGGTCAAGGTTTTTGGAAAGGATGTGTCAGTTCATTTGGTAGCAGGAGAACTAAGAAGGCAATGGTCATCTTTGGGAAAATTTCATCTCACTGTTCTCGGCATGGGGTGGGTATTATGTTCCTTTTGAACCTTGGAAGCAATGGAGAATGTGCTATCAGGTGGACCTTGGTTTGTAATGGACATATAATTAGTATTTATAAATGCAGTTCTAAATTTATTCTATCATATTTGAAAGGCCTTTCTTCAGTGGTTTGGGTAAGAATGCCTAACCTTCCTCTTTACTGTTGGGATGAAATTAACGTAGCTAAAATTGTTTCTTTGTTGGGTACTCCTATTATGTTGGATGACAACATGTTTCAATGGCGAAGGAGGGAGTTTACAAGGGTATGTGTCCATATGGAGCTTTATAAGCAATTGCTGTTAGGAGTTTGGGTTGAAGGTTTGAAAGGTCATTTTTTCTAGAAGGTGGAGTACGTAAAGATTTCTTCATTTTGTTTTAAATGCGGGAAGATTTGTCATTTGAATTTTGCTTGTTCTGAGAAGGAAGAATATGGTGGAGGCATTTGTGAGGAAAATGTGGTCATTTCTAAGGAAATTCTAGAGGATTTTGTTTCTGGTTATAAGGCAAAGACTTAGTGGGTTGATGATTTTTATAAAGGCTCATCTTATGGACCTTGGGTTCATGTCAAGAATAGGATGAAGAGGAAATTTTGGATGGCTCTGAAGAAAAATATTTATGTACCTAAAGCTTCATAGGTACTTAAATCTTCTTATCTTCATGAAAGTTCAAATGTCAAGGCTAGGATGGATGATACTATGGGGAAGACAGCTAATTGTAATATGTCAAATATTCCTAGAGATATAGAATGTATGAACCTTTCTGACAAATAGGATTTGTATTTGGGAATTACCAAGACCAACATTTCTTCTGAGGGGCTAGACAATAACAAATTCATGTTACTGAGAACTTTGTGTGAGGAGGAACAAGATGTTGTAAAAGTTGTGGACCCAATGTTGGATGGGGAAATTATAGTGAAAGGAGAAATAGTGACTCTTGATGAAAAAAGTCCTTTGATTGAATCGACTCATTAGGCTACTCTTCATGGTGCCATGGTTGAGGCTGCAACGTTGATTCATGCTTGGGAAATTATTATTTCTACTGCCTAGACTAAGGTCTCTACTCTTGAGGTTACACTATCTGCTGATCTAGAGGTGTTCAAATCTGCTTCTGGAAATTCTAAACCTAAATTATAAAAGGAGTTGAAGTCTCTTGGTCTATTGGACCATTCATTGAAGAATAAAAAGTTTGAAGGGTTAATTAAGAAGAGGAATTGTTGTCCTTCCCCCTTTTTGAATAAATGAGTTTCATATCATTTTGGAATTGAAGAGGGGCAAATAAGAGGGAAGCCTCTCGGTATTTAAATGAAATTGTTAAATATTGGGATATCTTTTTTATTTGCATTATGGAGACTAAAATCTCACGTATTGGTAAGAGGGATAACTATGAATTTATGGGTAAGGATTAGGATTTCTTTTCTACCCCTTTGATGGGATGTCAGGTGGAATTATGGTTTTGTGGAATTCAAAATTTGCTTCTTTCTCTATTCGGTATAGCTCTTCTCAATGGGCCACTGGCGATTTACATTGTGTAAAGGATAGTAGAACATGGGCCATATCCATGGTTTATGGTAGCATAGATGTATACAATCGAAGGAGATTGTGGGAAATTTTGGAAAGACATTCTAGCTCTAGTCTTCCCTCGATTATAGGAGGCGATTTCAACTGTAACTTGTCTCAAGATGATAAGAGGGGTGGAAAGAAATTTAAATTTTCTATTGGCCCTCAAAAGATGAAATCATTTTTAGATAATAATGACTTTCATGAAATATGTTTGGTTGGTCCCAAGTATACTTGGTGCAACAATAAAAGAGGCAGTGCACATATTTTGGAGAGGTTAGACAGGTGCTTATTAAACTTTAAGGCCCTTCAGTTAATTCAACAAGCCTTCATGAGGCATTTAGCGAGAATTGCCTCCGACCATTATCCCATTGTGCTGAAAGTTTTTAATTTTTGTTTGCAAAAGAGTAGATCTCTTAGATTTGAGGATATTTGGGTTTCTTATCTAGCGGCTTCTACTGTTGTGCAAAACTCCTAGGCTAAATCGACGACTGGAAATCCTATGGAAATTCTAAATCGAATAGTTGAAAGAGCATTAAGATCCTTATATTTCTTGAGTAAAGTTAAGTTTAGTAATTTTAATAGCATGAAGGATAAATTGAAATTGAAAATTGCTGAATTTCAAATGGAAGAATCAGATAATGGCTGTTTATCTGAGGATAAGCTCTTGAGTTTAAAATCCAAAGGTATTGAATTTAATACAACAATTGGCTCAGTTAAACACTTGGTGGAGGAAAAGAGCAAAGGTAAATTGGTTAGAAGATGGGGATAAAAACTATAGTTTCTTTCATGCTTTTGTGAATGGAAGAAGAAATTTGAATTGCATCAACCAAATGAAGGATGAAATGGAGAATTTGGTTGAAGACCAAAATGAGATTGAATATATTTATTTCAGATTCTTCTCTAACAAATAGAGAGAGAGGGCGGGTTTGCTAAGTGGTTGGCCACCATTTATTATCAAATTATGTCATGAAGATTGCATTCTCTTGGATGTAGAAATTTCTTTTCAGGAAGTGGAATCAGTGGTTAATGGCTTGGGTAAGAATATCTCCCCTGGTCTTAATGGTATTACCTATTTATTTTTTAAAGCTTATTGGAGTACTATAAATAAGGATGTTTGGCATGCTATTTCACATTTTTTCTATTCGAGATCTATGTGTTCTAAGTGGAAAGACACAATTGTTATTCTTATTCCCAAAGTTTCAAATCCTATTCTTTCTTCTCATTTCTATCTAATTAGTTTTTGTTTATCTATTTAAAAGATTGTGGCAAATATTTTACATAACAGTCTTATGATGGTTATCCATAAACTAATTTTGGAGGTTCAAGTTGCTTTCATTAAAGGGAGGACTATTTTAGATAATATTCTCTTGGTCTAAGAACTCTTTAATATATTTAGATATTCTAAATCAGAAAAGGGTTTGGTGGCAATTATAATCGATATGGAGAAAGCTTATGATAGTATGGCTTGGTCAACTCTTGAGTAAGTTTTGGATTCTTTTGGTTTTCCTGCTCGATTTTGTAATCTTGTGATGGATTGTGTTGTTGAACCTCGGTTCTCTATTATTGTTAATGGTAAGAGAACGGATTGGATTGAAGCTTAAAGTGGCTTCAAATAAGGATGTCCCCTCTCTCCATATCTTTTTATTCTTTGTTCTCAGTTTACATCTTATACTTTCAATTTTCATGGAATTTAGTTAGGCATAAAAGCTGCTCCTAGTGCTCCTAAAATCATTCATTTAATGTATGCTAACGATATCTTGATATTCTCTAAAGCCAAAGGCATTTTTATTAAGCGAATCAGAAAAATTATTGCTGATTATTGTCGCTGGACAAGGCAGGTGGTCAATATTCAAAAGTCTAGTGTGATCTTTGGGAGATTCGTCCAACAGGAAAATAGGAGGTATATTTTGAACTTGATTAAGTTTATGGAGGTCAAAGATATGGTTTATTTGGGAATTAAAATGTCTCTTAAAAGGCTAGCTACTACAGATTTTTTTTCATTCAAGAAAAGATTGCTAGCAAATTGAATATTTGGGGTAAGAATCACATATCCTTAGCAGGGAAACATGTTTTAGTAAGATCAGTTATCTTATCTTTACCAGTTTTCTTTGCTTTGCATTCTCTGTTACCTATCAGTATCATGAGAAAGGTTGATAAGTTGTGTATAGATTTTTTGTGGGACAAACAAGGGGGAAACCATGGATTACACTATATTGCTTAGGAGGAACTTTGCAAGCCGGTGGAGCTAGGAATCCGTTGTCTTACATTCAGCAGAATTTATTATTGGTCCTCTTCGAGCAAAGTTTGCAAAAAAAATTTTATAGTATCTTGTTTCTCTTTTAAATAGGATGTTGAAAGAAAAATATGGTAAGTTCAGGGATGCTGATTCCCGGAGATATAGATCCAATGCTTGCAAGGTTGTTTCTAGCTGGTTGACAGCACTCCAGCCACTGGTTAGGTGGAAATTTGCTATAGGTTCTTCTAAAAATATACTTAAGGATGTGTGGATTCTAGATAAAATCTTGGATAGGTGGCCAACATTTGTTTCTATTTTGGATGAGGACTTCCCTTCTCTTGAAGCTTTCATTGTTGGAGGATGCTGGAATACTATTGAGCTTCACAAATGGTTTGGTACATGCTTAGTTGAAATTATTGTTCAAATTATTATTTATTTAAAAAGCTCTCAGGATAAGTTAGAATTATTACATAACTTTTCAGGAAATTCTATTCCTTCCTTAATTACCAAAACATGGTTGATGAATAAGGAATCAACATTTTATGGGATCTGGTTGAGAAAACTGCACTTGTTTCCTAAGGTGGACTATTTTTGGTGGAGAATTTTGAAGAATTTTATTCCCACAAATGATTTCTTAATGAATATAAGATTGACAGATGATAATTCATGTCTAAGTGGTTGCCTAAGTGTGGAAAACTTGGACTGCATTATTATTGGGTGCTCTACGGTTGAGCAAGCTGTAGAGCTATTAAAGAGTTGGGGGTTTCTTATGCCAATTTTTTCTACTTTCTGGGAGTGTTGTAATTCATTAGAAGCCTTATTAGTAAGAGATTCATTCATGGAAAAATTTTATTGTAACCTGATCTATTTGATCTGGGTTAGCAGAAGCCGGAGGAAGCATGGAGACAAGGAATCTGGTTTGTGCTACATTGCTTTAGAAGCTATCAGTATGGCTTCTATTTCTTTAGAATTTAATATCTATTCAGAATACTGGGGTGCTAACCAGCTTAGGCTGTCTTCAAATTTTTGGCATCCTCCTCCTTTCGAATGGATTAAAGCTAACTTTGATGCAATCCTATTACCATCTAATCTAGCTGCTATTGGATGTATTTTTAGTGATCACAATGGCAGATTCTTAGCTTCTTTTGGGTATAAAGGTATTCAATGGGGTGTTGGACATCTTGAATTGCTTGCATTTAGAGCATTGAAGAAGACTATGATGGATTGGATGATGGTTGCTAAAGGTTTAATAATTGAATGTGACAATTATAATGTCATGAAGTATCTACAAAACTCAGCTAGCAAGATAGTTTTGGGTTTTCATGAGGATGGTGTGGAGAACTTATCTTTTCTAAAAGACTTTGGTTTACTTTTATTCAAATTAATTTCTAGGAATTGTAATTAGTTAGCTGATTGGTGTGCTAACTTAGCTTTAGAAGGTGATTTCTTCTGGGATGTCCTTGATTTGAATAAGTTTCCTCCTAGTTTTTTTGTTCTTCTTAAGGAGAAAAGTAATAGAGGTTCTATCACTTAGTATTTTGTATTAGGCTTCTATTTTTGTTATTTTAGTGCTATTAGCAATTTTCAAAAAAAAAAAAAGATTGAGTGACCATGCACACACACAGAGGGAGAGTCATTTTTTTAAAGAAAAAAATATTATTTTTATATAGATCATATTGTATGATTCTATATCGTACTGTACGATATATTATCGAGTGTCTGGCTTAACGACTAACTTGAAATTAGACTCGAAGAACTAATCATACTATACGATCTAGATCATATTGTATAATATTTTTCAACCTAAAACCCTTGCCGCCAGATTATTTTAAGCAAGTTTTTAAATTTTGAATTTTGAACATATCATATTATATGATGCAAATTGTACTATATAAAGATTCAAAAGCTTGCTAAAATTAACCCCCATGATTAGGCAATTAATTCAAGGTTTAATTAATTATTGATAATCATTCTATACAAATTGGATCATACCGTACGATATACCGAGGTGATTTTTTGTCATACCAAAGATCTTACCAGACAAAACCTTAATTTATGAATGACTCATACTATCCAAATAATACATCATACAAGTCAACATGCATAAACTTAACTGATCGTACTGTACAAATAGGATCATACTAGATGATAAATAGACACAATTTTTAGTTGTCCTAGTATTCTTCCCGTACGAATAGAAGAAATAAAGTAGAACATACTGGATGATATTCATATCGTACTGTACGATGTATTATAAAACTTTTACATATTCTTCCCCCTTCGTACTATGATGAGAGTTATTTTGAACTAATCATACCATATAATTTGGGATCATACTATACACTAAAATAGAAATAACTAATTTGAATTTTTAGGGTTTCTTGAAGCCTATTATATATATATATATATATAAGGGAATTTTTTTAAAAACTAATTCAACCCCCCCCCCCCCCCCCCCTTTGGTTGCATCTTGCACTTTAAAGTGGTATCAAAGGAGGATCTAAAAAATATTAATTTAGGGAACCTTAAGAAAAATAATCATGGCACATTTTGGTTAATGTAACACTGTGGAGGGTTATTCCATAACTCATCCACCCTTATTTGACAACATACCAATTGAATTTTGGAAAATTTGAATGTCTACAATTTTATAATCTATAGACTACTGCATGTGTATGTTGGTACAAGAAGGTTACACTGCACCTTTTCAGCTTTGAATGGAGTAAAGACTAAAACATTATTTAATTAATGGAGCAATGAGGAAAGGGAACTTGCAAAGTTAAATGCCAAATGCTTGATTTATTTCTTTTGCATGTTGAAATAAGAAGACTACATTAAAGTGTCCACCTGTGCTACTGGTAAGGAGATCTGGGATAGATTTTATATCACGTATGAAGGAACTAGTGAGGTTAAACAATCTAGACTAAATATTTTACTACATGACTACGAACTCTTTCGCATATCTAACATTTACACTAGGATCACTAAGATAGTGACATTCTTACATGCACTAGGTAGAGAGATATCTAATTTTAAAAAAATTAATAAAATTTTGACGTGCTTAACAAGTTCTTATGATGAAAAAATAACTACAATCACTGAGTCCAAAGATTGAAATATTTATTCCATTGAAAATTTGTTTGGGTCACTCATTGCCTATGAGTAAGGAGTGAGTTAAAGGCAAAATATTGCAGTAGAAAAGAAGAAGGAGAAAGTGGTGGCTCTAAAAGCAAATAATTCAAACAGTGATAGTTTTACAGCGAACGAAAATGATGATATAGCCTTGATGTCCCATCAATTCAAGAATTTTCTAAAGAGAAAGCAAAAGGCATCATCAACATAAATAAAACAAAGGTAATAGCTCAAACAAAATTAAAGTTACATCTGACATAATTTTCTTTGAGTGGAGAAAACCAGATCATCTTCGAGTTAATTGCCCTAATACGAAGACCCATCCAACCAAGGAGAATGGCGAGGAGAAGCCAAAGTACAAGAAGGCAAGCAAAAGACATAGAAAGCCTTTTAGGTCGACTCTGTCTTAGAATTGTCAAAAGAAGAAGCAGAGGAGAAGGTGACAAATTTGTGTCCAAGGGCTAATGATAATCTTGATCAATCAGATCAAGATGAGATATGTAAACTTTCTTATGAAGAATTGTTTGTTTGTTTTTGAAAAAAAAAAATTATGATTTGTATAGAAAATTAAAGAAAATGCATGCTAACCTTAACATTGAATTTAGTACTTTACAAAAGGAACATCCTATCTTAGTTATAGAATATCCTAGCTTAGATAGAGATCACTTGTCCCTGCTTGATGAATTTGATGCACACAATTCCTTGAAAATATCTCATATTGAGGTAGAAAAAGAATTTAAGGAATTAGATGAACTTGCATGTTAATTAGATAAGATTAAGAATACATTAAAAGAGGAAGTGGTAGGCTATGAATATGCAAATAAAGTTCTACAAGAAGAAATTACAGCACTTCAAAATAATAAATCATCACCCTCGTTAGCTCAACGAAACAACCTTTCAACATTGCTTGCATCACATAACCTTAGGAAGAGGCATCACCACCCACATAGGTTAGTGAACCCATTTCCCAGTATTAGGTGCTTCTCTTGTGGCATACTAGATCACATAGCATGAACTTGCATGATTCACCATAGGACAAACCTCGTTCGAAGACTTAAATTGCCTTCATCAAAGCATAACATGCAAACTTCTCTATCACTCAAGCATGAGGACCCAAACTCACTTGGGTTCCCAAGTCTAATCTTTGAATGATGTTATAGAGATTCTATCACAAAAGACCTAGTGAGAGTATGTGGTACCTGGATAATGGCTGATTGAGACATATGATTGGAGACATGAAGCAGTTCAATAAACTGGAAGCCAGGACAGGAGGCAAGGTGACTTTTGGATAAAACACCACCAAGAAAGGGGTAAGATCAAGTATCATAGGAAATTCTAAAAAAAATAATTAAAAATATCTTATTAGTTGATTATTTTAAGAAAAATCTATTAAGTATTAGTTAATCATATGATAAAGGATTTGATATAAAGTTTCTTTCCAACAAAAGATTCATTAGCTTATATGATAAACATGTGTTATAAGGAAAATGGATAAATAATGCATTATGTTCGATCTTGACTGCATTGAAAATTCAAGTTCCTTTTATTTAAAAATAATAATAGATGACTCTTTGCTGTAGCATAGGAGACTATGCCATGCTAGCATGAAAATACTTACGAATATCACTAAAAAAAATCTCATTAGAAGTGTACATAAGTTAGATTTTACAAAAGATCTTTTTGTTATGCCTACCAACTAGAAAAATAAGTAAAATGATTATTTCATTCAATCAAGGATGTGAACACATCTAGGCCACTAGAAATCCTTCACATTGACCTATTTTAACCTGTTAGCATAACTAGCCTAGGTGGAAAAAATTATAGATTTTTTATTGTAGATGAATTTTTTAGATTAACTTGGGTAAGGTTCCTAGCACATAAGAGTAAGTCATTTGAGGAATTTAGAACATTCTCCACTTTGATTCAAAGGAAAATTGAATGTAAAATCTCAATAATCCCTAGTGTTTATGGTGGAGAGTATCAAAATGAAAAGTTTGAATTCTTCTATCAAGAGATAAGAATAGAGTATAACTTCTCTATCCCTATGACTCCTTAACAAAATGGGATAATTGAGAGAAAAAATATAACCTTGGCAGAAGCTGCAAGGGAAATGCTAGATGAGTACACTCTTTTTAGATACTTTTAGGCAAAATTAGTGAACACTACTTGTTATGTTTGAAATAGTGTGAACATTATATCTAAGTTGGATAAAACACCTTATAAGCTCCTTTCTCACTTGCATTCCTTTGGTAGCAAATATTTTATCTTAATCAATGGGAAATCTCCTTTAGGAAAATTTGATCCCAATGCTGATAAAGGTTTCTTCTTAGGTTATTCATTTTCAGGTAAAGCCTATAAAATCTTAAATAAGAGCACCATAGTAATAGAAGAACCTACCCATGTGGTATTTGATGAATTAGATAGAACATTTGAACCAAAATTTGAAAAAGAAGATATAGAGACCATTAAAGGGGTAGAAACCAGTACCATAGGAGATAGAGTAGAACCTCATGAACCACTGCCTAGAGATTGGAAATATTCTTCTAGTCATCCAAAAGAATTAATCTTAAAAGATCCATCCAAAGTTGTGAGGACTAGGCTTAGACTTATGAAATAGGTTAGTCATTCTACATTTATTTCTATGATAGAAACCATAAGTATAGATCAAGCTTTAGGGGATGAATTATGGATCCTAACAATGCAAGAAGAGCTGAAGAATTTTATTTAAAATGATGTATGAGAATTAGTCAAGATACCTAAAGAGAAGAGTGTCGTGGGAACAAAGTGGGTTTTTAAAAATAAGGTGAATGACTTAGGAATCATATTAAGAATAAGTCCAGACTAGTTGCTAAAAGGTATAACCAAATTAAGGGCATAAACTTCGAGGAAACCATTTCCCCAGTAGCTCGACTAGAAGCCATAAGGGTGCTCTTAACCTTTGCTTGCTTTAAGGGTTTTAAATTGTATCAAATGGACGTTATGAGTGCTTTTTTAAACGGGGTAATCAAAAAGGAAGTTTTTTGTTAAGCAAACCCCCATATTTGAAAACTCACAATTTCCAAATCATGTATTCAAATTGAAAAAGGCACTATATGGGTTAAAGAAAGCACCAAGAGCCTTATATAAAATACTTAGTTCATTATTACTAGATAGAGGATTTATTGAAATACCCACTTCCTACAAAGGGTAGATGATAAAATTCCCATTATTCTGATTTATGTAGGTGACATCTTGTTTGGATCTTCAGAAAAAACCTTATGTGATGAATTCTAAAAAGCAATGAGTAATGAGTTTGAAATAAGCTTGATGGGAGAGCTAAATTACTTTCTTAGTTTAAGTATAAAATAGATGGAGGATGAAACATTCCTTAGCTAAACTAAATAAATTAAGGATATTCTAAAAAAATATGAAATGGATGGTGCTAAGGCTATGAACATACCCATGAGTTGTACCACTCAATTAGACAAACACCAGAAGGAAACTTAGTAAACAAGAAAAAATATAAAGGAATAACTTGATCACTACTATATTTAACTGCCAGTGGATCAGATAAAATATTTAGTGTGTGCCTTCATGCCTGATTCCAAGCTAACCCAAAAGAGACTCTCTTGACAGTTGTCAAGAGAATCTTTAGATAACTACTAGGCACCCAAAACTTAAGAATTTGGTATCCTAGACACAACACCTCTGTTGAAATCTTAGGGTATTTAGATTTTGATTTTGTAGGGTGTAGGGTAGATAGAAAAAGCACCTCTAGAGCCTGTCAATTCATAAGACAATCCTTAATTTCTTGGTCCAATAGAAAGAAAAATTTAGTATCCCTTTATTGATATTATCTACCACATGACCTATTTTAGAGATTTTGATGATAACAAACATATGCTTAGATGTTCTAATTTGTTTGCTAAGTATTTCTGGTGTAATGATGTGCATAATAATCACTTGTGGGATTTACATTACACAACTCAAGTTGAATCAAATGTTGAGATTAAAATTGACCAAGATGGGCAACTTGAAGGAATTTATATTATCATAGGAGTATGTTAGTGGTCTATTATACCTACTAGCATTATTTGATTTGCTCACAATCTAAATATCTATTAAATATATTAATCTTGATATAGAAATCAATAAAATTTCCTTAATAAATAAATTGTATAACCTTCATTGATTGCATAATTATTATCAAATATGGAAAGTTATCTAATTAGGAAAATTAAAGGTAATAAGTTCTTTTTGTAAAACTTTTATTATGTATTTATTTTAAATTGAATTGTTTCACATCAATTTATTAATATATGACTAATTTAATATAAATAACATCATATTATTATAATAATATTAAATATATCATTAAATATTAAAAAATGTGCATGATTATTTATTTTATAGAATATGATATTATTTTGATAGAAACTTGGTCTAATTTTTATTGCATTAGATTGTTTGGATTCTATAGATAGAAATTGATAAATTATAAAACTCATTTAGATTTCATTTAAACTTATAGAAAATTTCCAAACATTATCTTATTTAAATATGATCTGCTGCTAGCCATTTTTACCCTATTTTGGATGTATATAAAGACTTTTGACTTTCTCATATGGCTAGCCATTTTATAGCCAATATTTAATATAATTGAATTCTTGATCAAATAAAATATTATTAGTTGATAAATTAATATTAGAATAATATTTTTACTCAAATTTAGCTTTAGTTACCCTTTCCATTTAAATATCTCTCTTTTTCTTCATGTAAGGGCTGCTCAAAGGAAAATCTATAGCAATTCTTCCATTCTTCCTTTCCTCTTTACATGCTAAATCTTGAGAGGAGAAACTTTGATCGAATTCTTGGTTGTAAAGCTTCAACACACAAAACCGAGTAACATCTCTTAGAGTTCTTGAGTTTGATTTCCTTCACTAAATCTTTACATGCTGTTCTTTTAGCTTTCACCATATATTTCTTTCTTGAAAATTCTTATTTTATGGTGAAATATTTGTTAGAAATTTTATATTAAAGTTTTCTATCACATATTTTAAATCCATATAGTTTTGTAAAGCAAGTATTTTTATTTCTTTAAGGTGACATTGGTTTAAATTTATAATCTAATTCAATTTGTTTGATTTGAAGAGTTAAAGTTTAAATCAACAAGAATATATTTTTATTTAAAATATTATTCTTATTTTAAATAAAATATAAATCTATCTTAAATTGAGCAAATTTAATATTTCATTTGCTAGTAATCAGGTGATTAAAATTAATTTGTAAGATAACCTCAAATATTATGGATATTTTATTCTAAGATTATTAGAGCTTGTATTATTTACATCTTTTTATATTTTTCATTTTCTTGAACTATACCATTTGGCTTAGTAAAGTTTTAATCGTAATTAGATTTGGTTGTACGCTCGCGTGTAGGAGAGTACTTAGGTTGTAAATAACATCTTTGGTTTAAAGAAGTGAGGTTTGCAAAGAAAACCTAGGATTAGTGAATTCTATCCCAAGAGTTAGCTAGCATGGATGTAGGACGGATTGGAATCTAGACCGGACAATGTAAAAATATTAAGCTTCTTATTTTTATTTCTTGCATCTATTTTTCTATCTTCTTCTTAAAAACTATGTGATTTCTTTTACTTTTCAAAATTGTTTTAAAATCATTTTAATTTTCTTATTTTAATAAAAATTTTAAAAACCACAATTCACCCCCCCCCCCCCTTTTGGGGTCCCCCCCCCCCCCCTTTTGGGGTGCCATTGTCATCCAACACCCTTTCCACAACTAAGACATAATATATAGAAGTAGGAAGTTGTGTTGCACAAGTTTTATGGGTTCAAAAAAAACTATCAGATCTTTAATTACATGTATGAACAATCCTAATTATGTGTGATAATATTAGTGCAATTTGCATATCCAAAAATAAAATTCAACAGTCTCAAATAAAATACCTCTTTGCTCTCTGCTTGGAGGCGATTCATGGGTGATTTAGGGCTTCCTCCTGTGCATTTGATTTTGGCCCTCCTGGCTGGAATCTCTTGGTGATTTCAGTTTGCCTTTCCTACTCTTCGCATTTGGTTCTCTTTCGTGTTCTATTTTGGTTATTTTTTGTCCAGTTTTTGTGTGGGAAGATGCGACCCCGTCGTCATCTTGCCCTGCCTCTTCAACTTTTAAGGGGAAAACTCGTTTCTTTAATGAGGTTCTTACTGGTGCATCTTCGTCTAACCCAATATTGCAGTTTGTTCATTCTACTTTTAAGGGATGTCCGGCCCTCCTCTTTGAGGACTCGGTTGTTAATCATCTTGTTGCCCCTTATGCTCTGACCTTGATTGGTAAATTTAAATTAAGAAGGCCTAGTCTTGATGTTAGTAGGAAGTTTTTGTGAATCTTAAGCTCTCTGGTTCTTTTCACATGGGTTTACTTGACCAAAGGCATATTGCAATCCAGTTATCCAATGATCTTGACTATAGCTGAATTTTTGTTAGGCGTTCTTACTATATTCAAGCTTGTCAAATGCTTCTTTTAAAATGGACTCCGAATTTTGATGTTAGGGAGGAGTCCCCTATTGCACCAGTTTGGATCTCATTTCCTAATTTGCGTTTACATTTTTTTAATCATCAAATATTATTTGGTTTGGCTTCCATTTTTGGCCATCATTTACAGACTGATCAAGCTACTACTTCAGTGTCCTGTCTTTCCGTTGCTAGGGTTTTGGTTGAGATGTATGTTATTAAGAAACATCCAACTGAAATTTGGATTGGTTCTGAAGTGAAAGGTTATTTCCAAAAAGTTGATTTTGAAAACTTACCTATATTTTGCTCTTTTTGTAAGATCCAGGGGCATGCTGTGAATCAATGTTTTCGTAAAAACCCTCACTTGCGACCTGACAAAAACCCTTTGCAACAATCGTCTGACACTGCTCCTACTGAAAAATTGCCAACTGAGAGCCACTTGGTTGGACCCGAGCTGATTCCTACTGATGGAGTTATTGTTGTTGTTCCTCAAAAATAGGGAGTTGATATTTTACATAATAATTCTATTGATTTACTTAATGGTGCTTCCACTGAATGTGAGGGAAATGTTGAGAATGCCGATCAAAATGTAGTTACATCTTCTTCTTGCATTATCAATCATAATATCACTGATGCTAATGAATTTATGTTTTATAATTCTCTAAATGTTCAGGATATTGAGACGATTACTAATGTGGATACCCCATTGATTGTCAGTGATAGAGATAAGAATGATACTACTTTAAAGGAGGGAGAAATTGTTGTGATGAACAAACAACTATTTCCTTCATCCAAGTGTAAAGTGAATGTTGAGAAGGATTCTGAAATAGGGTATGAGGATGGCAGGTTTATGGAGGATGATGATATTCATTTTCACAGTGTTGGTAAAACTCTTTCAACCTCTAATTATAATAGTAATACTCTAACTGATACTAAGGAAATGATGAATGTAGCTAGATGTTTTTCCTCTGATGAAAATGATTATGGTTTTATTAAATTTCAGAGTAAAAGGGGGCGCAAGCCTAACCAAGTTATATTACAACCGGCTAGAAATACTTCTTAGAATACTCATTCAACTACTTCTTATTAACTATTTTCTTATGTTTAATACTATTATTTGGAATGTTAGGGGCATTGGTTGCCCGTCCTCTAAGATCCAAGTTAAAAATTTATGTCATATTCATAATATTTCTATTCTTGTCTTGCTTGAGCCACTTATCCGTACGTCTAGGTTAGCTAGTACCTCTCATTTTCTTGGCTTCGATCATGCTATTTTGAATATTTCTAATAAAATTTGGATTCTTTGGAAAGATCCTATTAAAATTAATATTATTGGTGACTTTGTTCAAGTTATGCATTGCAATATTATGGGTTTTAATTTTCATTATTGTGCTTCTTTTGTGTACGCTGCTTCCTCTCTATATAGTAGGAAGTTATTATGGGATGAGCTTAAGAATTTTCATAGTATTTGTAACTTGCCTTGGCTGGTGGGAGGGGACTTTAATTCAATTTGTTCACCTTCTAAAATGTTAGGTGGTTCGATCCTTTTTTATCGCTCTATGTATGATTTTAATAACATGATATTGCACTATAACTTGATTGTCATTGATGTATGATTTTAATAACATGATATTGCACTATAACTTGATTGTCATTGGTTTTTTTGGTAATAAATTCATGTGGAACAGGAGTCACCTTTGGTATAGGCTTGATCGTGTACTTTTTAATGATTCTTGGATTAATGTTATTAGTCTTACTAATGTTCAGCATCTCAGTAGAACCTTGGTGATCATTCTCCTTTACTGATCACTATCAACAGTTGGAAAATTAATGCTACTTCTCAATTTAGATTTCAAAATATGTGGTTACATAATAATACTTTTTTTGAGGTAGTTAAGAATAATTGGCAAGCTCCCTTACACTCTGATAATTCTATTGCTGGTCTAAAAAGGCTTTGATTTAAGCTTAAGAGGTTGAAACAAGCACTGAACTGGTGGAATCACAATGTTTTCAAAAATATTTTTTCAAATATTATCCAAGATGAACACTGTGTTTCTTTTAATGAAAACTTATGTCAAAATGAGCCGTCTGATGTTAATTGTTCTTTATTAAACCAATCTAAACTTGATCTTTTTAACTTTTAAGCTCAAGAGGAGGTTTTTTGTAAACAAAAAGCTGCTACTAAGAAATTGGTTGAGGGGGATAGTAATACTAAGTACTTTCATGCTTTAAGTAAGAGAAAAAGGATCAAAAATAGTATTTACAAAATTCAAAGAGAGGATGGTTCTTATTTTACTAACATTGTTGAGATTACTAATTTTGTTAAGCTTTAATTTAAGAATCATTTCAACAAAACTTTTACTCCTATACAGGCTCACTCGTTTATCCCTAACCTTATATCTAATGATGATAATGAGCTCCGTTCTAATGCTCCCTCTTTGGAGGAAATTAAAGAGACTGTGTTTGGGATGAATAGTGATTCAGTGGCGGGTCCTGATGGTTTTACTACTCTTTTTTTTTTCAGAAAAGTTAGCATATTATTTCTGATGATATTAATTGTGCTACTTTGGATTTTTCTTGCGGGTAACCCTATTCCAAATTTTTTTACTTCTACTTCGCTTGTGCTCATTCCTAAAAGTAACTCTATTCAAACATGGAATGATTTCTGTCCTATTAGTCTTTGTACTTTTTTTAAGAAATTGCTCTCTAAAATTATTTTGAATCATTTATCTTCTATTTTACTTAAAATTATTTCACCTTTTTATATGAGTTTTGTGAAAGGTACGTAGGGCTATTACAGAGAATATTCTTCTAGCTTAAGAATTAACTCAAGATTTGGATGTTAGGGTTAGAGGGGGTAATGTTATTTTGAAACTTGATATTGCCAAGGTGTATGATAATATTAGTTGAGATTTCATTTACTTTATGCTAAATCTTTTTGGTTTTAACCATGTTGTTATTAACCTCATCAAGCATTGTATTGAGAATGTGTATTTTTTGATAATTATGAATGTCTCTAATCATGGTTTTTTTAAATCTTCTAATGGGTTACGGCAGGGCGATCTGATTTCCCCTGCTCTTTTTATTATTACGGCTGAATCTTTATCTAAGGGTCTCTCTAATTTATTTAAGCTTAACCTTAGCCTTTATTTTAAAAGTTTGGGAGGTTTCCCATTATCCCACTTATTCTTTCCTGTTGACTTTATTGTGTTTACTAATGCCTATATTAATATGATTAATAAAATTATGGATTTCTTCAATGCTTTTGAAATGTTTAGTGGTCTGACTTTTAGTAGAAACAAATGTTGTTTTATTACTTCTAAAAGGGTTTCTAATGATCATATTCTTGTTATTCAAAATGTTACTGGTTTCTCTCAGTTTAACTTACCTATTAAGTATCTTGGTGTCCCTTTGTTTAAAGGTAGAATACAAACTTTTTGTTCAATGAACTTATTTCTTCGATTCAAAATAAGCTTCTTATGTGGGACTCTAATTTTCTTAGTTTTGGTGGCAAGGTTACTTAAATTAAAAGTGTTCTTTGTGCATTACATGTTTATATATTTCAGACTATTTTTCCTACTCAAACTGTGTGCAGTAGAATCCATAAGATTATTAATAAGTTTATTTGGAAAGGTAATCTCTCCTCTTCTAAAATTATCTGGGCTTTGTGGGATAATTGTTGTGGTGTTTTGGAAGAAGGTAGGCTTAGTTGTAAGAGCCTTTCTGACCTTGCTAAGGCTTTCTCCTTTAAATTGTGGTATACTTTACATTCTAAAGAGAATCTTTGGGCTACTTTTATGATTTCTAAATATTGTGTGAGTAATCAACCGTCCAATATTTCTCCTAAGACAAGGGATTCTAAAGTTTGGGAAAGGCTTTGTAAGATCAAGTGGGAAGTGGAGCCACATATCTTGTGGGGGCTTGGTGAAGGTAACATCTTTTTCTGGCAGGATAAATGGCTTGGTATGGATTCCATTGATTCTATTTTAAACACTACCTCTTCTACTTCTGTTAAAGTTAATTTTTTCTTCAATAACAATTGTTGGGATTATGAGAAGCTTTCTAACTTTATTCCTGATTGCATTATTTCTCGTATCCTTAACTTGCCTATAAATACCTTTTATATAGATACTATTTTGTGTGATTTTTCCAAAGATGGGGTCTTTCATCTCAATAATTCTTAGCACTCTTTTAGAATTAAAGGCACTTTACACAATATTTTTACTAATATCTGGCATCAGAGAATACCCTCTAAGGTTTCCGTGTTTGTGTGGAGAACACTTCATAAATTCATCCCTACGGAGGACAATCTCACTAAAAAGGGCTTTAGTTTTGCCTCTAAATGTCAGTGTTTCTTTCACATTGAAAATTTGCACCATGTCTTTATTTAAGGGCCTGTGGCTGTTAGAACTTGGGTGTATTTTGATGATTTGTTTAAAATAAATTGTTTTAATACTCATCTCTCTCTTAACTTGTTAGTTAAATCTTGGTTTATTGGTACTAAAGGCCACATTCGGAATAGTATTCCTTGTCTTATTCTTTGTTTTCTTTCATTGGAGAGGAACAACTCTATTTTCAATGGGGTTAGGATGAACCATATCAATGATATCCAACAGTTCAAGGACAAGATTCTGGCTCTTATGAATGTTAACTTGCTTACTGTTAAGAGCTTCAAAAATTATTATCATATCACCTCTTCTTTGGGGATTAGTTGGATGAAGCCCCATAATGATTTCAAGGTTGTTTATTGGATAAAGCCTCCTCCTAATGTTTTTAAACTTAATGTTGAGGGTTCTGGTACTGGTTGTGGTGGTCTGATCCGTGATAGTAATGGCCATTTAATTATTACTTTTGCGGGCCCGACTCATAATGGTAAAATTGTTTTTATTTAGCCATCCTTTATGGTATCCAACTTTGCATTCCTTTGAACTTAATCAATCTGGTTATTGAAGTGAACTCTAATTTTAACATCTCTCCCTTTTAGGATTTGGATGAGGCGTGCTGTAACCCGAACATATTCTATGTGGTTAGAAATTAAAAGACATTTATAATATGTGAATCATTTTTTTGTCATGTTGGTAAGACTGCCATATCCTGTGCTTCTTAGTTGGCTAATTTTGGTTGCAACCATGATTGTTTTTCTTATTTTATTCCTTCTAATATTCCTGCCCCTCTTAATGGTTTACTTCATCTTGAAGCATGTGGTATTCCCTATGTCTGCACGTAACTTTTTTTTTTGGTTCTGGCTGGTTTGGGTTGTTTGGCATCTGGACTTGCCTGTTTTCTGGATTTGCCTGTTGGGGATTTGCTATTTATGTATTTTCTATGCTGCTGGGTTAATTTTATGGTTTTGGTTGTTGGTTTTGTCCCCTCTGGCCTTGTGTAGGTAGATTTGTTGCTGTTCGTTTCTTGAATCCTTCTTGGATGCTTGGTACTTTATTATTTGCAGATTATTTTCTCCTGCCACCTGGTTGCCGGGTTTTTTTTGTTGGGAGGTGTTATTTTGGCCACTCATCCTGTTTGAATCTGCATTTCCAGGATCCTTTTCTCTGGATTGCTAGGAGTTTTTGGTTGTGCCTGCTTGGCCTTACGGATTATGATTCTGTTCATGATGTAAATCTTCTTTGATGCCTGTTTCTCATGTCCAATGTTAATGCTAAATTAATTGTGAATTTTGACTTGAGCAATGATTTTACTAGTTTATATGCTGATGGTTAAACCCGTTGTTGCTTTTCTACCTTCTATTGGTGGAGTGTTGGGGGTAATTGTGGTGATGTGCCTGGGAATTATATTATTGCTGCTGTGGTTTTTCGGTGGCAGTCGGCCTGCAGGTTATTATATTTACTGTTTATTATTTTTGGGAGGCTTGATATGGTTAGTTTCCTCTGCTTTTTTTTGTTGCCTCATGTTAGTTTGCTGCATCTGAGTTCGGTTGGCTGCTCTTTTCTGGTTGTTGGCTGGTATCATTACGAGAAGTGGTGTAATCAGTGGATGGGCTTATTTTGGGGTTTATGAAGGTAGGATTGAGCGGCTTCTTTATGTTCCAAATGAATCTTTTTGCAAGTTATTTCTGAGCTCGCTAAGTCTTAATTCAAATTTTGGCTTTACTTGGCACATCCTTTTTTGCATTACCTTCTTTCATACTGCTCATTTATACCTTTGTGATTATCTCACTTGTTGGTGGTGGTGTAGGTTTTTGGTTTAAAACATCTTATTTTTGCAGGTGGATCGTTGTTTGAAGCAGTTTTTGGATTTTTGGAGAAAGACTGGGCTTCATTGTTATCTTCTTCTCTTTCTTTTTAGGATTCTTGTCTATAGCATCAGTAGTTTGTTATTGGGTTCCTTACCTTTTTTGTTTTGGAGAGTTAATTGGCTCATAGGTTTTTCTTTGCTTTGTTTTGTAGCTCTGCTGAGCAATAGTGAGCCGATAAACTCCTTTTTGACTCTGTCTTTGGTTCTTATTTTTAACACGTAAGCCCCCTCAGGGTTTTAAAAAAAAGCACTCTCAAATAAAATATATAGGCATTAGACATCACTATATAAGAGATCATGTAGTTAAAGGAGATATAGAATTGTACTATATAGCTATAAGAGATCAATAGGTAGACATATTCATGATACCACTAGCCTATGACATTATTAGCACCCTAGGGAAAAAATATGTGTTATGGACATTCATGCATGATCAAACATATTTAAGATGTTTCCTAATCTTCACACAATCATCTCATTGAATTACCCAAATGTTCAACATTTTGTCCTTATCGTACTGTACGATTCTTACTCGTATTATATGATCATCACAAATACACGGATCATATTCCTCGATTTAATCAACAATTTAGATTAAATCACTAATCTATACATCATAATACAAAACCACCTTTGTACAATACGATCTACATGTTACTAATCTTCCACGCATTTAATTCATTTGGTATGATATTATTGTCATTCGTACTATATGATCACTACCTTCGTATGTACGATCCACATTATAGAATGGATTGGGACAAATTTTTCTCAGGCATTACAATATTATTGTTGTTCATACTATACGACACTCGTTCATACTATATGAAAGTTATTTTCAAAGGTCATACTACTGACCCCTCAGGACGTATTAGTTCCTTCATATCATCCAATACGATTTTGATCATATTATATGATTTGACCAACTTTTCCCAACAGGTCATATAGATGAATCAACTCCTTAATTGTACTATATGATTCTCTATTGTACTATACAAATAGTCAAAAACTCTATAAATAGGAAGGGAAATCTATTCAATTCACTCAACCGTACTTCTCTCATCCTTTCTTCACTCTTCTCTACTCAATGGCTAGTGCAAATCAATGTGGCTGCATGGTTTGGGGAAGCTCCTCTTCCTCTCTTTGCTATGACGATCGCTTTCTTTTCTTTACAGATTAGGATACATTCCAAAAATTCAAAGCATGTAAAATCACTCCTTCTCACATGCTTAATCAAGATGCACATAACTTTGAGGTGATGAGCCCCTTCGCTTCCACTTCCCTTCAATTTCTTCTTGCCTAGCTTTTCCATTTAATTTTTAGCTACTCTACGAGTTCCTTGAAAATATTAGGATTAACCTAACAACTTTACCCTGACTCCATATGTATGCCATATAAACATCAAAATCACCAAAGTAGACCTAGTTAAGCATATCGGTGTTTCTACTAAAGGACCCGATCCCACTCCTTCATAACTATTGCTTTTGACTGGAGTTCCATTAATTTGATATTTGAAAATGTTGCTTTGAACCAACACCAACCTCTTATCCAGTCCTTAACACAAAATTCTTGCATCATTCAACACAATCTTACGACATCCATAATACCTAAAGCTCGAGCAAGGATATACATGACCCCAATTCTATATGTCATCACTTAATCAAGTCCAATACCATATTTGATGAGCTCGATATGATTATAGATTATATCCATAACATGACTCAAATTCACCATCCTAGCACTCTAAGGAAATAAAATCTGGCATTAGGGCATCTCATAGGATATATTCTTCACCAAAAATACCAATTGAACTATCCTGGTGAACCCGATAATGTCTCTATTTTTAATACAGATGCCTCTTTTCATATCTTATTTCATTGAGGGAAAGAGCATGCTCAGCCGAATTTTGATGAAGAAGGAGAGGCTACTCTAGTAGGAGGAACTGCTCTAGTAGAAGGACCTACACCTGCCTATCCATATGATGATATTATTCAACGACTCAACTGACTTGAAACCCAAATTGACTCTCATATCTAGGAATAATACCAGTAGCATGAGGACGACATGCGATGGTTTGGCAAGAGATTTAACTCGATCGATCAACACTTTGCCTCAATCCATTAGTTCTTCTAGCCGCCGCCACCACCACCTGATCAGGATCCATTATTTGACTAGTCTTTATTTGATGTATTTCAATTCTATTTTATTTCTTTGCTTATGGGATACTCTTCTTTTTGGTGATGTCAAACGAGGGGGAAGTTACTTTTCCTTAGTTAATATCTTTTATTATTATATCGTATTTCTTGAATTCTTTTTTAGTTTATGTTTTTTAAAATGAAATGTTTCTATTCATGTTTTTATGTTCTTCTTATTATCAAAAGAAAAAAAAAAAAGAGGAAAAGGAAAAAAAAGATTATCTTGCCTATCAACTAACATTATTTGACATCATCAAAAATGGGGAGATTGTTGCAATCCAGAATATATAGTCTATGATTTTAATGATGGCAAATAATATTGACTGAATTATTTCATTTTTCATTAAATATTTTGGAAGTTACTTTTATCTGTGAGTACTATTATTTCAAGGAGATTACACACTGCTCAATACTGGGTAGAATAGGATGTCATAGAGTGTAATTTTTTTTCTTTATTTTTTAGTTCTTAAGTCTGGCCATAAAGTAGTGTATACAAATTGAGTGATCATGCACACACATAGAAGAATAATTATTTTTCAAAAGAAAATTATTACTTTATGTAGATCAAACAATACTTTTTATATCATATTGTACGATATATTATCGAGTGTCTGGCTTAAAGGCTAACTAGAAATTAGCCTCTATGAACTAATCATTTTGTACGATCTAGATTATACTGCATAATTTATTTTCAACCTAAAACACTAGTTGCCAGATTAATTTAAGAAAGTTTTTTTTTATTTTTAATTTTGAACTCATTATATTGTACTATGAAAATAATACTTTATGAAGATTTGAAATCTTGCTAAGATTAACCCCCATGATTAGTAAATTAAATTAAGGTTTAATTAATGATTAATGATTGTGTTGTATGAATTGGATCATACCATACGATGAACCAAGGCAATTTTTGGTCATACCAAAGATTATACTGAACGAAACCTTGATTTTTGAACTACTCATTATGTATGATTAATACATCATACAAGATGACATGTATAAACTTAAATGATCATACTCAACGAATAGGAGGGGGAGAGGCTTCTATGTCAAAGTCATTGAAGGTTCTTTGTATTCTCCAAGAGGGAGAAAAATGAGAAGGTATGTTGCTGTCACCGAGAGAGTAATATAGTGTCTAATCTTCTGCCACACCGAAGAAGGTTAAAGTGAGTTATGTAACGAATTCTCCACCTTGCTGTGGGAGCAAAAGAAGAGTTACTTTTGGGTAGTACAAATCTCAAAGTGGAGGACTCCAGGCTGTGCACGTAGGTCAAGAATGATTGAACCATTATAAAAATTTATACTATGCTTTTTTTTTTAATTTCACATTTAATTTTCTTGCATTTAACTTTGCTATCACTTCTTGGTGAAAATTTGATTTTAGTATTTCGTTATTCAATTTAAAATTTCTTCACCATTATTGAAATTATTATCAAATCATTAGCTTCTGCATTTGATTAGTTAAGTTATTTTTGGTCATGATTCTTTCGATCTTCGATCACACGCGAAATAAATAAAAAAATAAAAAAATAGAACTCCTATTTAGGATTTATTTTTAAAATAAAAACGCATCTCGTACTTTCAAGCATTCCACAAGGCTACAAATCATTCAAATATTTATAATCTATCACTGGACCATACATCTTAATGAAAATAATCTTTGGAGTATAAATAAAGCTATTGATTGTTATCATCATCATTGACATGATGGATTGAACCCTTGGAGGACCATGGTTTACCAAGGCTGACCATGAAAAGAACTTAGATCTGATCCCCAAAACCTATTAAAATATTTTATAATAAACCTCAATAAGGCTAACCCAAACCAATACATGAAACCTCCTCCAAAAAAATCCAATATTACTTAATGTAGATTTTATCTAGTCTAAGCCTTTCTCAAACTTTGTTGACCAAGTTGACTTGGGTCAACAAAATAGACCATAAAGGTCTCAAACTTATATTCATACAAGGAGATTTTACTATGCCTCGAGAACTCTTCCAACTTGATTCAGATTTCATTTGGAATATGATGGATTAAACCCCAACCCTTGGTTAAGATTGGTTAATCAAATCAACCAAAGTTGAATTAGCACACAAAAACTTAAATAAAATTCAAATGCATTGACCAAAGGTTCACCAAACCCAATTAAACCCATGGGACTACCAATTATGTCCCTAGAGATTAAACCTAGGTGATCCAACTCATGGTTTTACTTAGCTTAGCCTTTAAGCTTCACCTAAATGACCAAAACCACCTCTCCTTGAGCCAATTTCATACCTAATATAATTGGCCCATGATAATACTTGCATTGTATAACCCTTATCATATGTATCAACTATGGTCATCCCATCCTTTAGGCTAAGTTGGGACAACAAATTTTTTATAATCTATAATTTGTATTAATTAAAAGAAAACAAATACAACTCTATCTAATTTTTATCATATCACTCTTCTAATTCAATAACAAAAATAATATTTACTAAGGAATTAACCCAAAAGAAGTTTCTAAATAATGCATAAAAAGCACAAAAATGTGCCACAATATTACAATTTCATGGAACATAATTATTACAAAAACTTGCTAAGTAGGCTGACATAAGGGGTCCAAAATCATCAATCCTAAACCATGTTTCATGAATAAACTTTCCCATGGGCAATTGCCTCTAGAAATGAACTTAAGAATCTTCCAAAAACCTGCCAACTTAGCCTTCTACTAGTGGTAGTTAGGGCTTGCCAGAATCCCTCAAACCATGCATATACCGATGGGTTAAACCGAAAGTTGCTCTCCATGTGACTTCAAACAATGGAAGTCATTAGAATCACTCTATGGGTCATACCTGACCTTCCTAAGCTAGCTTAAATTCTTGAAGTGGCCTTAATATACCCAATTAGACATCTTGGTTAAAATCCAAATGAATTTAAATGCTTTAAAATTCTCATTAAAGGGTTTCCCTTTATTGGTTCAAAAAATAACCCTAGTATTCTAGGAGCTAGCTCCATAACCTCTCTAGTCATTATCTCCAACAAGTTAGTGTAAGCCATATTTAACTTCTACTAGTTGATAGAGAAATTTGCATCCACTACACCTCTTATCATATTCTCTTGAAGAGAATTCAACCCTAAGGGTCGATGAACTTTCCTTTAAGAAGCCATAAGGAGTTTTATTTTAAGTAAACTTTTATTCCCAAGCTTGTAGTTAGGATAGTTTTCTCAATTATTAAGAGAACTTCCAATCCAACCAAATTTGGCCATTAGATACTCTCTACAAAATTCTATCAAGATCCTGTACGGAATCTCTTTGATCTTTTTGAAATATATTTATGGCTAAGGATTGAAGTGGGAGGTTGAAGAGGAAATTAAGGCCATTGATTCAAATCAATATCTTTAATTAGATGCCCTAACATCCAAAAGTTTGATTATATTTAAATTAAGCCTATCTTATTCTTAATCCAATGGACACAATGAATACTGCATTTTATTATTATAGTCTTAAATATTGCCTTGTCTAAAGAAAGGCGCAGCATGTAAATGACCAGTTAACTAGGAAATTAATTTGATAAAATAATATATGTTCAACAAACTAAAAGTTCAATAATAATGTTAAGCCTAAGGGAACTTGTACCTAGGCACACTAAAAGTGGGGTGGATTGGTGAACTTTAAAAAAAAATTTACTTCAAAAAAATAAAGATGATATTTTTTATATTTTTTAGTTAATAAAAATAACAATTTTTATTATATATAGAACTTAATTATTTAATCAAATATCAAACTAATAATGATGATCTAACTAGAAGAACGAAGTATTAATCACCAATTTTGACCAAGCGATTATCAAAAAAACAAAAGTGTAGGAAAAAAAATGCGAAAGTAGAGAATAATAATACACCCTCCAAAGATTAATAATTATTAAGTTAAACAATAACTTACATCCACTCCATGGAGTCCTCCATTCCTATTATTGCACATTCACTATAACGACTCTCCTATTTCCCCCAAGGCAGCGAAGCCCTTGCACAATGCACTTTTGCATGCCAAACTCAGTGTAGCGAAGAACTTGAATCTTTATCACCATCCTGGATATGGTAGTAAACCTTCTTTATTTTCTCTCTCCTGGAGAAGGTATAGAACCTCAATCTCCTTTCTAACCCTCCTTGTGGGGGTAGTGAACCATTAACTCTTTTCTCACCCTACTAGTGATAGAAGAGAACCATGAACTCCTTTCTCATCCTCCTAATGATGGTAGAGAGAAACAAACTCCTTTCTCATCCTCCTGGTGATGGATGAAAACCCCGTCCATGGGGTGAATAACTTCTTCCCAGAACTCCTGAAGAAACATAAGTAAACACTTGGAGGAACAAGGCAAGAAACTTGCTTGGAGCAACCATGAGAACCCTTCATACTACTTGTCCCTCATACACAAGCTTTATCTTTCTTCTTCCTAAATCTATTAAATCTTCTTTCAAAGCTCCCTTTCAAGAACACTCAGTAGCCAAAGACTTCAAAGAATAAGGTCTATCAAAATGCCTTACAATTCAATTCTGTCAATGTTGATTATACAGTACAAATAGTTCAAATCACCTTTGTATGACACCCTTAACAAAATCTCTATCTAGAAGGAAAGTGCTTTGCCTTTTGTACGAAGATCTGGGTGCTAGCTTTGACCCATATAATGCCTTCTTTTGTTTGAATTCATAATTAGGAAGTTTAGAGTTCTCAAAACCTAAAGGTTGCTCAACATATGCAACCTCTTTAATTACACCATTTATGAAGGCACTTTTAACATCCATTTGACATAGTGTGAATCCTTTAAAGCAAGCAAAGGCTAATAGTACTCTAATAGCTTCTAGTCTTACTATAGGGGCAAAGGTCTCTTCTAAGTCAATCTCTTCAATTTGATTATATCCCTTAGCTACTATTCTTGCAACTTTTCTAATTATTATGCAAGAGTTATTTATTTTGTTTTTTAAGACCCAATTGGTTCATCCCACACTTTGCTCTTATGGTCTACTAACGAACTCCCAAATTTCATTCCTAACAAATTTATTTAACTCTTATAACCTTGCTAAGATTTAAAGTTAATCAAATAGAGCTTCATCTATGTTTGAAGGTTCTATCATTGAGATAACGGTAGAGTGCCTAACCTCTTTTTCATGTCCATGCCTTGTTTTAACACCTTTAGATTAGTCTTCTACTATCAGTTCTTTAGGATGACTTGATGAGTATCTCCATTCCCTATGAAGGGGTTGATGAGGTTTTACTCTATCTTCTAGGTCAATGGCTTCTACTCCTTGGATAACCTCTACTTCTTCTTCTATTGGTCTAAATTCGGAGGTCCTATCTGATTTGTTAAACACCAAACAAGTAGACTCTTCTACTACCAATATCTTCTTATTCAAAATTTTGTAGTCCTTCCCTATAGATGAATAACCTAAGAAGACTCCATTAGATTTGGGATAAAATTTTCCTAAGGGTGATTTTCTAATGATTATAATAAAACATCTAAACCTAAAGACTGTAAGTTAGAAAGGTTGGGTGTCCTACCCTTAAGGAGTTCATAGGAGATCTTATTTAATTTTGATCTAACATTCATCCTATTAAAAACTTAATAAGTAGTATTTGCTAATTTTATCTAGAAGTTTATAGGGAGAGAATATTTATCTAGCATGGTCCTAATAGCATCTACAAAAGCTTTATTTTTTCTTTCAATTATTCCATTATGCTAGGAGGTCTAGGGGGCAAAAAGCAAAATGCATGGGGAATCAGTCCCTCTCATGGAAAAAAGGTTCAAATTTCTTATTTTTAAACTCTCCACCATAATCACTATGAATGATTGATATTCAAAATCTTAAGTTTTATTGTATCAAAGTGGAGATGGTTCTAAACTCTCCAAATTATTCACTTTTTTGTGCTAGGAATCAAACCCAAGTGAACCTTAAAGTGTAAAATATGTTTACAAATCCATATAGCTTCCTTTCTAGGCTTACAGTACTAATGGGTCCAAATAGGTCCATATGGCAAATTTCTAGTGGCATAAAGATATTGGTGATTATAATTGAATGGAATGAAGATTTAATTTATTTTTCTTGTTGGCAGACATCTCATAGGCAGTCCTTAGTAAAATCTAACTCGGGTATGCCTCTAATTATGTCTTTTTAGGTAATACTCAGAATTTTCATGCTTGCATGACATAGTCTCCAATGCCATAGCCAGGATTCATCAATTATAGTTTTCGAACATATGGGATTAGAATATTCAATGAAGTTCAATTCAAACATATAAACTTTTTTACCCTTTTAAGACTAATTTTCAATTTAAGATAATCAGACATTTTTTAGATGAAAATTTTATATCAAAGCCCTTATAATAAAATTGACTAATGCTCCGTAAGTTATGCTTTAAACCATCAACTAATAACACATTTTTAATTAAAAAAAAATTAGAATTACTAATTAGACCTGAGCCAACCACTTTCCTAATGGTGTTATCCCCTAATATGACCTTACATTTTATCTAGACTCTAGTGAGATAAATTGTTTCAAATCTCTAGTCATGTTCCTTGAGCATTTGCTGTTAAGCTATGACATGCACCCACTAGGTCGTTTGTGAGAGCACTTTTACAATATTAATCAATCTTTAGATTTGGGAGACCAGGTGAGTTTGGGTTCAATTTTATGTATATATGAATGAGATGTTTTCATGCTACACTGTTATGCACTTAATTTTAGCCTCATACTAGATTTTTCATATTGTAGATAGTTAAAGTGTAAGCTACATGACTTAGCATGCCACATGGGTAACGCCTAACACCAGGATAAGCATTCCCTAATTTATGTGGGTTATGGTGCCTCTTCCAAGGGGTATATGATGCATGGTATGATGAGTTATGCCACTGTGGCAATATAGGTGATGGTTTATTATTTTGAAGTGCATTGAGTTTTACTTTTAGGTATTCTTTAGCACTTTCAAAGCTTTCCACTTCTAATTTTAATACAATCTTACTACTATCTAATTGACATGCAAGTCTTCTAATTTTTAAATGATTCTTCCAATTCAATATGCTTTGACATCAAGTATTGATGTGCAGTATTTAGGACAACATCCTTCTTGTTTAATGCATTATATTCATAAAGTAAAGTTATATGACCACCATCTAAAGTAGTATGCTCAGCTATCTGACAAGCATGCTCTTTTTGCTAAATGGAAAATTCATTGATTAAGTTAACATAAATCTTTTTTAATTTCCTATATGAATCATGAATTTTTTATGAAATAATAAAAAATTCATTATAGGAAAATTGATATACCTCATCTTGGTCACATAGATCAAGATTATCCTTAGCAGTAAGACACAAGTTTTTTAACTCCTCCTCTGCTTCTTATTATGATGATTTCAAGGAGTCATCCTAAAATGCCTTCCATGTCATGTTCATCTCCTTCATGAATTTTTTTTTTCCTTCACCCTTCTCCTTGATCAAGTGAGTCTTCAAATTGGGGTAGTCTGTTTGGAGATGACTTAGTTTCCTACATTCAAAGCATATTGTATTAGATGACACTTTAAAATTATTATAGTTTTTACCTTTATTCCATTGTTCTTTATGAAGCTTTTGCTTTCTTCTTGAGAAACTTTTGAACTATCAGGTCATGAATGTATTGTCATCATCTTCCTATACTATAGAACTATCATTATTTAAGTCATTTACTTTTAGAGCCAAATTATTCTCCTTCTACTTATCACCTACATCAATTAGTCATTGACTCATGCCTTGCTCATAGGTAATGAGTGACCCAAATAAATTATAAATAGAATAAACATTTAAATCTTTTTGTTCTGAGATCACAATAACTTTAGCATCATATGTACTGGGTAAGTAACATAAAATTTTATTAACCTTCGTAGAATTGGTGAGTTCTCTTGCTAAAATAAATAGGGATGATATGATTAGTGTAAACCTAGTGTACATGTCTAAAATGGTTTCGCTAGGTTTTATATAAAAGAGTTCATAATCATGCAGTAGAATGTTCAGCCAATATTATTTTACCTCACTAGTTGCCTCATATGTAATACACACTTTATCCCAAATTTTTTGCTAGTGGTACAGGTAAAAACTCTCAACTAATCCTTGAACTTAAGAGCATAGAAAATATAGTTTAAATAATTTTCTTTAAATTTATCTAAGTCCCTATCCTCATTACTCTATTTATTAAATGGTAATTTAATTTTAATTCCATTAATGAAATTGAAAGGTGCAATGTAACCCTCTTTTACTAAGAACCACATGCAAAAATTAATAGATTGTAGAGAGGGAGAAGTTCAAAATTTCAAAAAGTAAAATGGTATATTGTGAAATAAAGATGGATGAGTAATAGAGTAACCTTCTATTGTGTTCCTATTTCTGAAATTTGTCTTTGATTTTTTTCCTCTAGGTTTTCTAAAACCTTATTTTTTAGCACCTTTACAATAATAATTGAAAGTCTGATAAGGATGTTAAGCCAAATTAAACTTCTCCCTAGGCACCCTAATAGAGGGGTGAATTGGTGAACTTAAAAAAATTGCTTACTTCAAAAAATAAAGAAGTTATTTTTAGATTTTTTAGTTATTAAAAATATCTATTTTTACTAGATGCGAAAGTGAATAATGTCATCAAATATAAAACTAATGATGATGAAATTCTAAAAAGCAAAAAAGAACTATTAATCACAATTTTTCACCAAATAGTTTTCACATAAATAAAGTGAAGGAAAAATAAAATACAAGAGTAGAAAATTAGAAAAAAGCACATCAGAGATTTATAGTGGTTTGATTTAACAATGACCTACGTCTACTCCCTTGAGTTTCTACTATGAGTATTCCACTATTATTATAACGTCTCTCATTTTTCCCCCGCAGTAAAGTAGAGAAGCCCTTACATAACTTACTTCAATAAAACATAGTTTGGTGGACAATCAAAGCTTGATTACCCTCCTACTAATGGCAGTGGACCTTCAATCTTTTTCTCCATCTTAGAGAAGTTAGGTGAAAGTTCGTTAGGAATGTTAAGCCCTATAGAACTGGCCCAAGGCTAACCAAGAGGGGGGGGGTGAATTGGTATTTAAAAAAATTCTTAGGTAAGGCACGAATACAAACCAAATCACCACAAAAAATAAGCGCGGAAGAAAATAAATGTGGAAGAAGTAAAAAATAAGAACACAAGGGTTTATAGTGGTTCGGTACACTCGACCTACATCCACTCCCCGGAGGTGCCCTCCGAGTATTGCACTACAATCGTGATTCTCCTTTAGCCTTCACAGCTAGGCGGAGAAGCCTTTACAAACACCTCTTTTTGCCACACCCGGCAAGGCAGAGAACCTTCCTCCTTTTGCTTCCTCCTGAAGCATGTAGAGAACCTCGATCGCTTGCTGGAACTTACCTTTCACAACCCTTCCAAGGATAAGAGACTCTAGAGAAGAAGAAGTGGAACAATGCTTGGAGCAACCCTTGTGAATCCCCTCACAAGCTCCCCCTCACAAGATCCTCTCTCTCTCTCTCCCTCTCTCTTTTAGGTTTTCTCAGGTCAAGACAGCAGCCAAGGATCATCAAAAATGTTGATCAAGAGCTCTTAAATAAAAGAGCTTCAAAGGAGCTCATTAATTTCATGTTGTTGACTATATCGTCCAGGACGATATGGATATCATCCAGGATGATATGGATATCGTCCTGCCGATCAGTATAAATCCCATGAGATCGGCCAGAGCATCGCCCTGAATGCAAACTGGATGATTGAAAATTGGCTTGATCGTCCAGGATGATATCACGATTATCCTAGCCGATCAGTTCAAATCAGAGGAAAATCGTCCAGAGCATCGCCCTAAATTCAAGCTGTCCGATCCCGATCGTCCAGCACATCACCCTGAATTGGTGCTGGCCGATATTTATCGTCTTGAAGTAACTAAGGTTTTTTAATAGATTGTCCTGGCCGATCCTGTGATTGTCCAGGATGATGTGATTGTATCAATCATCCTTAATTACTTCCTTGATTTGTCTGATTAATTAAGGCATAATTGTGAATATCATCCTGGCTGATCCAAGATTGTCCTGGCCGATTGCCAAAAATACAGAATACCTTAATTATTTATGGCGGCAATATCTTTCTGTTTTGAGCATATCGTCCAGGTCGATACAAGTATCGTCTAGGACGATTGGCTAATGACGGCTGCCTCAATTAAGAACCCCTGATTAGAACTTCTATTTTGAGAGCCGATTTGATTAAAAATAGAAATTCTAACTCTCTCAAGTGTGTGTGTGTGTGTAGGGTTACTTTGCATTACTCACACTAAAGATTACAATTGACTCAAGAGGGGAAAAATAAAATTACAGACTAACTCAACCCTAATCTACCCCATCTTGAGCTGATTCCGATTTCCATTCAATCTTTGAGTCCTGAAAAGTCAGTAGAAAAAGCAGTCGTAGTGAAGCAAGATTTGTTTGCTATCATCAAAATCATAATCTAAAAACATGTTTGTAACAATCTCCCCCTTTTTGATGATGGCAAACATATCAAAAATTAATTTCTAATTAATTTCTAACTAAACAAGCTTTTACTAGAACAAGTACAAACATACTAATCAAGAGAGCAAGTATAAACACACTACTCCCCCTTTTGACATCTCAAAAAGGAGGAGGAAACAACGAAAAAAAGAAAAAAAAATGAAGAAAAAATACAATATAGAAACAGGAAGCAATCCACAGAAAATAGAAACTTCAACTAAAAAAATGAGGGATCCTGATCATCAGATGGAGGTGGAGGTGGTGGAGCCTGCTGAAAGTAGCTAGCTAGCGTAGTAAACTGAGCATTGAACCAGACTATGTCCTGGTCGTGCTACTGCTAGTGGTGAGTAATGTAGCTGTCAAAATGGGCTAAGTCCTCTGTGCGGTGCTGCTCGTAGCTGGCAATGTCCTCAGAATATTGTTGCTCCTGTGCAACAACATAAGCATCAAAATGGGTCTCCCAATGATCAAATCTCTCCACTAACTGGTCAAGCTGTAAGTGTTGCTGAAGAGGAGTAGGATCAGTAACAGGAGCGGGAGCGGGAGCCTCCTCCTCCTTAGCCCCCCGAGGTTCCTCATCCCTTGGGTGGAGACGAGTACTGTGAAGGGTATTGAAGGAATTGTTTGAGTAGAAGAGAGTTGGGAGGTTGGGAGGAGCAGGATATTAAAGTTGATATTTGGTTTCAAGGACATTAGGCTATGAGGTGCCCTAAAGCCAGATTGGGTTTCCTCTTATGACCAGGATCGCAAATTATGGTTAAATGATCAATGTACCAAAAAATTATGTCAGCAGTATTAAATTCTCTATGCGCCATGATGTAAAAAGTAGTCAGTGAAAGTAGAGGAGTGATGTGGATTCGGTCCCCAGCTTTTGGAATAATGGAGGTTCGAAGGACATGCTGAATTGTCCTAGCATCTTTGACTAAAGAGCTAGTCTCTCCAACATGAAAAGGTGCATTGGTCTGGCGAAGGAAATGATTTTCCATGGACCAGTCAAAGTCAGGATCTGAGATGATTATATGCAGCTTATCCCCGATGGTAGATAGTTGCAATAGTTTAACACAGTCCTGATATGTGATTTCGATCGGGCATCGATTCACATAGGAGGTCGAGGCTATGAAAGTAGGATTTATGCGAAGATTGGCGAAGAATTCATGAAGAAGCTCAGAATGAAAGGAGATAGCGAGAGAAAGAATGAAATAAAGAGAAGTGTGAGCAAAGAGATCCATTACCAGATACGAAAGGTGGACAGGATTGATGACTATGGAGATAGTTATCCCACATTCTTTATATCGATGGTAAGCAGCTTCATATTCTATCTCCCTAAAACGATGGTGAATCCTAGCCCTTGAAGAACTCCCAGAAGTTTGTCGGACTCGCTACCCACCAGCCATAGAAAGAAACCAGTAAGAAAACATAAGAGAAGAAGAAGGTTGAGGTGAAAATAATGGCTGAAATGGCCTGAATTTAAAGAAACGGCCATATCTTCCAGGACGATCGCAGAATTGTCCATGACGATTTGGTTCAATTATTACGTACAGGCCGATTGGTCAAAAAGGCGGTCTGATTGGCCGGGCTGGTCATATATCGGCCAAGACGATTAGACACAGACGATCGTACCTAGGAGTCAAGCCGGACGACCGTTGAAAAAGTAGATCGTCCAGGCCTATTAAATATATCGTCCAAGACGATGCACAATAATTGATCATACCGGCTGATGTTAAAACATTTTAAATCTATGCCACGTGTATCATCCAGGATGAATAGTGGATCGGCTAGGACGATTGTCCAATAATGGATCGTTCGGGGATGATTTTCAAGATTTAAACGTGCTGACACGTGGATCATCCAGAACGATCTAGTGTATCGGCCAGGACGATGACCATAAAATACATCGGCTAGGATGAAATATGTTATTGGCCAAGCCAATCAACTTGATTGCAACAGAGTTCAATCAGATCGTCCAGGATGATAAATTATCATCCAGGACGAAGAGTTACATCAAGCATAGAAAAGTTCAGTAGATGGAAATTTGAAGAGTAATTATCCTAGCGTCCAGGATGATAAAGTTATCGGCTAGGACGAAGTGACAAGAAATTTGAATCCAAGGAAAAGATGTTGATGATCAAAGCCCTCAAAAATAAATGATTCACAATACAAAGCTAGAAACAACAATAAAAAGGCTAAAAAGCTAGAAAGAAAAGGAAAAATGAAAGAAAGGAAAAAAAATTTCTTTTTTTTTTTTTAAATTTTTTTTTCTTGTTTTAGCAAAGTATCCATATGACAAATTTCTCAAACAATTAAATTTTAGAGATTCAAAAGATCAAAGAGTTAACAAGTCAAAATCTGAAAAAGGTAGAATATCCAATCTTGTTAATCCCTAGCTTGGACTTCTTTTAGGGAAATATTCGTCTTTTAAAAACAAAAGGTCTAACTCAGAAAAACTTTACTGGGTAAAAAGAAGATCCAATCAAAACTTGGTTACAAAGAAAATTTCTTATAAATAATAAACAAAGTAATTTATCTCAATCATGGAATTTGAAATCAAGCCTTTGAAAGCATCAAATAACCAATGAGTTCTCTAAGTTTTAAGAGTTCAGAAAAAAGATAACAGCTTGTATTTAGTGGGCTCATTTTATGCCTCTTGTATCTTTGATTTGGCTCTTTGAGCATCTTGATTTTTGATACACATTTGTGTATATATATTTTTCATTTCAAATTTGCATCTTTTCCACTTTCCCTCTTAATTCTTTCAAGCTAAATTCTCTTTAACAAAAACACCTAAATAGAACCATAGTTGTGAGTATATCCTCCAAATATTAGAGAATAGGAGCTCTCTCTCTAACATAGGGAGGAACAAGCCACAAAACAAAATCATAATCATGTGATAAATGCAATGGCAATATTTCAATTAACTTGAAAGATATATAAGAACTTTGGATATTATGCACAAGATAGATTATTGTAGAAAGATAAAAAGAATCTTAGTTTCAAAAACAAGTTGTCAATATGAGATAGACTTTTGTCTAGAAAAGAAAATTATGTCACTAAAAGAGGTTAGAGGGAGGGAAACCTTCAACGGTGTTTCTCCCTTTAACAGATTTAGATATGATAATCAATGGCTTTAAATCTCAAAAATCTAAAGCTTAAAAAATAATCATAAAAGCAAAGCGAAAATAAAACAATCTAGAACAACAAAAAAGCTAGCACACAACAAAAAATAACACAAAACTAATTAAAAAAATATTTCAAGAAATTATGAAGCAGCAAGTTTAAGCAATTATGAGCTGCGAGCTTCCATATGTCCAATTATCCTTTGCTCCCACGAGGTCTTTGGTCAGAGCACACCTACAAAACTCAACAACAGTCAGATTTAGGACCCCAAACTAGTTTGGGTCCCTTCTTAGGAAAAGTAAAATACAATGCAGGTGTGGTATGCTGTGAATTATGCAATTTTGATCTCCACACCCAGTATGTACTACCGTGAACAGTGCAAGCATGTGAGATGTGTCCTAGCATGACACATGAAAAATATCTAACTCCAGGAAAAAGATTTCTTAACTGACTTGGGTTATAATGCCTCTTCCAAGATTTTGGCTTTGGATTCAAAATGGGAGTCTTCCAATTTCCCTTAAGTGTATCTAATTTATTTTTAATCCTCAAGTTTGTATTTTTTATAACATCATTCTCAACCCTCAAGTTTTACTCTTTCTCTTTAGATTTCTTGAAATTAGATTGAAGAGAGGTGTGTGAAACTTTTAATGCTTCATTCTCATCAATTAATTCTGATTTCTTTTTGTTCAAATCATCAAATTCATCAAGAAGAGCCATGTGATTAGAATCAATCATTGAATGATCTTTAAGAATAACTTCATACTCTTTTTGTAAATTCACAAGTTTCAATTTTCAGTTAGTATAAGCCTTCTTAAGTTTTTTGTATGATGCATGGATTTTCTAACAAATCTCAAACAATTGATCATAAGTTGGTTTACATACCTCTTCATCATCGCTTTGCTCAAGATGATCTTCCCCCATTAAGCACAAGTTTTTTGTCTCTTCCTCTGGTTCAGTCTCAGAGGAATCTGATGCAGATTCTTCCCAGAATGCTTTTTGAACTTTTTTCTTCTCCTTCCTGAACTTGGATTTCTCCTAACCCTTTTCCTTTTCTTTGTTTGAATGATCTAAAAGTGTAGGACAATTGGCTTTCACATGTCCAGGGTTCCTGCATTCATAACAAACAACATTAGAAGATCCTTTAGAATACTTGTTATCCTTACCTTTTCTCCAATGATGCTTTTGCTTCTTCCATAGAAAGTTTCTAAATTGCCTTGAGATGAAGGCAACTTCATCGTTCTTAGACCCAGAAGAATCGGAGTCAGATTTGTGTGCCTTTAGTGCCACCATTTTATCTTTATTTTTCTCACCTGCATCAAGATTTCTTTGATTCACCCCTTGCTCGTAAGCAATGAGTGAGCCACGTAAGTTGTCAATCGAATACATGTTCAAATCCTTAGATTCAGTTATAGCAGTAATTTTTGCATCAAAACAGGAAGGCAAGCATCATAAAATCTTGTTTAATTTTTCAAAATTCAAAAGTTCTTTTCCTAAGGCATGCAAGGAAGTAATAATCTGAGTAAATCTCGTATACATTTCAAAAACAAAAAAGTTCGTAGTCATGCAAGAGAATGTTCAAACGTGATTGTTTTACTTCATTGGTTCCTTCACAAGTGATGCACAATTTATCCCAAATTTCTTTACCAGTTTTGCATGTGGAGACACGCATGTAATCCTCAGACTTTAAAGCACAGAAAAATAGTTCAAACATTTTGCATTCAATTGAGCTAAATCTCTTTCATCGAAAGTCCATTCAGTAAAAGCAACTTATGTTTTAATTCAGTTAATTTCACGAGAAGGTAGAGAATACCCTTCTTTAATAAGCATCCACATGCGATAATCAGTAGATTGTAAAAACATTGACATGCAAGTTTTCCAAAAATCAAAAGACAGGTTATCAAACAAGGGAGGTCGTGTAATTGAATAACCTTCAGTAGTGTTTCTATTCCCAAAGTTAGCCATGGATGAAATTCAAAAAGTTTTCAAACTTAAATTTTTCAATCCCGCTCTGATACCACTTGAAAGTTCATTAGGATGTTAAGCCCTATAGAACTAGCCCAAGGCTAACCAAGAGGGGGGGGGTGACTTGGTATTTAAAAAAATTCTTTAGGAAAGGCACGAATACAAACTAAATCACCATAAAAAATAAGCGCGGAAGAAAATAAATGAGGAAGTAGTAAAAAACAAGAACACAAGGGTTTATAGTGGTTCGGTCAACTCGACCTACGTCCACTCCCCGGAGACGCCCTCCAAGTATTGCACTACAATCGTGACTCTCCTTTAGCCCCCACAGCTAGGCAGAGAACCTTCCTCCTTTTGCTTCCTCCTGAAGCAGGCAGAGAACCTCGATCGCTTGTTGGAACTTACCTCTCCCAACCCTTCCAAGGATAAGAGACTCTAGGGAAGAAGAAGTGGAACAATGCTTGGAGCAACCCTTGTGAATCCCTTCACAAGCTCCCCCTCATAGCATCCTCTCTCTCTCTCTCTCTCTCCCTCTCTCTCTCTCCTTTAGGTTTTCTCAGGTCAAGACAGCAGCCAAGGATCATAAAAACATTGATCAAGAGCTCTTAAATAGAAGAGCTTCAAAGGAGCTCATTAATTGCAAGTTGCCGACTATATCGTCCTGGCCGATCAGTATAAATCCCATGAGATCGGCCAGAGCATCGCCCTGAATGCAAACTGGACGATTGAAAATTGGCTTGATCATCCAGGACAATATCATGATCATCTCGACCGATCAGTTCAAATCAGAGGAAAATTATCCAGAGCATCGCTCTGAATTTAAGCTGTCTCATCCCGATCGTCTAGCACATCACCCTAAATTGGTGCTGGCCGATATTTATCGTCCAAAAGTAACTAAGGTTTTTGAATAGATCAGCCTGGTCGATCCTGCGATCATCCAGGATGATGTGATTGTATCAATCATCCTTAATTACTTCCTTAATTTGTCTGATTAATTAAGGCATAATTGTGAATATCGTTCAGGCCGATTGCCAAAAATATAGAATACCTTAATTGTTTATGGAGGCAATATCTTTCTATTTTGAGCATATCATCCAGGCCGATACAAGTATCGTCTTGGATGATTGGCTAATGAAAGCTGCCTTAATTAAGAACCTCTGATTAGAACTTCTATTTTGAGCCCGATCGTCCAGGCCGGTGTAAATATTGTCCTGGCCGATTTGATTAAAAATAGAAATTCTAACTCTCTTAAGTGTGTGTGTGTGTGTATGTGTTTAGGGTTACTTTGCATTAGTCACACCAAAGATTACAATTGACTCAAGAGGGGAAAAATAAAATTACAGACTGACTCAACCCTAATCTACCCCATCTTGAGCTGATTCCGATTTCCGTTCGATCTTTGAGTCCTGAAAAGTTAGTAGAAAAAAGCAGTCGTAGTGAAGCAAGATTTATTTGCTATCATCAAAATCATAATCTAAAAACATGTTTGTAACATTAGGGAACCTCAATCTTATTTTTCACCATCCTAGTTACAACAGAAAAATAATAAACTCCTTTCTCATCGATGTGATGATGGAAAAGAACCATGTACCCCATTCTCAACCTACTGGTGATGGTAGAGAACCACATCCTTGAGCTGAAGAACTTCTTCCCAAAGCCACCTAAGAAACCTAGACATACACTTCGAAGAAAAAAGAATGACACATGCAAGGTGTAACCATATGAACCACTTACACTACATCTTCCTGACACAAAAGCTCACCCTTTCTTCTTCTTAGAGCTCTCCAAGATCCTCCTCTCAAATCTCTCTCTCAAGAACACTCAAGAGACAAAGACATGAAATAAGTAAATTGAGAGAAATTAAATACAAGGCCACTTAAAATGCCCTAAAATTCAATTTTTTTATACTAATAGTACAATATGATCAAAGATCAATTGATATAATTAGTTTAAATGATAGTATTAGAACTATACATATTATTCAGCATTATATGATTAGTTTAAATTATTACACCGATTGTCCAATACGATAAGAATGGTCATCCTGTACAATTAGTTGAAATAACATGGATTATTATCCTGTGCGATAAGTAATGATAAATAATCATCACATATAAGGATTTGGTCAAACTGTATGTTTGGGTCCAATCATTTTTTTTAGGAGAAACCCACAAAGGGGCCTACGTATTAATTAGTTTTATTGATTGGGTCCAATCATGTTGTACAATATGAATGAGGAAATTAATAAAAAAAAATTCATTAATTATAGGATTAGTTTAGGCAAGAATTAATTACATCTTAAAGTATGATACATATTATACAATATGATTAGGATAAAATTTTAATTTCAAAATGTTGCCTAAATTGTGATTGGCAGCTGTGACTTTCGTTTTAATTGATCATTATGTACGATACGTGTCGTATAGTATGAATAGTTCAAATTACATTAAATATCATAATTAGCCATTTTAATTATTTTTTTATTAGCTGAACATGTAGTATGAAATGGATCATATAATATGATTAGTCCAAAAAATTCAACTTTTATTTTTATCACTAACTCACTCCTTTGAGTGTGTGCGTGCATGGACACAAAGCTTAGTATCCACACAATACATAATTAACTCAAGAAAAGTAGAATTAATAAAAGGCAAAGTTATAGACTCTTAACAACACATTGACCCTATTCTATCTAATCTTGAGCTGATTAGTTTTGCACAGTGTACAATAAACATGAAATGTTTACAATTTCAAAATCCAATAATGTTTATAATTTTCAATAAGATAGGGCTTTGACCCAGATTTGCAACAATAACTTCATAATATAATAACTCCTCAATATATTAGCTAAATTAGGTTTCCTTACACTCATTGGATTAATCATGAGAAGGTCTACAAAAGCCTTATGGTTTCACAAATTAATTCCCAATATATAAATGAAATTTTTAAGAATAACATTTTCAATTTTCTTAGAATTACACACTAAATACACTTGAAAATAGCTTCAAATTTTCAAGGATGGTTCTTCAGAATGTTTTACATATCTTACAAAATTTTAATAACAATTTGAAACCATTAAAGGCTTCAATTATTTCACATAAGTTTATAAGTCATTGAATGACCTTGAATTTCAAATAGTCAATAAGAAAATCCAATGGGAATTATGATTGGATTTTCTAAAGATTGAATATTCATGTGCCTAGATTACCAATGATTTTAATCCCCCCACCTTCTATGTTTATATTTCCTCAAAGAAATTACCAATTTTATAGAGGCATTTATTTTCAAAATTTAATTAAAACCCTAGGATGGCTTCAATAACCTCACATTTTCATGAAATTGATCCTTTGTTTTTGGCCATACTATGGTTTAATTTTTATGAAATTTGGAGATCATTTGGCAAGTCAATGAGGAAACCAAAGTTTACTTCACATAATTGGATTAGTGTTTCTTTAATTCATAAACAAATTAAATCTTAAAAGTAAAAAACTAAATTTTATTTAATTAAAAAAATATATTTCATGGAAAATTAAAAGCCCTATGAAATTTTAAGAAAAAATTAAAATAATAAAATAATCATTAAAATTTAATAAATAATTAAATAAAAAAATAAAAAAAATATTAAAATTTATAAATGGTTTGAAACACTTGTAATCATCGTTGGGATTAATCTAAGACATTTGTGAAAGATTTCATGAAGTTTGGAGTTTATTTAGTACATAAATAAAAAATAACCTTATTAAGGCAATTAAATAAACATAATATATTGGCTAAAAACATGTGCAAAGCTCTCCTCTCCCGTGCTTGGCTGAACTACTTAGAGATTTTAGGTTTTCTCTTGTAGCTTCATTTCTTTACTCTCTTTTTTTTTTTTTTGAAGAAAAATCCTAAAAGCTTTATTAAAGAATGAAAAGGAAATTACAACCTAAAATCAATAGATTCCTCCTTTGACGAATTGATAAAAGAAGGATGAATCTTATTCATACCAAAATCAACCCAAATGAAAGAGCTAAAACATGCATAGTTAGCACAAATATTAGCTAACTTATTACTTTCCCTATTAACACAATTAAAGATAACAAATTTGAAATCCTTAATAAAAGAGATATCACTCATCTCTCTCTTTGGCCACCAATTTCTGAATGAAGTTGATAAAATTTTTATTGTCCCATTCAATGATCAAGCCTTTGTAATCATACATCCAATCTCTCATCACATCTTTGATCGATAGGATCACTTGAAGTTCCAAAGAAGCAATATCCCAATGAACTTGAGTATTGCCAAATGCCAATAAAAATCTCCCCTATGATCACGAAAAATTCCACATATCACTGCCTTGTAGGAGTTAAAAAGAGAGTCATCTATATTAACTTTCTTCCAATCAGGTGGAGGAGGATGCCAAGTATTAAACAACCTCAACGGTTGATTAACATCCTCGACACCTGAGTTGAAACACATGAATGGCTTATGTACCACAATAAAACTTTTTGCATTCATTGCAATCATCATAGGGCTTGTAACTTTCCCATCATGTACATACAAATTCCTCACTTTCCATGATAAGTATACTTTATTGCAAAGGAGATTGACCAACATTTGATTTTGTTTATCCATCCATCTACAACAAGAATCCAGAGAGTTGAAAAGAGGGATACCGAGACCCCATCTGTTTAAATATTGCAAAACTTCCTGAAATTTGATGCAACTAGAAACAATGTGATCAATATCTTCCACTACCTCACATCCTCTTGGACATTTATCAAATCCTTGTAGTCTTCTATAACTTAAAAACAGATTAGTTCGAATGGCCTTGTTAAGAACCCTCCACCAAAATGTTTCCACTCTAGGAATTAATTTTGCTTTTCCAATCCAATCCCAAGAAGAAAAATCTTAAAAATCATCTCCCAATGCCTCTGTTGCTAATGTAGAAATAGTCATACCAGAGACTTTGTGAATGAATTCCATACTATCTTCTTCACAGTCGACCAAAATCTGAGTAGAGGAAATCAGGTTCACTAGCTCCTCACTGAAGTGTTTTTGATGTTCTTGAAAATTCTAGCCACCATTGCATATATGGTTGTCAAGCGTTTGAATACATCCTCCCAATGGATTGACAAATGTGGGCCATTTATCAATGCTTTTATCCAACAACCAAATATCTTAGAAAACATGAATTGATTTTTCATCAACAATTCTCCATTTAACTATTGGTTTAAGAAAATCTCCCCCATTGCATAATAACTTCCAAGCCACTGAACCTCCTTTTTGTTTAAAATCTCAACAAAGCATAGATCCATATTTTGGAAACAAACTTTATGCATTAGTGAATTCCTCTCCTGGCTATACTTCCAAGCCAATTTTTCCCTTAATGGACCAACTTTAGTTGAGCAAGAGTTGATACCACGTCCACCAAAAACTTTCGGCCTGCACATGTATTCCCAGCACACATAATTAAGACATGCACCTCCAACATTCTTATTCCATATGAACCTTCTACATAACTTATCAATCTCATTCAAAACGTGCTTTGGAACCAAAGAGAGATTTGAATGAAAGGTTGGATATGAGAGCAAAACCTACTTCACCAATGTAATTCTACCAGCCAAGAAGATGAACTTTCCAACCCAAACACTTAACATACTCAATGCTTTTTCTAAAATGAATTGGTAATTAGCTCTTACCATTCTCCTTAGTGCCATCTTAAAACCCAAATAAGAAAACTCCTTGAATTCCTTAAATTTCATGATTTTACATTTTGCTTTCCTCTTCTTTCTACTAACCGACTTTCCAAAAAGAATTCCAGATTTTTGTATGTTCACCTTTTATCCAGTCCATCCACAAAAGTCCATAAGTAAGCATTTATTTCCTTAATCTTTCCAATCTTCACTTTAAAGAAGATGATTAAATCATCACCATAGAGTAAATGGGAGACTTTAGGCCCTTTAGGTAAGATGCCAATTCCAACCGAATCACCCATTTGAAGAAAAGCATTTGAAAGTAGTTGTGCACACATGATAAACAAGAAAAGAGATAATGGGCAACCTTGACGAAATCCGCTCTTAGCTTCAATCCAGTTAGTGTAGTTCCCATTGACTAACAAAGAAAATTTAGGACAGTAAACACACTCTATACTAAGATTAGCAAACATTAAAGGGAACCCAAAATCATCCATTACTTTGACCAAAGTTGGACACCCCATTGAGTCATAAGCTTGCTCCATGTCAATCTTGAAATAGATAAATCCTTTAGAAGATTTAGAATGCCTAAACTTGTGAAAGATTTCATGGGCCACCAAAACATGATTAGAGATCAACCTTCCTTCCAAAAATGCTACTTGCTCTTCCGAAATTATCTTTGGTATAACAAACAACAACCTATTTAAAAGCATCTTTGCCACAATTTTATATACCGAATTGCAAAGACTTATAGGTCTAAAATTAGATGGACATAAAGGGTTGTTAACCTTTGGAATCAACACTATGATGGTATCTTTCCACTTTTCATCCATCTTCCCATAATTGAAGAAATAATCTGTAGCTTTCTATAAATCATTCTTGATAATATGTAAATATGATTTAAAAAACAAATGAATAAGACATACCATCATGTCCCGGAGCAATATTTCCTCCAACCTCCTTAATGACCTTCTCCAATTCTTCAAAAGAAAATTCTTTGTTTAGCAAATATATATCGTCATCATTTAAAGCTTTCCACGGATTGGGCTAACCTACCAAAGAGAAACTCCTATCTTTCCATTTGTCCTTGAAGTAATGGAATAAAACCTCTTCTACTTGATGTTGATCTTCAATAATCAACCCTTTTTCATCCTTAATCCTGTGAATGAAGTTTGAGTTTCTCCTTGCTCTTGTATATGCTTGAAAAAACCTAGAATTAGTTTCTCCTTCTATAAGACATTTAACCTTGGCTCGCTGCTTCCACCAGGTGCTGAACCGAGCCAATGTTGTATTAAACTCATCAGTCTTCACCTTCAAAAGCTACCATTTTTCCTTAGATAAAAACCCGTCCTCAACTTCTCTATTTTGTAGATATAGAATTTCCTCTCTCAAAGCATCTATAGATTGATTTAAAGCCTTAAATTTAGCTTTACTCCAGTAATACAAAACTTTTAAAGTCCTCTTCATTTTATGATTTAGAATTTGAGAAGGATTCCCATTAGAATTTTTCCTCCAAGATACCCTAACCCCATCCAAAGAAGCTAGAATTGATGTCCAAACGTCTTCGAATATGATCATCTTCTTTAATAGTTGATTGAACTCTAACAAGTTTAACAAAATTTGACAATGATCAGAGGCAATCCTAGCCAGATCCCTCCCCATCATCCATTGAGAAGAGTTCAACACAGCTGAGTTGAGTAAGCATCTATCTAATTTCTCAACAATCTTCTCAACACCTTTCTTGTTGTTGCACCATGTATACTTTGGCCCAACACATTCCACCTCATGTAGGTCATCACAAAAAATGAAAGCCTTCATTTCCTTTGGACCAAGGGAAAAACCAAACATTCCTCCCCCCTTTTTCTCCTCCTTAGATAACATGTAGTTGAAATCACCACCCACTATCATGGGTATATCTTTTAACAAATGACTTTCCAATCTTTCCCATAATGATCTCGTTTTATATACATCCTTGCTCCCATACACCGTTGCAATCCTCCATATACCTTTATTAAAAACATTGAGATCACCTGTAACAAGTTGGGAAGAAGCTTCCAGGACATTAAATGAAGCCATATGATGTTTCCATAACACCATATTCCCCCCGATAATCCTTCTGAAGGGACATGATAAAAATTCCATTCATTACCCAACAACAAAGTAAGAACCTTCTTGTCAACCATAGACAATTTTGTCTCTACCAAAACAAGAAAGAACACTCCATTATCCCTATTAAACTCCTTCGCATATAGAGAATCTTTGCTCTTCCTAGATCCTCTATAATTCAAAAACCCAATGGAATACATAAATGAATTTGAGGGGAGAGAATTTCCATCTTCTCCTTCACCTCACACTCCAATATCCTATTCCTCGGCACCAATTTAATGGATCCCAAGCTTTTAAGTTACTTTGACCCTTTTTTCTTCACTTTAGTAGAGTTTTCTTCAGAAATGTTTGCCATGCCCATATTTGCAACTATATCCATCAACATTACATCCAAACCACCTTTGTTTATTGCAATTGAAGCTTCAGGAGATTTTAAAACATCAGAATTTACTAACACAATTTCCCCTCACTCAACCAAGTTATTTAAGACTTCAAATTAATTGCTATTACAAGGAAAATAATCAGAATTATTAACTTTTTTTTCCTACCCAATGAGCTTTCATTAATCTTAGGATCTTCATTAATACAGGTAGTGTTAGGAATTACCTCAGGCACCACCTCTTCCATCTCAGCTTCAACATTATATTTCCCCTTTATGCAATTTCCAGCAGTCAAGTCAACCTCCACATTCATACTCTTCAAAACAATTTCTTCTTCAGCCTTGTTAACTTTTCTCAAAATAGGCCAATTCTAGGTGTTGTTAAATTTGAAATTCCTAAATTTTTTCTTTCCATAGCCCACATGAATCCATGGACCGTAGCCTTCTTTGTTAACCTTGCTAGCTTCTTCATCCACTGCAAAAGCTTTAGATCTGACTCTGTTTGAGAAATCCCTTCTTTTACTTGTGTTTTTACTTACATTTGATTCCTTAGTAGCATCTAGATTAACTTCAGAATAATTTTTCTCCAAATGTCCCATTCTTCCACATTTAAAGCAAATATTTGGGATTTTTTCATAATCAATTTTTTGATAAAATTTTCCGGAGACACCTTCCACCCTAACTCCCAAAGGAAGATTATCTTCAAGCTTGATTTTTACACAGATTCTAGTAAATTCCCTTCTTCCTCACTGGAACATGTTTTCATCAATCAAAAAATGGAGTTCCTACATTAGAAGCTATCTTGCAGACATTAATTTTATCCCAACTTTGTAAAGAAAGATTAGGAAGCCTAATCCACACTGGAGACGTCAGCCCTTTTAAAGAAGAAGGTTGAAATGAAAGTAACCATTTGTTCAGGCCTATTATATTCCCATTCACATGCCATAGGTCGCTAGATAAAATAGATTCCATAGCATTTTGATCTTCAAAAGCACATAAACTTCAACCCATTCCAAGGAAGGTCATATTGAACCTTCCAAATTGATTCCATTTCCTCCTTAATTCTAATCTGATTACATGATATGGAATGTTGTCTCCAAAAACCTTAGCCACCAAAGACTTTTCTAATTTGTTTGTATTTTCTACTTCACTTTGTACGTGGAGCTTCACCATGCCATTTTCAGAAAACCTTTCACCATAATCAAAGTAAATTGGTTTAAACTTTTTCTTTGTTTTACATGTATTAACAACCTACTTGGCCTGGAGTATAATGACAGGAACCAAATTATCAATATATAAGCAATTACCCAAATATGCAGAAACATAGTTGCAGACCTTCTCCAAGTCATCATTAAATTGCATTGCCTCGCTAACTATCACCTTCGCATAAACATTCTCACAGCTAGAAGTATCAGCCTCATAAGAGGAATTAGCAATACCACATCAAAACCTTTAATTCCGATCTACATAAGTCCTTGGAAATCCCATTCGAAGTCACATGTTTAATAGATGCAGGTCCTGAAATAACTCCACCGAATGATACCTGTTTAGCAATATCATCTCTCTAAAGACTTAAAGAATCTTGGAACACCGACACATCAAATAGGATCTTCTTTCCTTTACCATTATATTCCTCTTATTTTTTTGGAGGAATATACCCTCCTTCATTAATCACCAAAGGTTTTACAGAATTAAATCTCAACCTCGTCTCTTGATCAAACACCAAATTTGAATCTCTGAAGCTGGAGGATACGCACTTAGATTCGAATGAGGAAGGATTTTGATTGATGAAGATGAGGAGATCCAACCATCTCCAGCGATAATCCATGGAGGCTGACAGCCCCCCACCTTCATCGGTGGGACGAAAAGCATGTGGAAAAATAGAAATTCAAAAAAGCATTTTTTTCTCTCTCTAAAAATCAGGAACTTCTCTCTCTAGAAACTAAGATTAAATTTCTAGATGATGGTAAAAACTAGTCCTTATGTTTTAGATGAGGTCGCTTCTTATCTGAACCAATTTCTTTACTCATCGTGGAGGTTTTTAGCCTTGATTTGCAATTTTTCATCATAGGCTGGTTTCTTTTTTATTGTATGTCTTGTAATTTTTTTTTTGTTTATTTTTTATTGAAGGTTTTTGTTCGATGAAAACTCCATCATCATCGGACCACTAGATCACTTTCAAATGTTAAAATACAAGTAAAACTATGGGTTTATATGGTGTATCTAGTCATGGCAACTAACAATCTTTAAAAGATGTGTTGCTGGAGGTTCTTCTACCTTTTCCTCCAAACATGACTTAGTTAACATATCTTTTAAAGGAATTCATGCTTTGAAGTTTAATGAAAATGTGCTTACTGAGTTGGTTGTTCTCTTTAAGTTCATGTTAGTTAGGAATTTTGTTTTTTGTTTCCCTAATCTGGATACCATTCGTGTTTTTCTTGTTAATCAAAACTTTCTGGAACTTTTTCTATTGGTCTTTTAGCTCAACTCACATAGCTATTCAACTTTCAAATGATTTGGATTATAGTTGTATATTTTCTCAAAGAGCTTATTACATTAACTCCTATTAAATGTGATTGCTCAAATTGCCTCTTTTTTTATATATTATGGTAGAATCACCTATTGCTCCAATATTGGTTTAATTTCCTAACTTGAGGTTGCACAAGTTTAACTCTTAATTTTGTTTGCCCTAGCAACATTTTTAGTAGACCCTTACAAACATACAAGGCTATGGCCTCTATTTATCATCCATTAATGGCTTGTATTTTGGTTGAAATGGATGTTTATAAAAAGCATCCTAAAGAAATATAGCTAGGTCGTAATAAATGTGAGTTATTACAAAAAATTAAATTTGAAAATTTTGCCATTTTTTACAAGCATTGTAGAATGCACAAGCTTAGTATTACAGAATGCTTTACTTTTCATCCAAACCTTCCCGAACAAAAAAAATCTTCTAAGGAAGCAAAAGAAAATTATTAGCTAGTTTCTTCTTTACCTCTCATAGATACTAATCCCATGTAGGATATTAATGCAATAAATGAGAGTAATCATATTCAAAATGAACCAATATATGATCTTCAATCTATTGTGAATGTTAATAGTGAAGTAGGTGGCTCAGGTGATCCGAATCATACCAAGATTCTAAATGGAATTCCTTATAGTATTATAGATGTTTCAAAAATTGGAGTTCTCAAGTGAATAGAAAAATCTTCTTATTTTTCTTTTCCTATCTAATCAATTCATAGTTTCTAATGTTATAAATAATTTAGATGACCAACTGGTTGTTATTTATTCTAAACATAAATATACTTCAACCTCATTGCAATTTCCTTGTTTTACTAACAAAAACTTGACTAAATTTTATTTAGTTGTTAAAATGTTTAATCTATTAATCATGTTATTAGTGATCCCTCTTTGACTAATCAATAAAATATAAAAGAGGGAGAAGTTGTTCACAACAACATGGAAGATGGGGGAGCTTGTCTAGGATAACATGAAGTTTGAATATACTCAACTTGATGAATTGGGAAATGGTAGTAAGGATTCTTCAACATTCATACATAATGCAAATACTTTTAATGCTGCTACTATAAGTATAACTAATGGAACAAGTTGGTTGGACAATGATAATGACTTTATTATAGTTTAAGGTAAGAAGAACAAGAAAAATAAAAATATTATGTTACAATCTCCTAGGAGTACCCATTCTAAAACTTGTAAGAACTTTTAATTTAATGTTTAAGTTTATTATTTGGAATGTTATGGGAATTTTGTTGCCCTTCCACTCGAATTAAGGTTAAGAATTTAGGTCATATCCATAATGGTAACATTTTAGTGTTTCCTGTACCCATTATTCATTTTATTAAGTTGGATGATACTCCTTGAATTTGGGGCTTTAATCATGGTTTGGCTAATTTTTCTAATGAAATTTGGGTCTTACAAAAAGATACAATCGCTATTAAAGTTATTGGTGATTTCTCCCAAGACATTAATTGTAATATTGAATTTACGCAATTTAGATATTATGCTTATTTTGTGTATTCTTCTTATTCTTCAAATATTAAAAGGCTCAAAATTTTAAATTAACCTCTCGCTAGAGACTCTAGAGATGTTAGAGAGAGAGAGACTCCAAGATTTCAGAGAGAGAAAGTTTCATTTTTTTTTTTTGAATTTCTCTATCCTCATTTTTGGATTTATTTTAATGGTGGTGAAGGGTCGCCGGTCATCAACTACTGATGACTAGAACACCTCCATTATCTACTCTACGAGGCATCCTAGTGAATTTTTTCATGGTGGATCCAAAAATAGGTGTATTACAAATTGGGATATTATGATCAAACAACGACCTTTGGTTATAAATGAGGGATGTTTACATCTTCTGAATGAGGTTGTTTAGGTGATGGGTAAGGGAAAGGAATTAATTGAAGCCTTTGAGAAAAAGGTTTCAGTGGCTCCTTCTTCACCGATTAAGAATCTACTGTCTAGAATGGAAAATGATTCGAAAGCTTCATTATCCATTGGCTTCAAATTAAAGGTTGGCAAATTTTCTAATCCTTATGTTGCTGAAAGTATTGCAAAATAATAGGGATTTTCAAATTTGAATTTAGATATGACAACGCAAGATAAAGATTTTATTACTGATGAATAATTTCTTATGGAGAAGGGGATGAAGGTATTACTGAATACTAACAATAGTAGTTTTGGTTTGATAAATGAGTGGTCTAAGAGCCATCATATTAAAGTGAAGTATGTAAATTCGGATCCTATAGAAGTTGTAGATCTAAATATGGTTAAACTAAATATGGATAAGGTATGTGAGAATGTGAAGTTACTTCAAAAATCACTTGTGGTGAAAGTGTTTGGGAGATAAATTCCATTTTCTCTTTGTAGCATTGAGCTAAGGAGACAATGGAATATATTTGGTTCTTTTCATCTAACCTCATTAGATCTAGAATGGATTTTTGTTCATTTCAAACTTCTCAAATTATGGAAGAAGTTCTGAGTGGTGGTCCTTGATATGTGGGTGGGGACATATTATAGGGATGGATAAATGGATGCCATAATTCTCTTCTTTGTCATTAAAAGGGTTATCCTCAGATAAGATTGCCTCATCTGCCTTTACATTGTTGGGATGAGGTTATGTTACGAAGATCATTTCAAAGATAGGATTTCAATTCTTCTTGGATGGCAAATGTTTAAATGGGGTAGACATAAATGTGCTAGAGCTTGTGTTCGAATTAATCTAAACTCTAAATTATCTCATGGACTTTGGATTGAGGGTTTATATGGAAATTTTTTTCAAAAAGTTGAATATGAGAAAATCTCATCTCTGTGTTTCAAATGTGGTAAAATAGGCCATAAAATTGATATGTCCCCGGATGTTCTTAAAGAAGATCAAATAAAGGTCAACATGGAATCAAAGAATAATGAGAATAAAGGTTTAAGTTTTGAAGGAACAGTTTGTGCTGATACAATAGCTTGTTGCGTATCTATTTTTAGAAATATAATTTTAAAGATTACAAACAGTTCTATTTTACTACGACTTCCTTGCCTATTAATATTTCAAGTCCACAGGATCAAGACTACAAGTTAAGCCAGCTCAAGATTAGGTAGATTAGGTCTGAGTCAATTTATAATTTTTTTTCTTTCTTAAGTTTATTATAAACGGTGTGGTTCTTGATGCTAAGTAACCTTTCACACAAACACTTGGGGGAATTTTTCTGTCTAACTTAGAGTTCTCTGTTTTGAGTACATCGACCAGGACAATTCCCATATCATCCTAGACGATCAGCTTAAAACAGAAGCCCTAATTAGGGCATCCTGGTTAAGGCAGACGTCATTAGGCACATCATCCTGGACGATATTCATATCAGCAAGGCCGACAGACTAAAATCAGAAAGAATTAGTCACCATATCTATTTAGGTATTCTTTATTTTTGGACATCGTCCAACACATTGGTCTAGACGATGCAGCTCAATTATGCCTAAATTAATCTTGTAATTAAAGAAATCAATTAAGGGTTGATTGCTCAATCACATCATCCGAGATGATCATAGGATAATCCAGGATGATAGCTTGGACAATTGACATCGGCCAGCTTCTATTGATAGCGATGTTTAGAACAATTTTCCTCAGATTCAGCTAATCGGCCGGAACAAATGAGAGATTGACCTAGATGATTAAGCTAAAATTTCATCATCCAGACATCCTTTTAAAGCAATTGTCTAGATTATATTCACATAATTGTACTGATCATCCAGGATAATATTATATCAGCCTGAACGATATGACATAAAATCTTCTAATCATCCCAAATTGATCCGATTGATTGTGCAAAATTTATGCTGATCAGCCAGGTCGATATCCCTATCAGCCTGGATGATAAAGTTAGTTTGTATAAAATAAGAGCTATTTAAAAGCAAAGCTCTTCTATTTAAGAGATATTATTCTACCCTTTGGCATATCTTTTGCTGCTATCTTGGCCTAAGAGAGCCAAGTGGAGAGGGAAATAAAGGGAGAGAGAGAGGATCTTGTGAGGGGGAGTTTGTTAGGGAGTTCATATAGGTTGCTCCAAGCAAGGATCCATCGTCATCCTCTCCAATCATCATCCTTAGTTCCTTGGGGGTTCTAGAGAGGTAAGCTTCAGCATCTAATCGAGGTTCTCTGCCTACTTTAGGAGTAAGCAAAGGAGTTGGGTTCTCTGCCTACTTCAGGAGAAATTAAAAGAAGTTCGATTCTCTGCCTGATTCAGGAGGAAGCAAAAGGAGTTAGGTTCTCTACCTGCTTCTGGAGGAAGCAAAATGAGTTAGGTTCCCTGCCTTACGTGGGTTGGTGGAAAGGAGGTTTGTATAGGCTTCTCCTCATTACTGTGGGGGCAAAAGGAGAGACACTGAGTTTAGTGCAATACTTGGAGGGCGCCTTTGGGAGTGGTCATAGGTCGTGTTGCCTGAACCACTATAAATCTCTGTATTCTTTATTACTGCTTTTGCATTTTATTTTCCACACTTTGATTTCTATGGTGAATCTTTGTTTTTAATTTAAGATCATGTTTTGATCGTTAAAAGAATTTTTAAAAGAACAATTCACCCCCCTCTTGGTTAGCCTTGGGACTACTTCACAATTGCTTAACATCCCTAATGAACTTTCAAGTGCTTTCAGTGCACTTTCAAATGGTATTAGAGTGGGATTCATGAAATTAAGTTTGAAAAATTTTTAAATTTTGATTCATGTCTAACTTTGGTAATCGTAACACAACAGAAAAATATTTTATTACACGTCCACCTTTGTTTGATAATATTCATTTTGATCTTTGGAAAACTTGCATGTCTACGTTTTTATAATCGCTTGATTATCGTATGTGGATGCTTGTTAAAGAAGATTATACACCACCTTCTCGTGAACTTAATGGAATTAAAATTGAAATTTCTTTTACTGAATGGACTTTTGATGAAAGAGATTTAGTGCAACTTAATGCAAAATATTTGAAATATTTTTTTTTGTTCTTTGAAATAAGAAGATTATATGCATGTTTCAACTTGTGCAACTGGTAAAGAAATTTAGGATAGATTATGTGTAACTTATAAAGGAACCAATGAAGTAAAACAATCTTGATTGAATATTTTCTTTTGCATGATTATGATTTTTTTGGTATGAAACCTTCTTAATCAATTTCTGACATGTATACAGAGATTACTCAAATTGTCACCTCATTGCATTCTTTAGGAAGAGAGCTAACTAATTATGAAAGGGTCAATAAAATTTTGAGATGCTTTCCTTCTTCTTTTGATGCTAAGATTAATGCAATTATTGAATTTAAAGATTTAAACACTTATTCAATTGATAACTTACTTGGATCACTCAATGCTTACGAGCAAGGGGTGAATCAAAGAAATCTTGATGCAAGTGAGAAAAAGAAGGAGAAAAGTATGGCACTAAAGGCCAACAATACGGACACTAATTCTTCCAGATCTGAAAATGACCTTGCCTTCATCACTAGGCAATTCTAAAGCTTTCTAAGAAAGAAGCAAAAAGACCATCAGAAGTGGAAAGAGATAAGGATAGCAAAAATTATAAAAATTCTTCTAATGTTGTTTGCTTTGAATGCAGAAAGCCTGGTCATGTTAAAGATAATTGTCCCATACTTAAGGAGCAACCAAGTAATGAGAAGGGTGAGGAGAAACCCAAATATAGGAAGGACAAGAAGTAATCCCAAAAAGCTTTCGGGGCAAATTCTGCATCTGACTCCTCTGAGACTGAAGCAGATGAGAAAACAACAAACTTATGTTTAATAGCTGATAAGCAACATGAACAATCTGATTAAGAAGAGGTATGTAAACCAACTTATGATCAATTAGATGAAATTTGTGAGAGAATTCAAGCAACATAAATAAGAAACTTAAGAAAATGTATGCTATTTTGAAATTGGAGTTTTTAAATTTACAAAAAGAGCATGAAATTTTGATGAAAGATCATTCCCAAATTGATAGCTATCACATGTCTTTACTTGATGAGTTTGATGAATTGAATAAAAAGCACTCGAAGTTGATTGTTGAGCATGATTCATTGAAATCATCCTACTCCTCACTTGAATCTAATTTTAAGACATACATTGATAAATCTGAGCATAGGGAGCACAATTCCAGAGTTGATAATGCTGATTTAAAAGTGCTAACTTGAGGATAAAAGCGAAATTGAATACATTTGAGAGAAATTGGAATACACATGATCTAAAGCCAAAACCTAGGAAGAGGCATTATAACCCAAACAAATTAGTAAACCCTTTTCCTGGAATTAGATGTTTTTCATGTGGCATGCTATGACACATTACACACACTTTCAACATGCACCATAGTACACATTGGTTATGGAGACCAAAATTGCATGATTCAGAGTATAACACAAATGCATCGCATTCTTATTTTCATAAGAAGGGACCCAAACTTATTTAGGTTTCTAAATCTGACTGTTGTTGAATTTTATAGGTGTGCTCTCACCAAAGACCTCGTGAGAGCGTATGATACATGGACAGCGGAGGCATGCAGCTCATAATTGCTTAAAATTGCTACTTAATAAAATCTGGATTGCTTGTTTACTACTCTGTTGATTATTGCTATTTTTTCTTTTTGATGACTTTTTAACTATTTTGTTTTGTTTTCCTTTGAAATGATATCTTTTCCTTGGAATTTGTATAGTCAATATCTAAACATCCCTAAATCAGTTAAAGGTAGAAACACCGTTGATTGTTTCCCTCCCTCTAACATCTTTTAGTGGTGTAATTTTTTTTTCTAAATAAAAGTCTCTCTCAAATAAACAACTGGACTTTATAATTAAGATCTTTTCTATCTTGCTACAGTAATCTACCTTATACATATATAATATTCAAAAGTCTTTATATTACTTTCAAGTTCATTGAAATCTTGTTGTTACATTTATCATATGAATTTGATTATGTTTTGTAGTTTATTCTTCCCTTTATCAGAGAGTGAGATTTTCTTCTCTAATAACTAGAAGATATACTCACAACTGAGAATATTTAAGAGTTTTTGAAAAGAGATCTAGCTTGAAAAAATAATAAAAAAGTGGCCAATGATGCCAAAATAAAAGATGTGCAATGATCGCCAAAAATTCAAAAATACACAAAGTATATCAAAAATCAAAAGATGTGAAAAGTTCTCCAATAAAATTGACAAGAGACATATAATGAGCCCACAAAAAGAAAAACTTCCCCTTCTTTCAAAAACTTTTAAATCTTAAAAGAATTCACGTGTCATTTGATATTTTCAAATGCTTGATTTCAAATTTCATGATTGTGATAAAACATTTTGGTATATTATTCTATAAGATATTTTTTATGGAACCAAATTTTGAACGGATAGTTTTTCTTTGCTAATTAGTTTATTCTAAGTTAGGTCGCTTATTTTCAAAAGATGATTTAACCCTACGAGAAGTCCGAGCTAGGGATAGCAGGATCGGATATTCTACCATTTTTTTTTATTTCATCGATGTTAACACATTGGTCTTACAAGTCCCTAAATTCAATCATCTAGATTTTTTATTATATTAATACCTTATTTTAAAAATGTACTTTTTGTTTTTTGTTTTGTTTCTCTTTTTTGTCTTTTTTTTTTTAACTTTCTGGTGTTATGTTTTTTAGCCTTCTCTGATCATCTCCATCCATCATTTGATTTAAACTTTTGTCACATTATCCTGGATGATATTCACATCATCCTGGATGATCGGTTCAATTCACCTCTTAAAACCCTCTGTTGGCGATTCTGACCTTTTTGCTCTTTATCATCCTGGATGATGCATTATCGGCATGGACAATCTGATTGCCTTTCTACTTCAATCATCTGTGATCATCCTGAATGATTCTCTTTTGGCCTGGCAATGTTATTCTCGCTTTTATCAAATTTATGGAAAAGTGGCCTGGATAATCCACCTGTTCTTCCTGGCCGATACACATGCATGGCAATACATTTTAACACTTTAAACTCGGCCGGTACGATCAATTATTGATGATCGGCCCAGATGATCCACCTATTCATCCTGGACGATACACGTGGTAATGTTTTAAATATTTCTAAATTAGATCGGTACAATCCATTTTTGGGCATTAGCCTGGATGATCCACCTAATCGGCCAGGATGATCTGCTTTTTTAACAGTCATCCGGCTTGTCTCCTCGGGATGATTGCCTGTGTCTTATCGTCCAAGACTATATCTAATCGACCCGAACAATACAACTACTTTTTTGACCAATCAGATTGGATGTCATTAATGTACCCGATTGGACTGGATGATTCTGCGATCATCCTGGACGATCGGTCCGATTCTTTAAATTTAGAGCCCTTTCAGCCAATTTTTTTCACACCAGCTCCTTCTACTAGCCTTCTACTTCCTCTTTTCTTGTTATTCTCTGATAATGGCAGGAGGGAAGTGATCTCTCCATGTGTCGGGCAATTCCTCGAGGGCAACTTTGGACCCTCAGTTCACGGAGGTGAATGATTAAACTACCTATCAATGCTACAAGACGGCTAGCATTATTGTTTCTCGGTTGATCAACCCAAACCACCTTTCCTATCCAGTACTTGACTTATTCTCTCACACCTTTTTGTGTTTTATTCTCACTCTGGTAATCTCTTTCAATTTAGAGCTTCTTTTTGAATTCTTCGTAAGCTTTCAAATTAATTCTTCCATCACTTCTCTTGGATCATATGTGAATTGATGCCCCATCGAGATCATATATCAGGATTTCCAAGTGTTCCTATAACTTTCCAACACAGGGGATAAACTCCATACCCTGTATTCTAATCCTGATTTTAACTCGGCTCCGGCCAATCACTTTCTTTGCAACTCTAATGCCTACTTTTATATTTGAGAGACTAGCTCTTTACTTAAAGATGCTAGTATGATCCAGCATGTCCTTCGCATGTCTGTTTTTCTAAAGGCTGATGATCAAGTCCATATCACTCCCCTTCTTTCACTCACCACTTTTTACATTATGGCCCATCGAGAATTTAATGCAACCAACCGGATCTTTCGCTACATCGAGCACTTGACTATAATTCAAGATCTTGGTTATAGGAGGAAGCCAAATCTAACCCTAGGACATATCATTACATATGTTCTAGAATTCAAATATAACCTCTAATAACATGCTCTTCCCAAATATCATGCTCTTCCCAAATATCATCTCCACCAAGGGGACGGGGAAGCTCAGGAGATAGAGGACGAGGCTCCTGCACTTGCTCCTACACCTGTTCCTAAACCTGCTCCACTTCGCCAGCACTCTCAACTAGATGAGCGGGTTGAGCAATTCGACCAGTGGGAGGCACAATTCGAGACTTTCATTGTTTTTTAGGAGCAGTAACATGCTGAGGACTTAGCATGCTTTGCACACCAGCAGCAGCAGCATGACCAGGACATGGCCTAGTTTGGAGCATATTTCATTACTCTGGCTTAGCTAATTTCAGCAGCCACCACCACCTTCAAATGATTAGGGGCCATCATTTTACTAGTTTTCTTTTTATGTTATTTTTTTCATTGTAGTTTGTTTCTATTTTTTGTTGCTTAGTTTCTGCTTTGTTTCTATTCTACTTTCCTCCTCCTTTTTGTGATGTCAAAAGGGAGAGTGTTCTACTATACTATTTTACTTTGTACTTTGATTCTGTTTATAAATAGTTGATCTGTGACTTTTCTTCACACTATTTTCATTAAATTTCCTTAAATGCTTAAATTGTTTTTGTGTGTTTGTCATCATCAAATAGTGGGAGATTGTTGCGTATCTATTTCTAGAAATAGAATTTTGATAATTACTAACAACTTCTATTTTACTACGACTGCCTTGCCTACTAATATTTCAGGTCTACAGGATCAAGACTGCCATTTAAGCCAGCTCAAGATTGGGTAGATTAGGTTAGAGTCAGTTTGTAATTTTTTTCTTTTTTGAGTCTATTATAAATAGTGTGGTTCCTGATGCTAAGTAACATTGCACTCACACACTTGGGGGAATTTTTCTATCTAATTTAGAGTTCTCTATTTTGAGTACATCGGCCAGGATTATTCCCATATCATCTTAGATGATCATTTTAAAATAGAAACCCTAATTAGGGCATCCTGGTTAAGGCAGCTGTCATTAGGTACATCATCCTGGATGATATTCGTATCAGCCGGGTTGATAGGCTCAAATCAGAAAGAATCAGTCGCCATATCTATTTAGTTATTCTTTATTTTTGGACATCATCCAGAACATCGGCCTGGACAATGTAGCTCTGTTGACATCATTTTTGTATAAGGTCTTTATAGGATCTTAAAATTAAATTCGAATCAATTCCAGCTTCACACCCATTCAAACTTTAATCCTATCCTACCATTCATGATCCTCTCAAATGGTTATAGATGATATGTATAATTCAAATCCACTCATTAAAACCCAAAATCCAAATCAAATCCAAAAATCCAGACCCAGATCCTAAGTCCAAAGGTCTTGTCCTAAAGGCCTTTTCCATTGAATTTTTAAATACTTCAAAACCAAGTTAAATGACCTCTGATTTAGAGTCTATAACTTGCAAAGTGCTAAGACATGTCTCTAGAGATAACCCTCCAAATTTGAACCCATTCTGAGGTATCTAACCCCAAAAACTAAATCAAAATTCAAAGGCTATAAAACCTTCAAATATTTATTGTCTATGCCACTAGACCTGCCATCTAGTGGATCCTGACCCTAGAGCTTTGTCCAAAGCCTTCAATCACCTCGAGACCATTAATCTTGACATTTTGATCAATAAACTACATTTTGTTGGACTCATTTCAGCCCCAAGTGGACCTGAGGTACCCCTTTGGGGTGTGAATAGTCATTCTAGATCAAATGAGCTCCAAATTCAATTCAACCACCTCCAACAAGTTTCAAATATCAAACCCAACCTGTTGGACCCAAACCTAGACCCTGTGTCAACCTGGTTGACCAAGTCAACCTAGGTTGACCAAATAGGCCCTTTACGGGCAAAATAGGCCTTTTTTACCAAATTGACCATCCAGGTCTTGGGACCACACCCAACAGACTTTGAATGTCATTTTAAATCTCTTGGGACCATTTTTAGACCCCAGACCTACCTAGTTGACCAAGTCAACCAGGGTTGACTATATGGCCCATTTAGGGCCCAAATAAGTTCATTTGATCTAAATGACCTATTTGAGCCCTGAAAACACATCCACTATATTCCTAATACTATTTCAGACTTCTCCAACCTTATTATGAGTCAACTCGCCACTGAGTTGACTCAGCCAACCCACAAAGGAAAAGTCAAAATTCACTATAAAATGTCCCATTCACTCTTGAAATGAACCTATGTATCAACCCCCTTTGCAAACACCTTCACCATTCTCCAACATCTATTTGAACTCTACTCCATCTTCCTTTGACCAGTTGATGGGTCAAAATAGTCAACAAGAGCTCAAGAGAACTCTTATAGTCAAATCATTTCAAATCCAATCTTCTCTCCATTATAAAACCCATAAACCTGTTCTAAACTAATCTCTCAGCTCCTCAAACTCTACATCAGCACTCCTTAACTTGTTGACTAGTCAATCAGTATACAAAAGCTCATGAAGGCTCATTTGGTCAAATCTTGATTTCAAATGATCTTCTCCCTTTAATACCCCAGCTCAACCTGTCTTAAACAATTCTATAAACCACTTGGACTCCAACTTATCTCCCTTGACCGTCCTTGACTGGTCAAAGGGTCAACCGAGAGCTAAAATGAGCTTTAGTCTTCAACCTGACTCACCAAACCCACCTGGTCAAACCTAGGCCTGTCCAACCTATTTGAATCACTCCAGAAGCTTCTCGTAAGTTAGCCCGATCCAGCCCAGGTCTCATTTCAAGCCCAACTAGCTCAGATGGTCCCCTCCCATGTGAGGACAAATGAGGGAGTGGCCAGCTCATCCTGCTCCGTACAGTCCTTCTCTCTGTCCCTAACCACCAGTGACAGGTGTCTCACATCCAAGGCATCCCTCTGAGCAATCCTGACCGTCTCTTTTGGCTATAGCAGCTAGAATAGGGTAGAAGGCGGGAGGAGCTCATTCCAAGCTATCTCTCATTTTAGTCACTCCCCAGAGCGTTTGAGATTTTGTTTTGCTCCCTTGAGCTCCCATAAATTTTCCCTAGCTTCTTCCCAGCATTTGGAGGCTACCGAAGGCTAGATCAAAGGTGAACCGAGAGAGACATTCATCCTAGTCATCCCAACTCCCTGTAGAAGCTTTCTTCAAGCTTGGGGTCTTCAAGGATTCTACGTGGTCAATCTACAAATTCAACTGTGACAAAATCAACTCAATCCATCACTTATACTCTGGTAAAATCTAAAGCCTAGATAATACATAGGTTCTTAAATAGGCTTCTAAGGAATTTATCTTGATCTCTAAAAATCATTCCCCGATCTTCATCTCGCTAACTTTCATCTAAATCTCATTTATTACGCCATTTAACAGATTAGATAAGGAGTTTAAAATAAAACCTAAGACTAGGGTTTGCGGTGATTAAACGAAGTAGATGAAATCAGGGTCATTGATGTTGTCTGTTTGATTTCAATGGCCATGATTTGGTCATTCTTTTCATTGGGTTTGACCTATTTGTACTGCGGGATGAATGGATTATTTTACTAAATCATGCTCATTGATTTCAAACTATGGGATCCCTTATATACCGTCTAATCTCTCTTAAACGAGACAACTCATGGGATCTAATTACTGCTGTTAGATGGAAATTAGGCAAATCTGATGGCTTAACCAATGCACTGAGGTGGTTAAGTCATTAACCACGCACCGACGCGTGGTTCGCTTTGTTGCCGACGCGTGGCATACGAGGCGCCCTTCGCCGTCGCTTAAAATTAAAAAAAAAATGTTTTAAAATCCTTTAAGTTTAAAAAATTCTTATATATTATCTACTCAACCAAATTTAACAAATAATAGTTCGTTCTGTTCGTATTAAAATCGTCTATTTTCTATAAATAAAATGAGAACCTAACTTTTTGATATTTTTCTATAACTTAAATTAAAAGTATTTTTTTAATATTTTTAATTATATCTTAAATTCATTTTTGATTAACCTCAAAATTAAATGGCATGATATCTAGGATGAATTGTATGCTTCCTGATTTTTGGGAGATTTTTAGAGATCAATATTAATCACAAATGAATTTTCAAATATATGATCCATTACTTGGACCAAATATTTGAAAATTCAATGCAAACGTTATAATCATTCAATCATTTCATGTTAGAATTCTATGGAGTCAGTGTAAAGTCATCTTTCACTGAAAATAAGTTTAGATCCATGATCATTTATGGTTCAATTAAAATTTACTCCCAAAGTCATGTTAATCTAGCTTAAAAATTAACAAACTATACATGATCATATTATGAAATTGGATTAAATTTTATTAGGACATATTTTCATATATTCCTAAAAAACCTTAATCTAATTTCATGCATCTTTTCTTTTACAATTAATTATTTAAACTCATAGGTTATTATATAACTTATGATTAAAATAATTCATTGTAAAATCATTCCATAGAACATTAGGATCACTTCTTTTTCTTTTCTTATGATTGCTTTGGTGTAATTATAGTTAGTGTCCAAAGGGTTAGAAGAACTTGATTGCTATCCTATAACCTAGTGACATTAAGGACAATAATTATGGTGTGCCTTAGTAAACTTAGAGAAATTTAGGACATACTTTATACATCCCTTTTGGGTTGAAACACCAACTTAGAAAACTAGTGTCATGTACCCAATGATCTAATACACATTGATTTGACATTAATCAATCTTATAACAACTAGTAGATTAAGGATCTTTTTCTTTTGTTTTAACAAACCCAAAATAAATCAAATAAAATTCCTAAGAGTCTAAAATAAATCTATATTCATTCCAATTAACTATAAAATCAAACTTACAATCACTCAAAATTAAAATCAATCTTAAATTTCATTAGATCTTTAATTCATCTTTAATCACCTCTAATTAGACATCTATTAAATAAATGATAATAATTCAAATAAAATTCTTTAAAATTCAACATGCATTCTAATTAACATTAAACTAGGTCTATAATCATTAAATATTCAAACTAAAATTTTAAGTATCATTAAATTTTAATTAATCCCTAAAATACCCTTAATTAAACATTAACTGAATAAATACATTAAAATTCATATAAAATTTAATAATTATCAAAAATATAAAATAAACACATTTGAAGTTAAATCAAACCAGATATTCAGTAATTTTAATTTTAAATAATTTTCTAACAATAAAATTCATTAATAATACATTAATCAAACAATTTCTTTAATGATTAACTAAAAATACTAAACAAATTCTGAAAATTCATAAAATTCATATAACATTTATTTAAAATTAGAGAACATCATTTTTGAATTAAAATAAAATTTTAAATAATTTTTAAATATTAAACTCATTAATATTTCACTAAATAACCCATTTTCTATAAATAACTAACTAAATAATAAATAAATCCTAAAATTCATTAAAATTAATTTTAAAATAAGTAAAATTCAAAGATTAATATATTCAATCTAAATAAAATTTATAATAACTTTTCTAATTTAATTTCATTAATAAATAACTCATTATTAATTAAATTCATTAAAAACCCCAATAAATCATTAAAATTCTAAATATTACAATAGAACTCATTAAGAATTAAACTAAATTTTAATTCATCTAAACTAAATTAATTTGATAATTTGATTGATTAAAATTTATTTTACTCAATCAAATTTGATTATTAATTTATATTAAATGGATTAAGGCATTTATGCCTAAAGCCCGATTCCTTTTGGAGATCTTTAGGCATATTGATTTAAAGGGCCTTTAATACACTTAAATAACCAAAAGATCTTCTATGTATTGTGCACGACTCTTTTTAGGAAGGCACTAATACATTTGGATTTGGAGATCTTCAAACCCTTAATAATACATCGACCTTATACAACGTGCTAGATTCCTTCGGGAGGGCACATAGTAATGCATTCATTAGCTCCCTTTCTCCCTCTCTAATAAAACTTTAGATACTCTCAAATGAATACCTGTCTTCCATACAAGATGGGTGTTCATTCTGAAAGTCCTAGGACTTATAAATTGTTAACTTCCTACACTTAGGGAGTTATTAATCTATAAGTTCTTTAAAACTAAATCAAATAACCTTAACCTCTAAAATTGGAATAATTTAAAATTCAAATACACTTTATTTAAATTTCAATTAAATTCTCAGTTGGCCTTTAATAAATAAATCCTAATAATACATACAATTCAAATAATAATTTCTATAGGACCTACCCGAGCCACACGACCTCTTTCACAAACTTAGATGCTTGCTAGGACAACCAACTTTATCCTAGGCTAGGCCGGTGGTTTGTTGTGGTTTGTTTGCGGGTGTCTTGCCTAGAGGGCACCCATATTTGTCTGATAACTTTCCTGTAATGCATAGCATATATATTTACTTTTATGTCAGTGCACTAGAGAGCGGAATGAATAAAGTGAGGGCCGTGTACATTACTTTTCTGTCTTTACTTTCCTGCATTTATAACTGTTCATAACACACTCATAGCATGCATTATTATACAACTGCTTTTACTTTTCTGTACTTTATTTACCTGCAAAAGTAGAATGTTCCTAGGATCTGATGTACTGATAAAAGGAAATTTAAAGCTTTATTTTCTTAGATCTGTTGTATAGATTGAGTCTGTAAAGTGTCTGGAGTCTGTAAAAGAATTAAAAACAACTGCTTATACATATACAAATGGGCTCCAAAAAGTAATATCCTCCCCAAGAGGATGTTCCTTTTTTGGAATTTCATAGAAGTCTTGGAGCCTGAAGACCATAAGCAGTTGTGTTTAATTCTACTCTCTTATAGGCTTAGAACACAGGTTAGTTGTCGGTGGGACCTGACCACCTTTACTTTACTACAGACCCTGTGATGTACTCTATAAATTTTATATTAATAAAATCATCTCTTTGATATATACAACTATTTCATGCATCATCAGCATACGAGTAGATTTTTGGTTTTTCGTAAGCATATTATCTTGCATTTGGGTTAATTTCTTTAACCATTCCTTAATTCTTAGGATAGAGCTACCTTAAATCTTGCATTCATCGGTGAATTGTTGTGATTAGGATTGTTAGTTGGAAACCCACTCTAGGTAGGTGGTAAGTCCAGGTTGTATACACTTCTCTCTGCACATTTCTCCTTCTAATCAACTCTAACTTTTCTAAATTTAATATTAGAAATTATAATCTAAAGCCTAAGCAAAAAAATTTAGATTAGCCCAAATATTTAATTAAATTTGTATACAATTTTAAAATTAATTAGTCTTCATTTAAATTGAGAGTATTCTCTTAGGATGTAATTAACTATAGGGGCTTACCCCTATAGGGAGTCTAGATCCCAGAATAATCTAAACCCTATCTTAGCTTCCTTTTTAAGGTAGGGGAAAGATCTGTGAATGTAGATTAGTGTTTTATATATATTTTAAAATTTATTTCCATAATCAAAGGATAGGTAGATGATTGATCTGCTCTCACAAGCAGGTCAAATATCTTTTATATTTGATAATGTAAATAAGTTCATAATTCATTAGTCTAATCAGGACAATAGGATAATATGTGAATCGTTCTTCAGGATGATTTGTATAATCCCTATGCTGCACCTGATTAGAAGAATAACAATAACAACAACAACAACATCAAGCCTTTATCCCACTACGTGGGGTCAGCTACATGAATCCTTTTTCTCCATTGTGTTCTATTAAAAGTCAAATTCTCATTTAAACCTAATAAAGAAAGGTCATTCCTAATATTTTCTAACCAAGTCTTTTTAGGTCTACCCCTACCTTTCTTCACATAAGTCAAATCTAATTCCTCTACTCTCCTAACCGGGTCATCGAAAGGCCGTCGTTTTATGTGACCAAACCATCTAAGGAGACTCTCTCTAATTTTATCTTCTACTGGAGCTACTCCAACCTTTTCAACCTGATTAGAAGAATGAATTATAATATTCTTTCTTTTAGATCAATAGAAGGACATTAGTCTACCCCTCGGGGTGGTATAATGTCCGACTATGTGGATTTGATTGAAATAAAATATTAAAATATAAATAAAGCAAATTGTGTGAGGAACTAAAATTATTTATTTAAATTTTTTTAAAAAAAGCATTTTAAATTAGAGAAAAGATTTATATTTTTTTTTTCTCACAAGCTCAATCATGCCTAAATTAATATGGTAATTAAGGGTTGATTGATCGATCACATCATCCAGGACAATCGCAGGATCATCTGGGACGATAGCTTGGATAATTAACATCAGTCAGCTTCTATTCAGAGCGATGTTCAGGATGATTTTCCATAGATTTGAGCTAATTGCATGGGACAACCAAGAGATTGGCCTGGATGATTAAGCTAAAATTTCATCATCCAAACATCATTTCAGAGTAATTGTTTGGATGATATTCATGGAATTGTACTGATCTTCCAGGATGATATTATATCGGCCTGGACGATATGACCAAAAATCTTCTAATCATCCCAAACTGACCGGGCTGATTGAACAAAATTTATGCTAATCGGCCAGGCTGATATCCCTATCGGCCTGGTTGATAAAGTCGATTTGTAAAAAATAAAAGCTATTCTGAAGCTCTTCTATTTAAGAGCTCTTGTTCTACCCTTTAGTATATCCTTTGCTACTATCTTTACCTGAGAGAGCCAAGAGGAGAGGGAGAGAAAGGGAGAAAGAGAGAGAGAGAGAGAGAGAGAGAGAGAGAGAGAAAGGATATGAGGGGGAGTTTGTGAGGTAGTTCATAAAGGTTGCTCCAAGCAAGGATCCATCAACGTCTTCTCCAGTCATCCTCCTTAATTCCTTGGGGGTTCTAAAGAGGTAAGCTTCAGCATCTAATCGAGGTTCTCTGCCTTCTTCAAGAGGAAACAAAAGAAGTTGGGTTCTCTACCTATTTCAGGAGGAAGCAAAAGGAGTTGGGTTCTCTACCTACTTTAGGAGGAAGCAAAAAGAGTTGGGTTCTCTGCCTACTTCTAAAGGAAGTAAAAGGAGTTAGGTTCTTTGCCTCACCTTGGTTGGTGGAAAGGAGGTTTGTATAGGCTTCTCCGCCTTGCTGTGCGGGCTAAAGGAGAGACATTTAGTTTAGTGAAATACACGGAGGGAGCCTCTAGGGAGTGGACGTAGGTCATGATGTCCGAGCCACTATAAATCTCTGTGTTCTTTATTACTGCTTCTGTATTTATTTTCCGCACTTTGATTTCTGTGGTGAATCTTAGTTTTTTATTTATGATAGTATTTTGATCTTCAAAAAAATTTTTTAAAAGACCAATTCACCCCCCCCCCCCCCCCCCCTCTCGGTTAGCCTTGGGACTAAATCACAAGGGCTTAATATCCCTAACACACTTTCAAGTGCTTTTAGTGCACTTTCATAGCTTTGGGTCCTTGGATATATGTAAATTTTAAAAAAACTAAAAGAAGAAAGAAAATTCAAAATCAGAATTCTACAGTTAAGCCTTTGGTTGGGAGAATTAAGAATTATTCTTCTCATTCTCATAAGGAATCATCTAATTAGTTTAATGTGCTAGCTTTTAGTTTCGAAGTTGTCACTAGTAAGGAAGCAAAAAAAGGTAATATTCTGGTTCAAGTTGAGCAGGTCCATTACAAGCTACAGATACAAATTTTGAAGGAATGATTTCGGGGGACATAATTTATGGTTCAAAATTGCAAAATTCTTATGATGCTGACCCAGTAGAAGATGGAGAGATTGTTCAAAAATCTATAAAGATTAATGTTGATTCAAAAGGAATTGATTTGTATATCCATCAAATAGAGCTATTGGAGAATGCAGCTGTAGAAGTTGTAAAAGAAGGAAATTCTAGAGAAGATCTTGCTGGCATGGATGTTGAAGATACTGCTAAAAATGTTCAAGATTATGTAAAATTAATGTATGTTGCATCTGATTCTTTGGCTGTTAAAGATAATGTGAATGATAAGGAATGCTTGATTGATGATTGAAATTTTCATTTTCCACCTAAATCTATTAATTATAAGAAGAATTCAAATAAAGATTTGAATTATTTTGGGCCAATCAAAGGCAGCCTTAGAGGAAGGAAATTAGGAATTCTTGGTGAAAGCGAACGTAGATCTTCACCATTCAAATCATAAATGAGCTTATGAAGGGTGATAATGGTAGGTATCAGAATAGATGGGATAAAGTCTCGAAGGAGATTATATATCTTCAGACGAATATGGTAAGTCATTCCTGTGATGATGTAATCTTTAAATGGGAGTTCTTACTTTATAAAACTATGGGGCATTTTGATTGGTGCATTGAAAATCATGGCATAGTTTATATGAAGATGGTGAAGTTTGTGAAGATCCAATGTTCTCCAAAGCCTGAAGGATCTTGCTTAAATGTTTTGCTTCTTTCTTTTATTAGTTGTTATTTTCATTTTCATTTTAGTTTTAAATTAAGCATGAGTGAGTATTTGGAAGATGGGGATAGAATAATGAAATTTAAGAATCTTTCAACTCTTTATTTTTTACTTAATCAGGAATTCTAGGATACTAATTAACCTTTCTGGTTGTTTTATTTTTGGTATCCCCTCCACCCGAATTGGTTTAAAATAAAGAGTAGAGGATATTATTTTCTTTATGACATTTCATATCTTTGAAGTATTCTTCTTGTGATTGATTTTCTGTTTAATAAGTCTTCCTTATTTTTAAAGGATTTCCATTAGGTTATTTAGGTTCTAGTTTGTAATAGCTTTGTTTTTTAATAATGTAATTTGCATCTTCTCAAAAAAAAAAAAAAAAAAAAAATTAGTTTGTTGAGGTTGGTTGGTAGTGATTTTAACAATATCTATAATCCTACTAAAAGTCTAATTAGTTTGTTGAGGTTGGTTGGTAGTGATTTTAACAATATCTATAATCCTACTAAAAGACTTGGTGATTCTAACCTTGTCTATTAGTAAATCTAGGATTTTAATAATATGATAATGGATTGAAATTTGCATTATAAAAATTGTTTCAATAAAAACTTTAATCCAAATCCTATAGTTCATTCTATTCTTATTCCTAATATCATTAATGAGGATGATAACAAGTCACTTTCTGAACTTCCTACCTTAATGAGGTTAAGATAAGTTGAACCTATTTCCCCTGCCCATCTTATTATTGCTGCAAAGTTTTTATCGAGAGGCCTTACTTGCCTTTATGAAAATCATCCAATTATTATTATAGAACTTTGGGTGGCATCCATAACTCTCATATGTTATTTTTCGATAATTGTATTTTTTTTACCAATGGTTCTTTGAATATGATTAATAATCTTAAGAGATTTTTATATAATTTTGAGATTTCAAGTGGTATTTCTCTTAACAACAACAAGAGTTGCTTTATTGCTTTTAACAAACCTCCCATGGATCATATTAATTCTATTAAAGATGTTGCCATCTTTATGCAATGTTATTTACCTATTAAGTATATTGGGGATCCCCTTTATAAACGATGAAAAGAAATCCTTTCTTTGTTATGATCTTATTACTTATGCACAAATAATGCTTAAATCTTGGAAATTAAATTTTTTAGTTTTTGTGGGAGATGGAACCTTATTAGAAGTGTCTTATGCTCCTTACTAGTTTATATCTTTTAAACTATTCAACTTACTTATCCAGTTTATAACATGCTTAAAAATTTGTTAAACAAGTTTTCCGGAAGGGTACCAACTACAATTCTAAATCCTCTAATCTCCATGGAGTAATTACTATAGGGTTTTGGACAAATGTGCAATGGGGTGTAAAAAAATTATTGATTTATCTTATACATTTTCTATCAAGCTGTGGTTCAACTTCCTTGCCAAGCTTAGCCTTTGGGCTAAGTTTACGATAGCCAAGTACTATGTTGGTAAGCAGTATATTATGTGCTCGTACAATAAGGCTGACTTTTGTAATAACATATATTTGGACCTAAGTAAATATTTTTTTTAATTCATTATAACTCCAAAATTTTAATTGTCTTTGTCATAGTGTTGTTATTGTCGTATTTTACTTGCATGGTTTTTTTATAATTTTTGTGAAAAATTAAAAATCCTTAAGAAATTGTCACTTATTAATACAAGTAGAGATTTTTGGAGCATTAGGTGTCCGATTTACAAACTAAATTTACTGATAATTTTTAAATAAAATGATTTTTTATGGATATTTTTCTATAATTTTTGAAGTGCTAAAAATGATTTATATAATTTTTTATTAAAATAAATTAATTAAATTATTTATATAATTTTAAATTATTATTTTATTATAAAAATATGTAAAGTCACTAAAAGCTTTTAAAGGAAAGAACCCATTTTCTTCTCATTCTGATAATACAGACATTTTATAAAGAGAGAGAAATGAGAGGAGAGAGAAATGAGAGGAGAGAGAAAGAAAAACTTTAGATTTGGAGGTCGCGAAGAGATTTTTTTCTGTTGGGTCTATTGGGAAGTTTGCACGTCTCACAAAAAGGAACATTTACCCTAATTAGAAATTCAAAGATTTTATATTTTTTATATTTTTTTATCAAATTTGTGTTTCTTCTATCGAAATATATGAAAATTTTGTATTAGTAAAACTTATAATGCGTAACTTTTTGTATGTTATTACGATCGAGATTATAAAGATTTTGAGTATTTGTTTGAGATTTTTTTCTTGATGATTTTAAAAATACAATAATTTTTGCCTACTCAAAAGTTTATTTTGATTTCTAAATATATGCTTTTGTTTAACTAAAGCTTCAGAATGTTATTTCATGCAATATTTGGTAATTTGGCTAGATTCTGAGAATGTAAATTCTTGCTTAGAATGATTTTTGTTGTCTACAATTACTACATTTTAGCATTTTTTGAATTATACTCTATTATGCTTTATTTGTTTCAATGCATTGAAAATGAATGTGGATATGTGATTGGATTGAGTAATAGATGGTCACTATTACTGTTATACTATTATGATAAAAATATGTTTGTATATGGCAAGTAAAGATTGAGCCAACAACTTACTAATATTGATATAACACAGATAAATATTGTGATTTCCAAGAATTTTCACTTATTTTGTGTGACTACTTAATTGTATGTTCTTGAAACATTTTTCTTATTATCGTATGGATTTATCTTTATTGCACGAATTTATTATTATTGTATTATTCTACGTTACTTGCCACTAGATTATTATTGTTACTAATTTAGATAATGATATTATTTAATACTATTGATTCACTCTACTGATATTCAGCATATGATATATTCAAATCGTGATCTAATTGGCCTTGATAGCATGTGTACAACCTTATATGATATTACTGCATTGATTTGTTTTTCATAGTCTTTGTGAATGTTTTATTTTAATATTTTATCTGATTATGGAGACATGATTGATTTATAGATTTTACACTCATACTGGTTTAATACTTTACTAGATTTTATACTTTAGTGTTTTACAATTTATATATTTTACTACTACTCATTTAAGTTTTACTATTTATGCATTGATTCAATAATCACATGAATATTACTGTTATGATTTGATCTCTAATATACATATTTCTCCTTTATCATACTTTGAATTTAGTTGTAGGTTGTGGTTACTTACTGGATTTTTAGCTCATTATATGTGGTAAAATGATTTCAAGTTAGGGCAAGGGAGTAGGAGTGTGAGGCTTGTCAGGATTCTTATGGTTCTATTTCATTTTGTTTTTTATTTTTCTTTTATACTCAGGATAGAGTTGATATGTTATGATTATATAGATTATGAGTATTATATATGACTTTTGAGAATGAATATAGATGTGCACATTAATATTTTGAATTATAGAATTTATTTTGCTATTTAATACCAATAGATTATATTAGATAGCTCTAGTTATTCTTTATTAATAGCTAAATGAATAATTCTTCTAAATTATATTCTTGGGCATCATAACTCTAGAGTTTGGATGAGATATGGTAATATTAATTGGGAAATAGAGCCTCATAATAAATGGGGTATTGGTTGTGATAATATTTAATTTTGGAAAGATCATTGATTAATTGATCTTTCTATTGATTATTGAAAGTTCATTAGGGATGTTAGGCCCTTATGAACTAGCCCAAGGCTAATTAAGAGAGAGGTGAATTGGTATTTAAAAAAAAAATTCACAATAAAAAGGTCAAACCAAAATCCACCATAAAGAAAACACAATGCAAAAAAAATGCAGAAATAACAAAGGGAAGAACACACCAGATTTATAGTGGTTCGGTCAAACCTTGACCTACATCCACTCCTTGGAGGCACCCTCCGAGTATTGCACTAAACTCAGTGTCTCTCCTTTAGCCCCCACAGCTAGGTGGAGAAGCCCTTACAAAATTACTTCCACCTTCCTCGGTGCGACGGAGTAGTCGAGTCCTTTAACACCAAAGAGATCTTCTTCTTCCCAGAACTTCCCTCAACACAAGCCATGAATCCAATGGTACTAAGGTGCAAGCTCATCGGAGCAACCGTGTGGAATCTCCCTCCACACTCCCTTGAAACCCCCTCCAAGGATCTTATCCCTCTCTCAAACTCCACCCTTTCCTCACTCCCTTTTAAACTCTCTCTTTAAGTTACCTCCAAAAGGACAAAGCTATAATGGTTGCCAAAGACACATACAAAGTGCCTTGTCAAAGATTAAATAGAAGAGCTCAAAATGAGCTCATTAATTACAACTTACCGATATTATCATCCATGATGATACTAATATCATCCTTAATGATCAGTACAAAATAAGCCTAATCAGCCAGGATGATCTGAAACGATCAGAAGAAATTTGTTCATATCATACAGTGAATCATCCCATATTATCCAGCATATCATCCAGGATGATCCTGTGATCGTCCAGGATGATTTGATCATGCAATCAAATCTTAATGGCTTTCCTTAATTATCAAATTAATTTAGGCATAATTGTGTTGGATCGGCAAGCACGATGCCCTGGATGATGTTCAAAAATAACTCATACCTAAATAGATCTGGTGGCTGATTATTTCTTATTTGATCCTATCATCCTAGCTGATACGAAATCGTTCAGGATGATGTAAATAATGATGGCTAGCTTAACAAGGATGCCCTAATTAAGGTTTCTATTTTTGAACTGATCATCCAGGCCGATATAAATATCATCCCGGATGATGTTACCAAAAATTAGTAAACTCTAGGGAACAGTCAGAAATTCTTCCAAGGTGTGTGTGTGCAAGGTTACTTAGCATCAGGAGTCACACAAATTATAAAAAGACTAAAGAAAGGGAAAGGTACCAACTAACTCAAACTTAATCTACCCAATCTTGAGCTGGCTTCAGTTTTCACTCGATCTTGTGGACCTGAAAAGTTAATAAGCCAGGCAGTTGTAGAAACTTGTGAATATTTCTTATCATTAAAATTATAATCCATGAAAACATATCTGTAACAATCTCCCCCATTTTAATGATGGTAAACATTACTATTGAATTTGCAAAAAAATAAAAAGATTTTCTCCTAATCTCTCCCTTACTAAAATAAAACTTTAAAAAAATAGCGAAAATCAATTTTTTTTGTTGTTTTTAATTTTTGTAAAAAAAAAAATACAAATACAATTGTATGTTTTCCCCCTTTGATATTATCAAAAAGAGAAGGGAACAAAAAAAAGTCTTAAAAAAGAAAATTTTACCTCTAAATTTTATTCAAAAACTTAGTAATAAATGGATTGACAACGCGTAGTTCAGTAAAGGTGAGAAATTTAGAAATTATTAATCCAAGCTCAAGTTCTCTTAAAGGCTCAAAAAAATTTTAATCCAAATTCTAAATCAAGGAATAAATTAGAAAAAGAAATACTAATTTTTCAAAACTCCTTTCATAAAACATATCTAATAGAAGATTAATGCAAAATTTGGTGAATCAAGAATCATAATTTTCAAGATCAAGTATCAAAAATATCAAGGATTTTCTTAAGCTTTAAGTAATACAGAAAAAGTAAGCATACTCTTTGTGGGCTCATTTTATGCCTATTATCAATTTTTTGCACACTTTGCGCATCTTTTACTTTTTAATACACTTTGTGTATGTTTCTAAATTTGGCGTCATTGCGCATCTTTTGATTTGGCGTCATTGGATACTTTTTTTTTTATTTGGCATCATTGGCCTTTTTTTAATATGCTACCTTTCTGGAATTTCAAAAAAAAAAACAAAAGTAAACTCATTCTATTGACACAACAAACTACTTGATTAAAAAAAATTATGAGGTAGATTCAACAACTTGCAAAAAATTCCTATGCGATAGATAAAATGTAAGAAGATGAAAAAGTTCAATTTCAAAATCCAATTCAAAATATGATGAAGATTTTAAATTAAAAGTACAATAACCTCTTTAGGAAATAGAGATTGAGAGTCAAAATCATGAGTTTCATTCCTATGATTATTTTTAGAGAAGTCAACCACAACATACATAAGAATTCAAGAAAAAAAGGAGGTAGATTTTTTTTAAATTTTAATCCCCTTAAAAAAATTTTAAATAGAAAACAGAACATAAAATAAAAAAGGAAAAACAAAATTAAAAAAAAATTAACGAAAAAAAAAGTGAAAAAGAATTAGATAAAAAAATAGAAAATACACAAAAAAAATGAACAAAACATGCAAACAGAGAAAAATACAAATAATGGTTTAAACATCATCTTGCTCCTGGTCTGATGATTTAGAAGCTAGGTCTGCATAGGAGATTTTTTTCTTTTCATTATTTTATATTTTTATAATTTGCTTAGCTTTACCCTTTTCTTTTGTAGGAAGAGTTCTCAAATTTAGGCACTGATTTTTTATATGTCTAGGCTTCTTACATCCAAAGCAAACAACGTTAGAAGAAATCTTAATATTCTTATAATTTTTACCTTTATTCCACTTTTGTTGAGGCTTATGCTTTGGTGAGATTTTTAATTTTCTTGATAAATTATCGCTTTCGTCACCAATTAAGCTACTTTTTTTCCATGTTTTCAGTGTTTAGCACTATCATCTCTCCTGCATCCAAAAGTCTTTGACCCAAACTTTGCTCGTAGGCAATGAGTGAGCCAATCAAATTATCAATAGAATATTCATTCAAATTCTTTGATTCACAAATAGCAATAACTTTAGCATCAAACTTATCAAGTAGACAACGTAGAATTTTATTAACTTTTTCAAGGTTTGAAAACTCTTTACCGAAAGCATACAATGATGTCACAATTTGAATAAATCTAGTATACATGTCTAAGATCATCTAATAAGATTTCATGAGAAATACTTCATAATCATGCATTAAAATATTCAATCTGTATTGCTTGATTTCACTAGTGCCTTCGTATAAAGTGTGTAATTTATTCCAAATTTCCTTACTAGTAGTGCATGTGGAAACAAACATAAAATCTTTAGAATTTAAAGTACAGAAAAAATAATTTAGTTATTTTGCATTCAATTGAGCATTTATTTATTCTTTTCTACTCCATTGATTAAAAGGAATATAAATTTTAATTCCATCTATAACACATGATGGTGCAGAATAACCAGTTAAAATCATATGCCATATGCGTTAATCAATTGATTACAAGAAAGTAGACATGCGAATTTTCTAAAAACCAAATATAATATTTTCAAACAAAGGTGGTCTGGTGATTGAATAACCTTCCGCAATATTTTGATTATAAAAATTAGCCATGGATCAAAATTCAAAAGTTTTTAAAAACTAGATTTTATGAATTCCGCTCTTATACCACTTGAAAGTTTGAAAGGGATGTTAGGCCTTTATGAACTAGCCCAAGGCTAATTAAGAGAGAGGTGAATTTATATTTAAAACAAATCTTTCACAATAAAAAATCCAAACCAAAATCCACCATAAAGAAAATTCAATGCATGAAATAAATAAGTAAATAATAAAGGAAAAAACACACCAGGTTTATAGTGGTTCGGTCAAACCTTGACCTACGTCCACTCCTTGGAGGCACCATCCGAGTATTGCACTAAACTCAGTGTCTCTCCTTTAGACCCAACAGCTAGGCGGAGAAGCCCTTATAAAATCACTTCCACCTTCCCTGGTGCGGCGAAGTAGCCAAGTCCTTTGACACCATAGAGATCTTCTTCTTCCCAGAACTTCCCTCAAGACAAGCCTTAAATCTAATGGTACTAAGGTGCAAGCTCACCGAAGAAACCATGTGGAATCCCCCTTCACACTCCGTTGAAACCCCCCCCTCTCCCCAAGGACCTTCTCCCTTTCTCAAACTCCACCCTTTCCTCTCTCCCTTTCAAGCTCTCTCTTCAAGTTCCCTCTAAAAGAACGAAGCTACAATGGCTGCCAAAGAGTCAAAGCTTAAATAGAAGAGCTCAGAATGAGCTCATTAATTGCAACTTGCTGACATTATCATCCAGGATGATACTAATATCGTCCTGTATGATTAGTGCAAAATACGCCTAATCAGCTGGGATGATCTGAGATGATCATAAGAAATTTGTTCATATCGTCCAGCATATCATCCCATATTGTCCAGCATATCAACCAGGACGATCCTGTAATCATCTAGGATGATTTGATCATGCAATCAAATCTTAATGGATTTCCTTAAATATCAAATTAATTTAGGCATAATTATGTTGGATCATCTAGGACGATGCCCTGAATGATATTCTGGATGATGTCCAAAAATAACTCATACCTAAATAGATCTGGCGGCAGATTCCTTTTTTATTTGAGCCTGTCATCCTGGCCGATATGAAATCGTCTATCATGATGTGTTTAATGATGGCTCCCTTAATAAGGATGCCCTAATTAGGATTTCTATTTTTCAACTGATTGTCCAGGTCGATATAAATATTATCCCGAACGATGTTACCAAAAAATATTAAACTCTAGGGAACAGTCAGAAATTTTTCCAAGGTGTGTGTGTGTGTGCAAGGTTACTTAGCATCAGGAGCCACATAAATTACAATAGACTCAAGAAAGGGAAAAGGTACAAACTAACTCAAACTTAATCTACCTAATCTTGAGTTAGCTTGAGTTTTCACTCGATCTTGTGGACCTAAAAAGGTAGTACACAAGGCAGTCGTAGAAAATCATGAATATTTGCTATCATCAAAATTCTAATCCATGAAAAGAGATCCGTAATAATTATTTGCATAATACCTTCTCTACTATGACTATTAAGGTGAACTTTATTATTATTGAGAATAGTTGGAATTACAATAAGCTAGATGAAGTTGTTCTTGTATTTATTATTACTCATTTTTACAAATTCCTCTACATATTGATTTTGATGATTATTTATTATGTAACTTGTCAATAATTTATATTCAGATTGAAGATGCTTAGAATGCTTTCAAAACTAAGAATAATATCATGAAATTTTTTTCCATTATATGGCATAATAATATTCCTACTACTATTGCTACTTTTATTTGGGGAATTATGTATTGATATGTGCCTACAAATGAGAACTTATAAAAAATAGACTTTGTTTTACCATCCAAATGCTAATGTTTCTACCATGTGGAAAATATGCTTATTTGTGGCCCTAATTTTGTCAAATTTGTGCTCGTTTTGATTAATTTTTTTTATTGAATCACTTTAGTGGTAATATTAGCATCAATGCCATGCTTAACCATTGGTTTATTAATTATAGAGGTCACGTTAGGAATTTAATACCCTCTCTTATTTTTTATTACCATTGGCTTACTAGAAATAATTCTTTATTTAACAATAATTCCATGAACCATCATCAAATTATTGGGAATATTAAAGACAAAGTTTTGTTGCTTTACTATGCTAACCTTCTATCCATAAAAAACTTTAAAGGTTATTCATTTGGGGTGTATGAGTTTATAATTTCCCTTTAGGTTATGTATATTTATGATGACCCTTAATTGATTTATTAGCTTAAACCTCCTCATAATAATTTTAAACTTGACATCACTAGTGAGACGTTAGGCGTCCAACTATGTTTGATACAAAAGGTAGGTTTTCAATCAATCGTAGCTTTTTTTATTTTTTAAACTTTCCTCTGGTGATTAGAGAGGGAGGTTTGGTCTCTAAGAAAAAATCTTTACCAGAGATTGGTAAAGGAAAAGAAGTAATGGATGTTTTGAAAAGTAAGTCTATTTCACCCTTGCCGGTTTTGATCCCTAGAGCAAATGATATGGAGGCTTCCTCTTCAGGTTGCATTGATAACAATTTGGACAATTCTAATGTGTGGATTACAAAACCACACATTAAAATAAATTTGAATGAAGTTCATAATGGAAATAAAGATGCTAATGTGGTAAAACATGGCTTGGAAAATTAAAAAGCCAATGTTCATGTTTTGAGGAATTCATTGGTGGTGAAGATCCTTTGTAAAAACATGCCTTTCTCAAGTTGTGCTGTTGAATTAAGAAGGAATTGGGTTAAATTTGGAGGATTTCATATAACCTCTCTTGGATTAGATAGGTTTTTGTGCTCTTTTCAGTCAAATGAAGCAATGGAGGAAGATCTTAATGAAGGTCCTTGGTATGTGGGTGGATTTGTCATTAGTCTAGATAAATGGTCTCCCAACTTTTCTCCTTATTCCTTGGATGAAATTTCTTCTCCTATTTGGGTTCGTCTTCCTCACTTTCCATTACATTGCTGGGATGAAACCAATATTACTAGAATTGTTTCAAGTATCATGACTCCTTTATTATTGGATGGCAACATGTTTAGATGGGGGAGAAGGGAATTCGCTAGAGCTTGCATTCAGGTTAAATTGAACTCGAAACTCCCTAGTGGTACCTGGGTTGAAGGTCTTCATGGCAATTTTTTTCAGAAATTTGAATTTGAAAATTTAACATCTATTTGTTTCAAATGCAGAAGAATTGGACACAAAGACTTGGTGTGTCCAAATGGTTTTCAAAATTTGGATTTGATTGATAAGAAAGTTCCCAAAGATCCACTTCTTGTTGAAGATAGTTCATATGGGCCTTGGATGCACGTGAAATTCATTTCTAATTTCCAATAAACATAATGGATTATCTCTTGACAACAATGATAATATGGATGTTGATTTTGATAAAAATTTGATTAAGAATGGTGATTATCCTATTGATCAAAATCTGGATGAAAATCAGTTGGAAGGAACTTCATTAATCAATCATTGGAATATCTCTGATGGCTCAAATTTAGAACATGCTTGTCTTCCTATGGAGACCGTTCAGAATTCAAAAATTGAATTCAAAACTGCTAGTATTATGGAAGAAAATGAGGTAACTTGTTATGCTGAGTCAGAGTTGGTTGCTAATCCTATGGAAAGTTCAAAATTTGAATTCAAACATTCTCAATTGCTGGAAGGAATAGAGGATTCAGTAAGTTCTAAAATAGATTCTATTACTGAACCAATAAGACCTCTTATTTCAGCCTTTCCCGTGAAAGCTCTGGATGCTGTTATGGTGGATAATTTTTCAAACATTCTCTTTTGCAGGAAGAAATAGTGGAAGTCGCTATAGAAGCTTTTCCCGTGAAAGATCTAGATGCTGATACGGTGGATTATTCAGAAATTAAATAATCTCTTTTGCTGGAGGGAATAGAGGAAGCCGTTACAGAAGGTATAACTGAATCATCTCTTACTTCAGTTAAGCCTGTAGAAGCTCTTAATTTGGAAATACCTAAAATAGTCACGCCATCTTCAGAAGTTAACCAGAATTTTAAAAGCCTGTATTACTAAAAGGAAATCAACATCTATTAAATTAGTTCATTCTTCATGTTCTAAGCAAAACCTTTTCAAAGAACTACAAGCTTTGGGGTCGGTGGAAGATTTTTCTAGAAGAAGAATGGCAGTTTTAAGCACTAAGAAGTTTGTGAGGGGTTATTTCCCTCATTAGTGCTTTTTTACTCTTACATGGGAAAGTACATCATGGAGGTTTGGAAGTGGCATCAGAGAATATTATGAAAAGTTTTCTTATTTGATTCTCATGTTATGATGGAGAGTTGTAATTACTTTCTATGGTTTTTATTTAGTTTCCTTTACTTTCTTTTAGTTTTATATTTATTTTCTAAATCAATTATAATTGTTTATGGGATCGTTACTACGTCTTATTTTTTAACCGGTTGGGAACTCTAGGATACTAATCAACCTTTTAGGTTGTTTTTTATATTTGGTATCCCCTCCACCCCAAGGGTTTTTAAATGGGAAATAGTGGGTCTCATTTCAATTATGATAAATTTAGTTTTAACAAATATATTTTTAATAAGGTTTCTTTCCCTGTTGGATTAAGAAACCAGTAGTTTTTTTTGTTCTAGTTTGTAATAGGTTGTTCTTTTCTTTCTCTTAATGCAAATTTGCATTTCTTCAAAAAAAAAAGAAACATAATCTTTTGTTAAAGGCTACAAAACCTTCAATTATTTATAACCCATGCCATTGGACTTACCATATAGTGGATCTTAGTCTAGAGACCCTTTCCAAACCCCCCAATCACACCCATAACCTCCATTAGGACTAACTAATCAATGATCTACATTTTTCTCAGCCCAATTTGACCCAAAATTCACCAGAGATCAAAATGAAAAAAATGCCATTTAAAGGGGGTTTTTTGTCTTTTCCCCCAAGTTCAATTCAACCTTCCCATTTCAATCATCCAAACCAATCCTAATGGATCCTAAACACCATTAGCAATACATTGGACCTAAACCTAAACTTAGGTTTGACATAATTGACAAATTCAACCATGGTTGACCAAGGTGACCCCTATGTTGCAAATCTATTTTTTATGGCTTGTGTTTTGATGATCGACAAACACTACTTCTCTTGGACTACTTGTTGCTTCTAACTTTTCAGGAATCGAAGATCGAATGATCAAGAAGAAGCCAGTTCAAGATTGCGTAGGTTTAGGGTTGTGTCAGTCTGTACTTTTGATTTTCACCTTTTGAGTCAACTTGTAATGGTCAAAGAGACTGATGCTAAGTAACCCTACACACACACACTTGAGGGACTTAGAATTTCTGTTTTTGCCTACATCGGCCCGGCCGATATTTATATCATCCGGGACGATCAGCTTAAAACAGAAAGTCTAAGTAAGGATTCTTAATTAAGGCAGCCGTCATTAACATATCGGCCTGGACGATACGTGTATCGGCCAGGACGAAAAGCTCAAAATAGAAATAGGTAGCCGCCATAGACAGTTAAGGTATACTGTATTTTTAAATTATCGGCCAGGAAGATCATTGATCAGCCTGGACGAAATTCTCAAATTATGCCTTAATTTATCAGGAAATCA
>NW_021319463.1:690213-733246 GCF_001605985.2 Dendrobium catenatum
TGGTTCTCTGCCAGCTTCAGGAGGAAGCAAAAGGAGGTAGGTTCTCTGTCTTGCCGGGGTGGCAAAAAGGAGGTTCTTGTGAGGGCTTCTCCGCCTAGCCGTGGGGGCTAAAGGAGAGTCACGTTTTGTAGTGCAATACTTGGAGGGTGCCTCCAAGGAGTGGACGTAGGTCGAGTTGACCGAACTACTATAAATTTCTGTGTTCTTTTGCTTGCTTCCGCACTTTTTAATTCCGCATTTATTTCTGTGGTGTGATTTGGTTTATGAAATTTTTATTCTTTGTGAAAAAAGTTTTTAAAATACCAATTCACCCCCCCTCTTGGTTAGCTTGGGACTAAGTTCATAGGGCTTAACATCCCGAACGAACTTTCACCCTAAGGGGTTTAAATACCCATTTCCAACAAAATGCCTTTCTCTTGGCTTGTAACTACACTTATTGAATTCATTTGATTAATTTGAACACAATGGACTCAACTCTTAGCCCTAGGTCAACTTGGTTGACCAAGTCAACATAGTTTGATCAAATCTTTCATACACCTCCATTCATTCAAATCATTTGACCAAGAACTTCCCAACCTTATTTAGACCCACGGGTGACCCATTGGGTCCCTAAGAGACCCATCTTGGAGATCCAAGCCTTGGGCCTACTTGGTTTAGCCATTTTCTTGACCCAAGTGTCCATAGAGAGGTTCCCCTTGAGCCATTTTTCAATCCTAGCCCAATTAAACCCAACCAATAGTGGCATTAGGTCCCCTTTGACCAAATACACCTCTCCTAGCTAACCCAAGCCTTGGGTCAACTTGGGTCAAGAATTAGGCTAACCCAAAGTGACCAAAACCACCTTGGATTGAGCCATTTCCTAATCTATCCTTCATCAAACTCAATCAGCACCCTTATTGGATAGCCCTAGGTCTAATGCACCTACCCTAATCACCCCAACCCATGGGCTGATTTGGTTCAACCTCCATGCTAGCCCAAAATGGTCAAAATCATATCAACCTGAGCCATCACCCACATCAGAGCAATTCAAACCTAATTTCCACTTGTATTGAGTGCACCAAAGCTTGACCTATCTCCCATATCTGGCCCATAGTCTAACTTGACGGGGGTTGTGCCCAAACCAGCCCAAATCATGCATGTTTGGGTCAATCTGAGCCATCCCAATGAACTTGACTCCCCTAGGTCCAATTGAACTCACATTTAGACTCACCACATCCCCATTAACCTTTCCAGATTATCCTGACCTAGACCCTTGCTGGTGATATTTGAAACCAATAAAGAAGGAGCTCCACTGGTCCCCCCCCCCCCCACATCAGGCTTGATTCAAAACCTTCCAAAGCTTGGGTTTTCTAGCTTCAACCTCATAGACCTCTGAGAGGATGTCCACCTCCACATAGAGTCCATCGAATGGCTTACCAAAATAATCCTAGTAGTCCGAGCTCGTGGTAGTGACCTAAATAGAGGGCCAGTCTACCAAACATCCCAATTCAAAATCTCTCCCCAAAAATCATTCCCCATAGCTCTCTGAGTGATCCAATAGCTTCTCCTAGCTCCCTATCCACTTCCAGCCTCAATCCTGATCAAACTCTGGTCAAAGGACTCTGCACTCCACTCAAACTCCTACCTCCAGCTATCCTCCAGTCTTGGCATCTGAAGGAGAATTATTTGCCCTCTCATCCTGAAGTGTCTCAAGAGGAAAAACCATCTGTTGGGACTTTCTCCATGAAGAGAACCTTATCCCAAGCTCTTAGCTAGGTAGTGGTGGTCAAGTCTTAAGAGAACTTTCAATCCAACAAACCACTGTTGCATCGAATGCTCTAGTCATCCTAATCCTCTCTATAAAATTTCATAAGAATTTATCAGTGGGATTACTTGGATCATGTCATAGAATGTCTAATGCTACGGTTTTGTATGGGAGGTTGAAGACACAATCTTACTCATTGATTTCAATCAACGGTTTAGATTATATCCTGTGGTTCCAAAAGCTATTTGATTATGACTATCTGCTATTTCATCCAATGGCTATGGTTAATCCCATGTTACCCAGTTAGCCACCAATGATTGGTTGGCCAATCGAATGCTGCCCACATTGACAAGTGCAGTTGACTAGGTAATTATCGATTTATTAAATCCCAAAATTCAAAGGGGATTTCAAAAATTTATATCTCCTTCCACACATGACCATTTTAGGCATTCTTAGGCTCCTTGTAAAGATCTCAGGGAGACCTACAAAAGCCCAAGCCTTAATTACTTATGTGTCAATATTAATTTTAATTTGAATATTTTATTATTTTTATATTTATATGTTTAATTGAAGTAATCATAGCTTGGGACTTTGGGAGAATTAATTTTGGCATGTCACTAACATATCCAAATTTTTCCTACCCTCTTTGAATCATCTAAGGAAAAGTTATTGCCAATTTTGGTCAAAGGGTCATGGTTTGATGCTTGGATTTGAATTGGGTTTATGATCTTTCCAATGGGATCTAGGGTTTGATTATAAGTGTGATGTTGATGTTTAGTATAAAGAGTTTAGGGCCATTGATTTTTCCCCAATCAAAGCTTTGGATAGATCCTTAGGATTTTTCCAAGGTGACTTAGAGGTCAGTTTAGGTGGCTTGGTTAGCTACCTTAGAGAGATTCATTTGGGCTCAAATTTAGTGTGTTTGGAGCTTGGGGTCAATTGATCTCATAGTCCAAATTTTATTGGGTTTGGTGTTCATTTGATCCACTAATTAGGAGCCTCAAAATCCCCCCTAGAATCAGCCAAAAACTTTAAATAATTCACTAATAATTCATATAGATCTATTAATATTCATATAAGGACCCTAACAGACCCTAATGGAACCCTCAACTCATGAAAAAAGAACCTTATTAGTTAACCCTTAATTTTATTTCAATGTAATTTTCAAGAAAAACTAATAATTAAATCTAATAATAAATTAAAAATTATTTAAAAATTCTAAAAAAATTTAAAAACTTAAAATTTACCCCTTGGGACATTTCTAACCTTTGGGGTGATTTTATCCTTTTTGGAGTTAATTTGGATCAAAAATGACAAAACCTTCTTAATTAAGTAATTTTAAAATAAATTAATTGAGGAAACTTTGAAAAATCATAATTAATTCAAAAAAATCTAATTTAGTCAAACTAAAAGGCACCCAACATAAATTAAAATATAATATTTTATTAAAATGTCAAAACTTTAAAATCTTGTCAAAGTCAAAAATTCAACAATTCAATCAAACCTAATTCAAAATCAAGTCAAAACTTCATAAAATCATAAATTTTTTATAGAAAACTTCAAATTTATCAAACCAATAGTCTAATCACTCATCATAAGTCCTAATATTTATTTAAATCTGAAATCTTCAATATTTACTTTATTTTTAAAAGTCAATCTCTAACCGCTTAATTAATACATTAAAATAATTCTGATAATTCAAAAAATCCAATAATTTATTAAATTTTTAGAAATACTAATTTGATTAGTAAAAAAACTTATAACCACTATGGAGATCAAGTTTATTGGATGGACTATTCCGTGCTATGGGGCTATGTGTCCTAAGGAGGCCTAGTTCCTCGAGCCTAGCCACAAATGAATTCTATGGAGTATTAAACATAAAAAATAAATTATTTTTAATTATTTAACCAAATAAAAATCTTTAATCCAACTACATTAATAAGGTTTTTGGGATGGACTACTCTGGGCTACATGTCACTTTATCTTAAGGAGGCCTGGTTCCTCGTGCTCGGTGGCACAATGCCAAAAAACCTATTGTTGGAAAACATAAATCAATCTAACTTTTCAAATCAGTAATTAATTTAATTATTTCATATTAATCCAGCCTTAATTCCTAACTAACTAAATCAACATAATCAACCCTAAATGCAACTAGGTAGTAGTCATTTAACTCAAGCCTGCGAGGCTATTAGCTTAGCCCCAAAGAAGGTGAAATAAACTTCATACCTCAGTAAGCAACAAAGGTAGTAGTCATTTAACTTTTAAAATACAACCAAATCAATATTTAGCACATTAATACTTTAACTCAAACATAAAGTTCCCCTTCAGACTTAACAAACTCAAACATTAGGCAATCTCAACTAACAACCCATTTTACGATCTACTCTAGCCACAAAACCTTCTACACATACTTTAGATGATTTGCTTGGACAACCAACTCTAGATCAAGGCTAGATCGATCTTTACTTTTCTACTGTGTCAGGTTTTTAAGATTTAATTGTATGTTGTGATTGAAATTGCTTGGTGTGTCTGTTTACTTTTACTGCACTCTATGAATTGATCATGTAATTGTCGATTAAATTACATTAGGTTAAGAATGATCTGGATATTCACTGAGCTTTCTATAGGTGGATACACTCATGCATAGTTATAACGGGGGATAAATAAATAATAAATATAACTACTAAGGGTGCTTTAGCTACTTAGCCACTAAATAAAAAAGAACATGGCCAAGTTTGTTGAATACTTTAAGGATTTGAATATTATTGGTTTTTCACTTGCCAGGGTGATGTGTGTGGTGGTGGTTATCATTTTGTATGGATTTGGTAGGGTAGAGGTTGATTCTTGGCCTCTTGATGTGGGAGTCGGTGTTATTACTTTGTTGACTTTGTTTGGTTCATCTAAGTTGGTTGCTATTGGATGCATTGATGATGGCTTTATGTGGGATCATTTCCCAATTAATCCTATGGAAGTTGCTACTTTGATCTTTGAAGTTTAAGTATTATTTGTTGGAAACTTGAAGGGAATGAAGATTTTAGAGTTCCTATTTATAAGTGGGTTTACTACATTGATGAGTTTTTTTGTTGAAGTCTGTAATGATGAGGTTGTTGTTTGGCCTCTTGATTTTCAGTTTATCAATGTTGTGTTTTTGCATTATCATTTTTATTGAAGTATGTAACTGTTTCAAGTGAGGATTTGGATCTTATTTCCATTATGACTTTATTTTATTTTGTAAATGCACTTTTTCTATGCTTTATTTGCTTTTCTTTAGGACTTCCTTTCCCTTGTTGCAGTCCATGACCCCTAGTCTGAGATTTTGATGATGATAAATAATGTCGATTGAATTATTATTCATTGAATATTTTTGAATTCTACTCTTATTTGTGAGTACTAACATTTTAGTGAGATTATAAATTATTCTAGACAACAAGAAGACTCAAGACTAGGTAGAGTAGGATTTTGAGTCTATAACCCTATAAATTTTTATTATTATTTTTCTTTTCTTTAGTCTAGCCACAAAATGTATGCGAAAATGAGCAACCATGCAAATACACAGGGGGAGAGGTTTTTTAAAATGAAGGAAGTTTTTTCTATCAATCATAATGTATGAGTTTCAATCATACTATAAGATCTGATCTGACTCAATGGTTATCTATGAACAAAATCATACTATATGATACCTATCGCACTCTACGATGTGTTTCTAATTAAAAACACTAGTTGCCAGATTAATTTAAGTAAGTTCTAAATTCATAAATTTTGAACTGATTATACAATACGAGCTTTTGAATACTTACATAAATTAACCCCCGTGATTAGTCAATTAAATCAAGGATTAATTATTGATTGGTGATCATACAGTATGATATGGTTCATAATATATTAGATACTGATGCTATTTTTGATCCTCTTGAACAACATACCAAACAATCCCTTAATTTTTGAACTAATCATATCGAAAGAACTTGAGGCTTTTAGCATATCATACTGTACAAAGTGGATCGTACCAGACAATAAATAGAGATGAATTTTGGTCATCTTAGTGTTTGTCCTGTATGAACATAAGGAAAATAACATATTGTATTGGATGATGTTCAATCATAATGTATGATGATGTTCAGAGAAATGCCTGTTCGTTCTCCTTCGTACCAGGATGAAGGCTATCTTGAACTGATCGTACTGAACGATCCGCGCTGTACGAATAGAAATGACTATAATATAAATTTATGGTTTCTTGAAACCTAGTTTAAATATCTAAACTTATGTCTTTTAAGATGAGGTGTGTGAGAGAGGAATATGACTAGAAGGTGATTTCTTGAGAGAGAGCTTTTTAGAAGATTTTAGGTTTGTGAGAGGAGGGAGAAGGTGAGTTTTTGAGGGAGGAGTGTGAGGGAGATCACATAGTTTCTCCTAGCTTCCTGCACATTGCTCCTCTTGTGGCTCAAGAAGATCTTGTGGGAAGCTTTCTTAGGGGGAGATCCTTTAAGGTGTATGTCCTCTAATGTATTTTGCTTTCTCCACGAGAGAGAAAAACAAGAAGGTTTGCTTCGATCACCGGGAGGGTGACATAGCATTTGTTACACTGCCATGCCGAGAAGGTGAAAGTGAGGTTTGTAAAGGCTTCTCCACCTTGCTATGGGGGCAAAAGGAGAATTGCTATTTATTAGTAAAATTCTCATAATGGAGGACTCCGGGGAGTGGACATAGGTCAAGTGACCGAACCACTATAAATCTTATGGTGTGATTTTCTCCTTACTTCACTTTATGTATGTTTTGCATTTTTACATTTATTATAATTGCTTGGTGAAAATTATATTCTAATTCTTTGTTGAGTAAGTTAAAATTTAACCACCTATTGTTGCAATCGTGCTTTAAGAATTCACTTCCGTGTCAATTTATTTTTCTTGTTTAAAATTTAAAAATACAAAAAATTAGAACTCCTGTTTATGATTATTATTTTCTTGCAACAAATTTCTAATTCCCCCCCCCCCCCCCCCCTTGGCGCACCTTGTCTTTTCGTTTAATACTCTCTCGATATCAATTGGTATCAAAGTGGGGTTTCAAAAATAGAATTTTAGAAAACCTTGAAAAATTGATCATGGCACATTTTAGTAATGGAAATATCGTGGAGGTTTATCTATGGCTTGTCCACCCCAGTTTGATAACATTCCGTTTAATTTCTAGAAAATTAGAATGTTTACATTTTTATAATCTATAGACTATGGTATGTTGATGTTAGTTCAAGAAGGTTATAGTGCACCTTTCAAACTTGTGAATGGCATAAAAACTCAACTACCTTTTAATGAATGGAGCAATAAGGATAGGGATCAAGCTCAATTAAAAGCAAAGTGCTTAAATTATTTCTTTTATGCATTAAAACTGACAACTATATGAGAGTATCTACCTGTGCTATTGGTAAGGATATCTAAGAAAGACTGTGTATCACGTACGAAGGAACAAGTGACGTTAAACAGTCTAGGTTAAATATTTTACTTCATCACTATGAACTCTTCAGTATGAAACCTAGCAAAACTATATCTGACATGTACGCTAGGTTCACCCAGATAGCGACATCCTTACATGCTCTAGGTAAAGAAATTTCAAATTCTCAAAAAGTTAATAAGAATTTGAGATGCTTACCGAGTTCCTATGATGCTAAAATTATTGCGATTACTTAATCAAAATATTTAAATGTGTATTCAATTGATAATTTGCTTGGTCGCTCATTTCTTATATATGCCAACCTACCCTAAAGAAAAAATGGGTGGACCAACTTTATACTGAAAGTTCGTTAGGGATGTTAGGCTCCTTATGAACTAACCCTAGGCTAATTAAGAGAGAGGTGAATTAGAATTTTAAAAATCTTCTAACAATCAAAGAACAAGAACATAAAACCAAATTCACCACGAAGAAAACACAATGTGGAAATTAAATACGAAAATAATAAAGGAAAGAACACACCAGATTTATAGTGGTTCGGTCAAACCTTGACCTACGTACACTCCTCAGAGGCACCCTCTGATTATTACACTAAACTAAGTGTCTCTCCTTTAGACCCCACAGCTAGGCAGAGAAGCCCTTACAAAATTACTTCCACTTACCCCGGTGCGACGGAGTTGCCGGGTCCTTTGACACCAAAGAGATCTTCTTCTGTGAACTTCCCTTAAGATAATCCTTGAATCCGACGGTACTAAGGTGCAAGCCTGCCGGAGCAACCGTGTGGAATTCCCCTCCACACTCCCTTTAGTCCCCCCTCATAGTGAAAGTTCGTTAGGGATGTTAAGCCCTATAGAACTGGCCAAGCTAACCAAGAGAGAGGTGAATTGGAAAACTTTAAAACCAAAGATAAAACTCCAACCAAAATCACCACAAACAAAGTGCGGAAGAAAAATAAATATGAAAGCGATAATAAGAAAAGAACACACTGGATTTATAGTGTTTCGGTCAAACCTTGACCTACATCCACTCCTAGGAGGTACCCTCCAAGTATTGCACTAAAATAGTGACTCTCCTTTAGCCCCCACAACTAGGCGGAGAAGCCCTTACAAAATCACTTCCACCTTCCCTGGTGCAGCGGAGTCGCCGGGTCCTTTGACACAAAGGAGATCTTCTTCTTTGGAGTACATACCTCGAGACAAGTCTTGAATCCGATGGTACTAAGGTGCGAGTTCGCCGGAGCAACCGTGTGGAATCCCCTCCACACTCCCTTGAGTTCCCCCTCTCACAGGATCTTCTCCCGCTCAAACTCCACCCTTTCCTCTCTCCCTTTCAAGCTCTCTCTTCAAGTTTCCCCTATAAGAACGAAGCTACATTGGCTGCTAAAGACACTTACAAAGTGCCTTGTCATAGCTTAAATAGAAGAGCTAAAAACGAGCTCATTAATGCAAGTTGCTGACATTATCATCCAGGATGATAGGCATTTCGTCCTGGCCGATTAGTAAAATATGAGGAAAATCATCCTGAATATCGCCCTGAAATGAAGCTGGATGATGTCTAATCATCCCGGACCATCTTGCGATCGGCCAGGACGAAATCCCTATTATTTACTTTCCAAAACTGCCAGAGAAATTTTGGAAAAATTTTCCTTAATCGTCCGGGACGATATGTTATAGTCCAGGATGATATACCGGGATGATGTCCAAAAATAAGTATTTTCTAAGTAGATATGGCGATAGATTCTTGCTGAATTGAGCCGATCGTCCTGGCCGATACAAATCATCCAGGACGATGTGTTTTGCATAAAGACGACTGCTTTAAAGAGGATGCCCTAATTAGGGTTTCTACTTTTGTCAGATCGTCCCGGATGATGTTACCAAAAATAGAAATCTTTTAGGGTACAACAGAAAATCTTCCAAATTACAAATCATCAGATGCCACACCAAATACAACAGACTCAAGAAAGGAAAAAGATTACAAACTGACACTCCAAATTATAGTCTGATCGTGTGGACCTGAAATGTTAGTAGAAAGCAGTCATAGAGAAAAAGAATGTTTGCTATCATCAAAATCATAAGCCATAGATCCGCAACAATCTCCCCCTTTTTGATGATGGCAAACATTACAATTTGAATTAAAAAAAAAAACAATTTCTCCTAATCTCCCCCTCACTAGAATAACACTTTTAAAAATAGGGGAGATGAAAATATTTTTTTGATGTTTTAAAATTTTTGAAAAGAAAGAAAAAAGGATAAAAATTCAACAGTACATTCTCCCCCTTTGACATTTTCAAAAAGAGAGGAGGCACAAACAAAAAACAAAATGAATAGAAGAAAAAAGTAAACAATCCCTGATCTAGTGAAAAACAAATATTCTTAAAATGAGAAAGTTACCTCTTGGTTTTGATCAAAAACTTAGTAGAATAGGATTGACAACGCATAGCTCAGAAAAGGTTAAAAATTCATAATTTGATAATCCAAACTCATTCTTTTAAAGGCTCAAAAAGTTTTAATCCAATATCTAAATCAAAGAATAAATGGGAAAAAGAAACATTAATTTTTCAAAACTCTTTCCATAAAACATATCTAATAGAAGATCAATGCACGAATTTCTGAATCACGAACCAAAATTTTCAAGCACAAGTTTCGAACATATCAAGGATTTTCTTAAGTTTTTAGTAGTATAAGAAAAAAAATAAGCATATTCTTTTTTGTGGGCTCACTTTATGCCCTTTATCACTTGAATGGCTCTTTGAGCATCTTTTGATTTTAATACACTTTGTGTATTTTTTTTTTTAATATGGCGTCATTGCACATCTTTTGGTTGGGCATCATTGACCACTTTTTTTTAATTATTTTCAAAAAATATGCTTTGTTTCTTATATTTTAAAAACAAAGTAAACCCAAATTATTGACAACACGAACAACTTGATTAAGAAAATTTTATGGTGGATTCAATAATCTTGCAAAAGATTCCTATGTGATAGAAAAAATGTAGGGAGATAAAAAAATAGTTTCAAAATCCAATTTAAAATATGATGAAGATTTTGAATCAAAAGTAAAATAACCTCTTTAAGAAGAGAGAAAGAGAAACAAAAATACGAGTTTCCTTCCTTTGACTGTTTTAGAGAAGTCAAACACAACTTACCAAAGATTATAAGAAAAAAAAAGAAAGTAGATTTCTCATTTTTATGCTTAGGTGAGCTTTGTAATTTGCTTGACACTTCATTGCCTTCGTCACCAACTAGGCTATCTATTTATGTATCTCCAGCTTTAAGAACAATAGTTTCACCTGCATCCAAAAGTCTTTGACCCAAACTTTGCTCGTAGGCAATGAGTGAGCCAATCAAATTATCAATAGAATAATCATTCAAATCTTTTGATTCATAAATAGCAACAACTTTGGCATCAAAATTTTCAAGTAAACAACGAAGAATTTTATTGACTTTTTCAAAATTTGAAAAATCTTTTCCTAAAGCATGTAATGAGTTTTCAATTTGAATGAATCTGGTATACATGTCTAAGATCGTTTCAAAAGGTTTCATGGAAAATAATTCAAAATCATGCATTAACAAATTTAACTTGGATTGCTTGATTTCACTAGTGCCTTCGTATATGGTGTGCAATTTATCCCAAACTTCCTTACCGGTAGTGCACGTGGATACTAACATGAAATCATCAGAATTTAAAGCATATAAAAAGCAATTTAAAGACTTTGCATTCAATTGAGCATTGAGTTGTTCTTCCCTTTTCCATTGACTAAAAGGAATATTAATTTTAACTCCATTAACAATTCGTGACAGTGATGAATAACTAGTTAAAATCATATGCCACATACGAAAATCTATCGATTGCAAAAAATAGACATGCGAGTTTACCAAAAATCAAATGACATATTTTCAAATAAAGGAGGTCTGGTGATTGAATAACCTTCCATAATAGTACGATTAGCCATGGATCAAAATTCAAAAGCTTTCAAAAACTTATTTTATTAAAACTGCCTCTGATACCACTTGAAAGTTCGTTAGGGATGTTAAGCCCTATAGAACTGGCCCAAGCTAACCAAGAGAGAGGTGAATTTGAAAACTTTAAAACCAAGGATAAAACTCCAACCAAAATCACCACAAACAAAGTGCGGAAGAAAAATAAATACGAAAGCGATAATAAGAAAAGAACACACCGGATTTATAGTGGTTCGGTCAAACCTTGACCTACATCCACTCCTTGGAGGCACCCTCCAAGTATTGCACTAAAATCATGAATCTCCTTTAGCCCCCACAGCTAGGCAGAGAAGCCCTTACAAAATCACTTCCACCTTCCCAGGTGCGATGGAGTCGCCGGGTCCTTTGACACCAAGGAGATCTTCTTCTTTGGTGAACTTACCTCGAGACAAGCTTTGAATCCGATGGTACTAAGGTGCGAGTTTGCCAGAGCAATCGTGTGGAATCCCCTCCACACTCCCTTAAGTTCCCCCCCTCACAGGATATTCTCCCTCTCAAACTCCACCCTTTTCTCTCTCCCTTTAAAGCTCTCTCTTCAAGTTTCCCCCACAAGAATGAAGCTACAATGGCTGCCAAAGACACTTACAAAGTGCTTTGTCATAGCTTAAATAGAAGAGCTAAAAACGAGCTCATTAATGCAAGTTGTCGACATTATCGTCTAGGACGATAGGCATATCGTCCTGGCCGATTAGTTCAAATATGAGGAAAATCGTCCTAAATATCGCCCTGAAATGAAGCTGGACGATGTTTAATCATCCCGGACAATCTTGCGATTGGCCTGGACGAAATCCCCATTAATTGCTTTCCAAAACTGCTAGAGAAATTTTGAAAAAATTGTCCTGGATCGTCCGGGACGATATTTTATAGTCTAGGATGATATACCATGACGATGTCCAAAAATAAGTATTTCCTAAGTAGATATGGCGACAGATTCTAGCTGAATTGAGCCGATCGTCCTGACCGATACAAAATCATCCAGGACGATGTGTTTTGCATAAAGATGACTGTTTTAATGAGGATGCCCTAATTAGGATTTCTACTTTGGTCAGATCGTCCAGGATGATATAAATATCGTCCCGGATGATGTTACCAAAAATAGAAATCTTTTAGGGTACAATAGAAAATCTTCCAAGTTATAAATCATTAGATGCCACACCAAATACAACAGACTCAAGAAAGGAAAAAGATTATAAACTGACACAGACCTAGTCTACCCAATCTTGAGCTGGTTCCAAATTACAGTCTGATCATGTGGACCTAAAATGTTAGTAGAAAGCAGTCATAGAGAAAAAGAATGTTTGAAATCATCAAAATTATAAGCCATAGATCCGCAACACACAGGATCTTCTCCCTCTCTCAAACTTCACCCTTTCCTCACTCCCTTTCAAGCTCTCTCTTCAAGTTTCCCCAAAAAGAATGAAGATACAATGGCTGCCCAAGACACTTACAAAAGTGTCTTGTCAAAAGCTTAAATAGAATATCTCAAACTATGCTCATTAATGCAACTTGCCGACTTTATCGTCTAGGCCGATATGAATATCATCCTGGCCTATCAGTACAAAATAAGCTCAATCAGTCGGGACGATTTGGGACTATCAGAAGAAAATTTGTTACATCGTCCAGAACGATACAATATCATCCAAGCCGATTAGTTCAAATCCGAGTACAATCATCCTGAACATCACCCATAATAGAGTCTAGCCGATGTTAATCATCCAGGACATCATCTCGATCGATCCTGTGATTGTCCCAATCGATGTGATCATATCAATCAGCCTTAATTGCTTTCCATAATTACCAAATTAATTTAGGCATAATTATGTTGCATCGTCCAGGCCGATGTAGAGATCGTCATGGCCGATGTCCTAAAATAAAGAATACCTAAATTGATCATGGAGGCTGATTCTTTTTTATTTGAGCTTATCGTCCTAGCCGATACAAGGATTATCCAGGATGATCAGGTTAATGAAGACTGCCTTAGTAAGGATGATGCCCTAATTAGGGTTTTCTATTTTTAAATCGATTGTCCAGGCCGATATAAATATCATCCCGGATGAAGTTACCAAAAATAGTAAACACTAGGGAACAGTCAAAAATTCTTTCAAGGTATGTGTGTACAGAGTTACATAGCATCAGGAGCCACATCAAATACAATAGACTCAAGAAAGGGAAAAGAGTACAAACTGACTCAGACCTAGTCTACCCAATCTTGAGCTGGTTCCAAATTACAGTATGATCTTGTGGACCTGAAATGACAGTAGATAAGGCAGTCATAGAGAAATAAGAGTGTTTGCTATCATCATAATCCATAAAAAGAGGTCCGCAACAATCTCCCCCTTTTTTATGATGGCAAACATTACATGTTGAATTTGCAAAAAGAAAATATTTTCTCCTAATCTCCCCCTTACTAAAATAAAACTTTAAAAAGTAGGGGAAATTTAAATTTTTGAGTTTTTAATTTTTTTAAAGGAAAAAAGATACAAATACAACAATATGTTCTCCCCCTTTGACATTAACAAAAAGAGGAGGGGCACAAATAATTAGAACAATAAAAACTAAAATGATCCCTGGTCTAGTGAACAAATCAAATATTCCTAAAATGAGAAAGTTACCTCTTAATTTTATTAAAAAAACTTAGTAAGGAATGGATTGACAACGCATAATCCAAAAAAGGTTAGAAATTCAGAAATTGTTAATCCAAGATCAAGTTCTTTTAAAGGCTCAAAAACTTTTTAATCCAATATCTAAATCAAGGAACAAATTATAAGAAGAAACACTAATTTTCTAAAACTCCTTTCATAAAATATATCTTTTAAAGGCTCTTTCTAGATTAATGCAAAAATTGGTGAATCAAGAATCATGATTTTTAAGATCAAGTATCAAAAATATTAAGGGTTTTCTTGAGCTTTGAGTAAAATAGAAAAAGTAAGCTTACTCATTTTTGGCTCATTTTATGCCTCTTGTCAAATTTTGGTGCACTTTGCGCATCTTTTACTTTTTTATACACTTTGTGTATCTTTCTCAATTTGGCGTCATTGCACATCTTTTGATTTGGCATCATTGGCCACTTTTTTTTTATTTGGCATCATTGGTTATATTTTTTTTAATTAAATATGCTACCTTTTTGAAAATTTGAAAACAAAAGTAAACTCATTCTATTGATAAAGAGAACTACTTGATCAAAAAAATTATGAGATAGATTCAACAATTTGCAAAGGATCTCTATGCGATAAATAAAATACAGGGAGATGAAAAAGATGAGTTTCAAAATCTAATTTATAATATCATGAAAATTTTGAATCAAAAATAACCTTTTTAAGAAAAGAGGTAGAGAAACAAAATCATGAGTTTCCTTCTTTTGACTGTTTTTAGTGAAGTAAACCATAACTTACATAAGAATTCAAGAAAAACAGGGGGTAAGATTTTTCATTTTTAAAAAAGTGAACGTGTGTGTTGATTAGAGAGAATTTCACAAAACTAAGTATAAAAGCTAATTTAAAATTTCAAAGCAATAAGAAAAAAATGAACAAAAATGAAGGAAAATAAAAAAATACAGAAAATAACCAAAAACAAAACACAACAAAAATAAATTTAGACAATATCTTGCTCCTAGTATGATGATTCAGAAGCTAGGTCTACTAAGGAGATTTTTTGCCTTACATTACTTGCCCTTTCTATACTTTACTTAGCTATAGCCTTTTCTCTTTCAGGACGAGTTCTTAAATTAGGGCACTGATTTTACATATGCCAGGCTTCCTACATCCAAAGAAAATAATGTTAGAAGTAATCTTACCATTCTTACCATTTTTATCTTTATTCCACTTTTGTTGAGGCTTATGCTTTGGTGAGCTTTTTAATTTGCTTGACATGCTATCACATTCGTAACCAACTAAGCCACTTTTCTCCATGTCTTCAGCATTTAGTACTATCATTTCAACTACATCAAAAAATCTTTGACCCAAACTTTGCTCGTAAGCAATGAGTGAGCCAATCAAAGTATCAATAGAATACTCATTCAAATTCTTTGATTCACAAATAGCGACAACTTTAGCATCAAACTTATCAAGTAGATAACATAGAATTTTATTAACTTTTTCAAGGTTTGAAAAATCTTTACCTAAAGCATGCAATGATGAAACAATTTGAATAAATCTAGTATACATGTCTAAGATCGTCTCATAAGGTTTCATAGAAAAATTTTCATAATCATGCATTTAAAAATTCAACTTGGATTACTTGATTTCACTAGTGCCTTCCTATATGGTGTGTAATTTATCCCAAATTTCCTTACCAGTAGTGGACGTAGAAACTAACATAAAGTCATCAGAATTTAAAAAAAAGGAAAAATAATTTAAAGATTTTGCATTCAATTGAGCATTGATTTGTTCTTCCCTATTTCATTGATTAAAAAGAATATCAACGTTAATTCCATCTATAACACGTGACGATAAAGAATAAGCAATTTAAATCATATGCCACATCCAAAAATCAATTGATTGCAAGAAGGTAGACATGCGAATCTTCCAAAAATAAAAAATAATATTTTCAAACAAAGGTGGTCTGGTGATTTAATAACCTTCCTCAATATTACGATTAGAAAAATTAGCCATGGATCGAAAATTCAAAAGCTTTTAAAAACTAATTTTATGAATCCCTCTCTGATATCACTTGAAAGTTTATTAGGGATGTTAGGCCCCTTATGAACTAGCCCAAGGATAATTAAGAGAGAGGTGAATTGGAATTTTAAAAATCTTCTTATAATCAAAGCACAAGAACTTAAAACCAATTCACCATAGTAAAAACATAATGCAGAAATTAAATGCAAAAATATAGTGGTTCAGTCAAACCTTGAACTACGCCCACTCCTCAGAAGCACCCTCCCAGTATTGCACTAAACTAAGTATATCTCCTTTAGCTCCCACAACTAGGCGGAGAAGCCCTTATAAAATCATTTCCACCTTCCCTGGTGCGGCGGAGTCGTCGGGTCCTTTGACTCCAAAGAGATCTTCTTCTTCTGTGAACTTCCCTTAAGACAATCCTTAAATCTGACGGTACTAAGGTGGAAGCCTGCCAGAGCAACCGTGTGGAATCCCCCTCCACACTCCCTTGAGTCCCCCCTCACAGGATCTTCTCCCTCCCTCAAACTTCACCCTTTCCTCACTCCCTTTCAAGCTCTCTCTTCAAGTTTTCCCCAAAAGAACGAAGTTATAATAGCTGCAAAAGACACTTACAAAAGTGCCTTTTCAAAAGCTTAAATAGAAGATATCAAAATGAGCTCATTAATGCAACTTGCTGACTTTATCATCCAGGACGATAAAATTATATTTTTGAGCTTTGACTCGAGCTGACTCAGTTTTATCCCAATAATAGAAAATTTTAAAAAAGAGAGAGAGAGAGAGAAAGAAGAAATCATCCCAAAATACATTACTTGACTGCTGTCATATCCTCCTTAAGGTTAGGTCCTTCCTTCATTTAGGATTAGACCCACTAGTGATAGAGGATGCCATTTGTGGCACTATCATATATTCACTTCAACCTAATCCTCTATGATGGGCATATCTTAGCGTCGTCATATGATCATTCAATCCTCTATATTGGGCATGTTTTGAGCCCACCATAAGGTCATTCAACCCAGTCCTCTGTGTTGGGCATATTTTGACCCACCACAAGACCATTCAACATGATCCTCTATGGTGGGGATATCTCAACCCCATCAAGAATCATTCAACCCTCTATGTTGGGCATATTTCAACTCCACCACAACATTATTCAGTCGAATCCTTTATATTAGGCATATCTCCACCCCACTAGAAGATCATTGAATGCAATCCTCTATTATGGGCTTATATTAACCCCATTATATGATCATTTGACCCTCCATATTGGGCATGTTTAGACCCCACCATAATATCATTCAACTCGGTCATCTATGTGTTGGGCATATTTCAACCCCACCACAAGACTATTCAACCTAGTCCTCTATGATGGGCATATCTCAACCCCATCATATGATCATTTAGTCCTTTATGTTGGGCATATTTCAACCCCACCACAACGTAATTAAACCTTATCCTCTACGTTCGACATATTTTGACCCCACCATAAGACCATTCAACTTGATCCTCTATGATGGGAATATCCCGACCCCATCATATGATCTTTTGACCCTCTATGTTGGGCATGTTTTGACCCCACCACAAGGTCCTTTAACCTGGTCCTTCATATTGGGCATATTTTGACCCCACCACAAGATAATTCAACACAATCCTCTGTGATGGGCATATATCAACCCCATCATATGATCATTTGACCCTCTATGTTGGCCATGTTTTGACCCCACCACAAGATCATTCAACCCGGTCCTCTGTATTGGTCATATTTTAACCCCACCATAAGACCATTCAACTTGATCTTTTATGATATCTTGACCCCATCCAATCTTCAACAATCATTTATTTAATTCTTAGTGACATGAATAAGCTAGTGATATTGATAAGCCACCCTAATAATCATAATCCAAAACCCAATCCAATTCAAAAGTTTCAAACTAATTATAAGGGCTAAGGACTAAGGTTCTGAAACCCTTTCCAAGGGAATTTCTAAATCCCATGGAACTCAGCCTAATGAACTCCAATTTAGGTTATACTAATTGCATATTTTTTAGTCATGTCTCTAAGGTCAACCAACCAAAATTGAGCTCAATCAAACATTCTTGGCCATGAAACTTAATCTTTTCCTAAAGGCTGCAAAACCTTCAACTATTTACAACCCATGCCACTAGACATGCCATATAGTGGATCATAGCCTTGGGACCCTTTTCAAACCCTCCAATCACGCCCATGACCTCCATTAGGACTCACTAATCAATGATCTACACTTTTCTCATCTCAATTTGACCCAAAATTCACCAACAATCCAAATTACCAAAATGCCCTTTAAAGGGGTTTTTGGTCTTTTCCCCTAAGTTCAATTCAACCTTCCCATTGCAATCCTCAAAACCCATCCCAATGGATCATAAACACCATTAGGAACACATTAAACCAAAACCTATACTTAGATTTGACATGGTTGACCAATTCAACCATGGTTGACCAAGGTGACCCTTCAAGGGTTTGAATACCCATTTCCAACAAAATGCCTTTCTCTTGGCTCGCAACTACACCCATTGAGTTCATATGATCAATTTGAACACAATGGACTTAAATCTTAACCCTAGGTTAACTTGGCTGACCAAGTTAACCAAATTTGATCCAATCCTCTATACACCTCTATTCATTCAAATCCTTTGACCAAGGCCTTCCAAACCCCATTTAGACCCATGGGGTAACCCATTGGGTACCCAAGAGGGCCCTCTTGAAGACCCAAGACTTGGGCCTACTTGGGTTAGCCATTTGGCTTGATGCATGTGTCCAAAGAGAGGTTCCTCTTGAGCCATTTTGCAATCCAGGCCCAGTTAAACCACCCTTAATTCCTAACCAACTCAATCAACTTAATCAACATTGATTTCTACTAGATAACCCAGACTTAAGAGGCTATTAGCTTAGCTCCAAGGAAGGTTAAATAAACATTACGGCCTCAGTGAGAAACAACGTTAGTAGTCATTTAACATTTAAAATACATCCAATTCAATCTTTAACACATTAATACTTTAACTCAAACATAAAATTCCCCTTCAACCTTAACAAACTCAAACATTAGAAAATCTCAACTAACAACCCAGTTTAGGATCTACCCCAACCACACAACCTTCTTCACACACTTTAGATGGTTTGTTAGGACAACCGACTCTAGATCTAGGCTAGGCCAATGTTTACATTTCTACTATGTGTCGGGTTTTCAAGATTTCAATACTTATTGTGATTAAAATTACTTGTTGTTTCTATTTACTTTTACTGCACTCAATGGATTGATGAAATGGTTGGAAATTAGAATACCCTTAGATTAGAAATGATTTTGATGTTCACTTAGTTAGGATATATAAATCTAATTCTTATATTCTAAAGAGGAAAAATACCCCCATAGGGGATAGTCCTTTCCTATTTGAAAGTCCAAATTTGGACCCAAAGTGGAAAAAGTAAACTTCCCCTTGTGGGAAGAGTTCTCTTTTCCATTTGAGTATCCAGCTATGAAGAATTCAAGGAGCCTGAAGGAGAGAAGATCAAAGAATTGAAGAAAAAGAGTATCCCACTCAAATTCACTTGTGCATGTACTAGTATTTGAATCCAAGTTAAGGTTAGTGATGCCTAGCCACTTTTAATTTTTTGCATTTTTGGGTTGTAATAAGCAAGGCAGTTTGCCTATGGACATTTTTTAATTAATTTTATTTAATGTGTTGACTTCATAAGATTTCATATAGGATTACCTACTTTTCTTAATTTTTTAGTATTTGTGTGTCGCTTTTGATTTAGCCTGAATACGTGAGACTCGTAAGGGTGTAAAAATTCTTTTACTCATAATCAAAATTTAAAATTTTATGAGTTAAATAACATAAAAAGATAATGAATATAGGGAATAAGCCAGAGATCACCCATTGGGTCGCATGCATATTGATGCATTGTTTCTTTCCTTCTTTTAAGAAACTTTCCTGCCTGCAAGCAGAGTTCAGATAATCCAACCTATGTGGATTAGGTGTTGAACCAAGGGAAGCCTTACCTTCTAAAAAATTATTTTTAAGCCTTTTTTTTTAATTTCAAGCATTCATTATTTGAGTATTTTGACCACCATACATTGTATTTAAATTATATTTAAAATAGTTTAAATTTTAATTGTGCATGTACTCAGCATTTTCACGCAACATAAGTCTATGGGCCACTTAGGACAATCTCTAGATGTCAGACCCAATTCTAAAAACTTTAATAAAAAACATCCCTACAACTCATTAATAAAATGATAAAATTTATATATTTAATATTGATTTGATGGCTAGTTGGCTCCCCAATCCACGTTGGGGAAAGTCCAAATTTTTCATTGCATTAGTTAGGTTCGGGTCACCACTATGTGGTGCGCAATTTAGATTTTGGATCTGGGGTAAATTTGGAAGCATAATACCCCAACCTCAGGGAATATAATCTCAAATTTCTAATAAAGCACTCAACTCAAACAAAATCTTCTTTCAATCCATAACTTAAAGCCCAATACTTAGATTAGGTTGGGACACTTTTGAATTATTTTCAAAATCATCTAGTGTCTCCTACCCTTCTTTCTTTGACTTCAAAAATAAATGCTCCAAAATGATTCATTCCCACTTGAAATTCCAAAATTCACCTCCTTTGATATCATTCCTAGAAGATCTTCTAACAAAATTTTGTCATTATTTTAATTGAGAGTATTCATAAGAAATTTGATTTCCTACGATGTAATTAACTATGAGGGCTTGCGCCCGTAGGAGATTTATAACCCACATCCCTTTTTTAAAATTGATTTTCAAAACTTAAAAATTAATCTTATTTGGGAAAATCAAGTCGATAGCGATCATCATCGTCATATTCCATCAATCAATAATAAGTGAAATTTTCTCTCTTTGGAGAGATACATCATTTGTTATTATGACATGGAATATGAAATTAATGATCTTTCATCCGGACTATAGTGGTTGAATATTGATATAATCTCATTTCGACCCTTCAGGATCATATGCAATTTATTTATTTGAATTCAACTACTACAATCGGGATGACAACTTTAAGATACATCATTTGAATTCGTTAGCAAATAATAGCTTTTCCTTAATGGGAAATATATTATTTATATTGAAATGTTCTATTTTGAGACTGTAGATTCAATATCAAATTTTCCAAATAAGATTAAATCTTTTGAAACCACTTTTTCAAAAATTCCACATTCACTTTCTTCTATTTTATATGGTCTAAAATTATGTCTTTTTCTTGGCATGATTATTATTTGGATTGTTGTTGATGCTACTTATAGCCTATATTATTCGAAATACTCTAATGATAAAATTTGTAGTCCAATGTTATTTTACCTTCTTAAGGAGATTAAGCAGCTTTTAGCTCTTTTTAACTTTACTGTGTCTCATCTTCATAAGGAATGAAATGCATGCACTAATTAGTTTGCTAATCATGGTTGTAATATAGTGTTTCTTATTAATTTCACTTACATTAATTTGCTTGCCATCTTGAAAGGAATCATTAGATTTGATAAACATGGTTTACCTTATGTCAAAATTTAAACTTTTTTTTTGTATAAGTTATTCTGAGGTACATCTTTAGGGATTTTCATATTTTTTCCTCTCTAATAGATTTGATTTCTTTTTTTCATGTCTATTTTATTTAAATCTAGAATTTTGGTTACAATGATAATTATGAATTATTTATGTTATTAATCTACGGTGTTGTTGGTATGTTTTTGTCTTGAAGTTAGTGTAATCCTTGGGATTTTGAATTTACTTAAATCTACTGCTCATCTTTTCCATCTCTAAACTTTAGGGGGAAGGGTGATTATCCTTATGGGAAGAGTTTCATGTTCTAGGTGGGGTATAATCAGTACTAGATTTGCCTTTTATATTTTTTGGCTATGTTAGACCATTTCAAAATATTTTTCATCTTATTATTTGACTCTTTTCTCCATAGTCAGACTAGTGCAATCCTATTAGATGAGGTTTTATAGTTTATGCACAATGTTATTATGGTAATGTTCTTATTGTGCAATATTAGCTTATTTGTTTGCCATTTATTTTGGTCTGAAATATTCTCGATGTATTGTATTTGTCCTCAATTTTTGGGTTTATTTTGGATTTGATTCGAGCAAGACTAGATAATTTTCTTTATGACATTATTGATACTACACACCTGAGCTATTGTTTTCCTACCAATCATATTTCTAGCATTCTAGAGAGTTCTCCTTTTTCAACTATTTTTGGTTAAGTAAATTTGGTGAAATTTGAAGGGGATTTTCATGGATCTCTTTGGACTTCCCTTAATTATAGATGTCACTTCTATTTAATTGGTTATGATTTTGATACTTTAAATAATTTTCATATTTTCCAATGATTCAATTCCCATAAGTTAATGGTTTATTTTATTACTGATTTCCCTCATGTACTGGTTGGGCATAATTGTAAGTTGCATACTCTTTTTTAGCTGGATCATAAACTTAATGGTCGCTATCTTTCTATAACATGAGTTCTTGTTTTGGTTTATTTCTTTACTGGTGATGGTTATGGTTTTGGTTCTACATTTCTATTTTGTCATTCTAATACTTATTGCGGTGCACATCTTGTAATCTATCTATGTTGTTAGTCAAGATATTATTGGTATTATTTTTCCCCAAGATTTTACTTCGGCCTGATGTTTGTCTTGGCCAATTATTTTGGTATAAAACTATTTCCATCTATTTTATTTATCCTCAATTTTTGGGTTGGTTTTAGATTATATTCAATTGGTGGATGGAAGCTAGTTTTGGATTCGTGTTGTTTTTTTCCTTAAGTTGTACTTTGGCCTGCTAGTTGGTTAGGTTTTAATTATATAATCTATTTCTTTTGGTTTATCCTCCTTATAAGAAATAATTCTTTTGTGAGGTGTTTTTTAGCAGCTTACTTAAAGGACATTAATAATGCTTCTAAAAACTATAACTATTTCATTATGTTTCCTGTTATGACTTTAATTTTTGCAGGTGGTTTGTCAAGGAGGATTCCTAAATAAAATAATAGGTTTGACTATGGGCTTAGGAATTACTTTTGTTATAACAATTTTTTGCAAGCTTTCCATCTTGTTCAAAGTGAGCTTTAAGTTGGGTTTTAGGTGGACCTTTTTTGGGAAGAGCGTGCTAAACATCATTCATTTGATCTTCCATTTTTTTAGGTGTTGACTTCTAGCCACCCTAGAATGTTCTTAGTTTTCTTATAATTATGCCTAGTAAGGACTTTTGGCTTTTAAGTTTTCTTTTTATTTAATTTGAATCTCTTTTGAGCATTAGTGACCTGAAGGTCCCTTTTATGGGTTTGTAATTTTATATTTAATTGATGCGTAAGGCCGTATATGGGTTTTTCTTAAAAATAAAATAATTGGTTGAACTTATAAAATCATAATTAAATAAAGAAAATTCAAAAAATATAAACTTAATGGAATTGATCTCAAAATTAAATATAGTATTTATGAGATAATGGAAAGTTAAAAAACCATGTTTAAATTAAAGTGTGAAAGTTTCGTCGAATTATTAGTTAAAATATAATTAAATAATTAAGAGATTCAAAAAAACCTAAATAATTCAAAAAGTATTCAAATTAATCAATGAAATTCAATGAGCTATAGTAAAAAAACTAAAGATAAATAATAAGGTGATTGTTGCATAACCCAAGCTCTCAAGACTAGTTACTCACCACATGGATTGTAAAATAAACCTCAATGCCCTAATTTAAGAAAGACGATTGCTATTCAACTTATTAATATTTGAAAAGTCAATAATAAATAATTAATAAATTGAAGCTTTTATACCTTAATTTTTATTCAATTTGGAGGACATAAGAGTATTTGATTTATAAAGCTTAAAACTTAAAATGGCTAGTTAAAGTGAGGACTCTAGATAACAAATAATTAATCAACTATAACATTTAAAATATAGTTTAAAATAAATTTCAAAACATTAAAACACTTAAACTTGAATTAAAACTAAACCCCTTTTAGGCTAAAATAAATAAATAATTGTACATGACTTGAAATAAAAAACAACTGGAATGTATCAAAACCACACAACTTGTTGCTCTTACTGTAGTTTGTTTGTTAAGCAACCAACTCTAGCTTTAAGCTACATCATTGTTCATTCATATATTTTATCTTGTGTGTGAATGAATGTTGCTTATCATGGTTTGTTATGTTCTACCATATTTATGTTTTGATACTTATGATTTTATCTATGATGGGCATCAAGATTTTCCTAAGTTAGGAAAATGTGCATGTTTATTGCTAATCAAATTTCGCATAAGTAGTCATGCTTATGTAGGGATATTAATTAAATAGAGAGATAAAAATATTTCACTTTAATTTAATTTATTTTTTAACAAGTGTCACTACTTAGCCCCCCTTAATTATTAAAAAGAATAGCCCAACTTATGGGTTGAGGAAAAATAAGCAAACGGTTATGATGTGATATGTTTTGGATTTCTTATATAAATTGCTTTTTTAACTTACGGGGGTATATAGTCATTTTCATTTGTCAAAAATGTAAATTAATTAAAAGAGATGTGAATCTCTAAGAAAATAAGGCATTTTCTCAAAGAAAAGAATTAGGCTTCCTAAGGGGAATGAATTTAGAAAGCTTGGAGAAGAAGAACAAAAACAAAGATGAAGTCATAAGAGAAAAAAAATTAAAACTGCCTTGTTTTAAAAAAGACTGGTGTAATTTCTTACGTGTAGAATTTAGGTTGTTATTGGTGGAGCATGTCCACCTTTACTTTTTGGCAGACCCTAGGATGTATTATGTGGCACTTGTCACATCGTTTTTGGACATTATACTTTGCTTTATGGATTGGTTAATTAATTTATTTATAATTATTAAACAATGAAATTAGTTTCTTTCTAAATTTTCTTTCTTGCATGTATAGGTGCCAAGATATTTTGGTATGCTTTTTGCAATTAAAATTTTTTCTACTCATAGCCAAATAAAAAATTTATGATAATACCAAATGATAATCAGGCTAGAAAGTAAGCTAGAGCTCATCAAGGGTCACATAAAAGCATAACCATCCTTCTTTTCTTATTTGGAACCTCCTTTCTTCGGGGTGGAAGTAGAAAACCTAACTTATCAGAATGTTGTTCAAACTTAATGGAGGCCTGCTATTTAACATAAAATCTAATTTCTAAGCCTTCTGAAAAGTTTATATGCTATTATTTCATAAGAGTCAATTTACAAGCATTGCTATAGATAAAAAATAAATAAATTAAAATTAAATTTATTTATTTCTAGAGGTATAATCACCCAATATTAATCTAGGGAAACTTAAATATTTCTCTAGATGTTGGCCCTTCAGTCCAAAAACTTATATTATAATAACTTAGCCATCTTTCATAAGATCAAATTTCTTAGTCTTAAAGAAATTATGTGGTTTAGCTTGCTTTATTACTTTAGGTAAGATATAAGCCAAGAAAATTCATACACTTTTGCACCTTGTTAGATTAGGATCTAATCTGCTTCCCTTTAGTAACTTAACATAGATCTAGGTTCTATGCCTGACCTCAAATCATAAGTCCTCACTCTCTAGGACTTTAATCCCACATATCTAATAAAATATCTTCCTAAAATATTAAAGTCTAATATAAGATAGACTGTAATGCTTCGGGGTGGTCCAAGAATCAAAGTCCTTCCTACCTCTAATTCTTTAGTCTCTAAAAAGAACTATTCCACATTGAAATAATCCCCTTTAGAAATTCTAAGACCTCTCACCATTTACTTAATTTTTTAAATTTAAGAAAATATCTTCCTCTACTTTAATAAAGAGTTTTTTAAGGAGATTCACCTCTCATAAGATTTAATTAACATAAATAAAATAATGCATAATTTACACTTATCAAATTCTACAAGCTTAAAATCTTACTTACCCTCAAGAGACATTTACATTAACACCTTGATCATCTTAATATGCAATATAAAAAATTAATAATTTAAAATTATTATTATATAATATAATGTGCAATGAACAAGTTATACTTCAAATCTCAAAAGGCATAACATTTATCCTAATGAGTCATCCTTTTTATAGCTTATTTTGAATTTATTAACTATTTTTGAAAAAATATAAAATTATCTTATGAATATAGAATATACAATGTAGTCTACGGATTAGTTACTCATATTTTAAATAGGGATTTCAAGAGTTCACTATCACATGTACATGATTACTTATTTTATCCTCTTTAGTTAAATAGTAGGATGCAATTGCAATCAATCTACAATTGATACTAATTTTTAATGCATGTAACTTTTTTTGTTTTGAACCATTCTCATTTTTCTTTTTTCTTTTTTATTTTCCTTTCCTTTTCTATTTGTGAAGTGCATGCTTAATGATTTTGAATATCAATTTTTTCCTTTATTTGCTTATAATCCTTTTAAATTAATGTAAAGATTCAATAAATTATTATATTAAAATTTAAGTTTAACTATAAATTCCATATTTTAAGCTACTTATATCCAATAGTTAAATTTTCATATTCATTTTTAATTTAGTTGTCAATAAAGTTAATGTATTTTTTATAAATTAAAAATAAAGTCAATAGCTTAAGTAATATAGATTAATTAACTCTTAGGTTTTTCAAAGTGGGAATTATTATATAATGTTCATTTAAATTATAACATAGGGTTTTTTTTAGTTTCCTAATTTTACTTAATTATTAGTTAAAATTTTTATTTTAGCTAAATAGAATATAAAATCTAATAACTGTAGAGAATAATATTCAATAATTTAAATATAAGGAAATTTAATAAGAAGTTAAATAAAAATACACAAAATAATCACAAGTTATAGATTGTAATTAAAAATAATAAACACTAGTTGGTTGCCTCCCATTTAGAGAGAGAAATTTCATTATTTGGGTAAATTAGAAGAAGCATTTTGAGTAAATTAGAAGAAGAAGAGAGAGAAACTCCCGTTTAGAGAGAGAAACTCCCATTTCAAACTTTTGATTCTCAATTTTTCAGTAATCTACAGAGAGATGATGGCTGATGGCTGCCGGCCATCACCTGTCTCTATAGCTAATGCACAACCTAATGGGTTAGGTATTACGATTGGTGAAGAAACTAATTGTCATAAGACATACCCAAATCATGAGATTTCGAATGAAAAGAAGATGCATTCTTATGGTCCATTGGTGAAAAGGAAAACAATGGAATTTCTCCTTAAAAGGTTATTTTCACTAAAGGTAAGGGAAAAGATATTTGGCATGATCCTAAAAGTTTTACACAGTGCAAGGCAAAGACAACTGATATTTTTCTGTTAAAATCTTTTGATCTGGATGCTTCTTTTCAGGTATGAAAATTTTTATTAATAGATTCGGATATTCAATTGCAATCCCTAGCAATAGTGTGATAAATGCAAATTCCTTGAATCTGGTTAACAAAAATGTTCGACATAATGATGATTTAGCTTGTTCTCTTGTTGATTATGGTATTCCTAAATCAGGTTATGTTCTGACTTTTGCACAAATTCTTTCATCTGTTGAAACTTCTGTTGTCAATTCTATTCATGTTTCACCCAATGAGAAGTTGGTTAATAGTAATATTGTGAAAGAGCTAAACTCTGTAAGTAACAAAACAGGATTAATCAAGTCAATTGATAATGCCAATGCTTGGATAAAACCTCATATAAGGATTATTAATCCTCCTGAAAATGTGGAAATGACAGAAGATGTAGTAACTGTCAAAATTCTTTCTAATGATGAAAGTGGAAATATTCATAGGCTACGCAATTCTATTGTGGTTAAAGTATTCGGTAAGTCTATTCCTTTTGGTGTTATAAGCAATGACCTAAGGAGACAGTGGAAGGGATTGGGGTCTTTCATCTTACTAATCTAGGAATGGAATGGATGATATGTTCATTTCGCTCAACCGAAGGTAAGGAAGCGGCATTGAGTGGGGGACCATGGTTTATTGCTAGACACATTATTGGAATGGAAGAATGGAATCCAAGTTTTTCAACTCTATCCTTAAAAAATTTAATCTCTCTAGTTTGGATCAAACAGCCACATCTTCCATTATCCTGTTGGGATGAAAAAACATATTACTAGAATCGCATCAAAAATTGGTACACCATTATTTCTAGATGGTAATACTTTTAATTGAGGAAGAAGAGAGTTTGTAAGAGTATGTGTTCGCATTATGATTGATGAAAAGCTTCCTGAAGGTTGTTCAGGGCGTTTTTTCCAAGAGGTTTAATATGAAAAAATTGCTTCATTAAGCTTTCACTGTTCTAGAATTGGTCACAATTTCTTATGAAGGTTTTTCTTTTAATAACATTGAGAAGGTGGAGTTATCAGTGAATGAGAAGGCTGTTAATCTCAGTGAAAAATTTTCTGCAATAAGGAAGGGTGAATTAACTGGAAAAGTTAGTAGTAATTGTAATGTTCCTATTATTAATGATAGGCTGAATAATAAAGAAGAATATAGTTCCTGTATTTTGGAATAATAATTCCTGCTTTACAAAAATCATGGTAAGAAAAAACCATTACATTATAAATCAAAGCCTATTGTGGCAACATCAGGATTTAAAAATGTGGAGAAGACCATTTATAAGTCTAACGATGAATATTCTAAAATAATCAGTGATAGCTCTATGGTAGTATATGGAACTACTAATGCTTCTACTGATGGTATTGTGGAAAATGATATGGTACTTAATAACATGATAAAGTATGATGTTATCCCAGTGCAAATGGAAGAAAAAGGAAAAATTGAAGTTGTCAGTGAGCCAAGAAAACTGGAAGAAGGTGTATTTGTTCATGTAGATATTTCTAATAAAGAAGAAGATTTTTCTAATATAGAACCTTTCAATGAAAGGAGTTCTGTTAAAGATAATAGTAATTTTGAGTTTTATTTGGGTATTGAAGGAGTAGACGGAGTTAATGGAGTTAATGTTATGGAAGGAGAATGTGATCTTAATCATATTGTTATAGAATTTAAAATAATTCCTGCTTTACAAAAATCTGCAACAGGGGAAGGCTTTTCGGCCAGTAAAGATGGGAATGATGCAAAGATTTCCTTACAGAATCAGAAAGTAAGTGATCTACATACTTCTGACCGTCTTAAATAATCTGAGAAAGAGAATGAGGAATTTATATCATCCACTAAATGGAAGAACTATCCTAAAAAATTTGGACCTCTTAAGAATATTCTTAGAGGTAAAAAAGAGAGATAAGTTGAAAATCACTCGAGGCTTCTTCCCATCATGTCCTTAATGGCTTCTTTGCTGTTTTGGAATTGTATGGGAGCTAAGAGAAAGAAGCTTCCCATTATTTAAGGAGTGTTATTAAGGAGAATGGAGTGTTCTTTGTTGGCTTATTGGAGACTAAATTGGCTTGCATGGATAGAAATGAAGTCATTAGAATTGTGGGAAGTGAATGGAATTTTTTTCATGTTTATGCTATAGGTAAAGCTGGAGGTATTCTTTCTCTATGGAAGAATAGTGTTTCTTCATTTGATGTTCTAGCTTCTTCAAACCATTGTATTATTTGAAAACTAACAGATTGGATAGGTAATGCTTGGACTATTGCTATTGTTTATGGTAACAAAACCATGAGTGAAAGAAGAAATGTAATGGAACTTGTTGAAAATTTTCTTTACCAGATGAACCTTGTATTATTGGGGGAGATTTCAATTATATTCTTTCCAAAAATGATAAAAAAAGGAGGTAAAAGATTCTTTTTTTCTAAAGGCCCACAAGAGATGATGGAATTCTTAAATCAAAATGATTTTCATTATATTGGTCAAAGGGGTCCCAAATTCACATGGTGCAATAATAAGGAAGGTAGTGCTCGAATCTGGCAAATGTTAGACTGAATTTTCCTTAATTCTAAAGCCATAGAACTTATCCCGTTTACAGTCACCAACCACCTGGCTAGAGTCTCATCGGACCACTGTCCGATACTTATTGATCTTCTTAATACTAAGTTCTTTTTTCACAAATCTATCAAATTTTAGAATGTTTGGTGTTCTTACAATGCTTCATGGGGCATGGTCAAAAAAGCATGGAATAAATCTGATTATGGTTCTGATTTGGACATTATTAAAAGGAAAATTGCTAAATCACTTAAAAGCTTGTTTTTTTTTTGGAGCAAAAAGAAATTAAAGGATTTAAATGTGCTAAAGAAGGAGTTGTAGGAGGACATTTTATCTCTTCAACTAGAAGAGATCAAAATAGGACTTAGTTCAGAGAAGTTGTCTGTTTTGAGAAAGAAGGTTAATGATCTTAATATAACTCTTGCTAGATTAGCAATGTGGTGGAGGAAAAGATCAAGAGCCCAGTGGTTTGATGAGGGGGTCAAAATTCCTTCTTTTAGAATTTTGCAAACTCTAGAAGGAATGGTAAAATCATTCATCAGATTAGAAATATGGAAGGAAATCATGTTAACGATCCAGATGAAACTCATAACATTTTTGAAGATTTATTTCTTAACAAATGGAAATTCAGAAATTGCTCAATGGAAGGCTGGCCAATGAATCAGTGTTTAAACAAGCTTAATGAAGTCCAGAAAAATCTGCTTAAGGCAGAATTCCAAAAAACTGAATTGGTGGCTATTTTGGAAAAAATGAACAACAAGAAGCCTCCTAGAAATGATGGTGTGAATGCATTCTCACGAGATAATTAATAAATTTAGATTTTCTAAATATGACCCTTGATTTATTATGCTTAAATTGGATATGGAACAAGCTTACGATAGTATGGGATGCGATACATTGAAACAAGTCCTATTCATTATGGGCTTTCGAATATTTTTATTAAGCTTGTTATGCAATGTGTTTCTTGTCCAAAGTTTTCCATTATTATTAATGGGAAAAGAAGAAAATGGATTCATGCTGAATGCGGCTTTAGACAGGGATGGCCATTGTCTCCAGGATTATTTATTCTTTGTTCAGAATTGCTATCAAAATCTCTACAGGAGATAGGATAAGGACTTGGTATTAAGATAGCTTCTAATACTCCTAAAATTTTGCATTTGATATTTATCGAGATGTCATGATTGTTGTTGAAGTTACTTCTTCCAATGCAAAGTGTATCAACAAGATTATGGGTGATTATTATGAATGGACTGGTCAAAGAATCAACAAGGAAAAATCACAACTTTTGTTTGGAAAATCTGTTTTACGAAAGGCTTAGAAAATTGTTGGAAGAATTTTGGGTGTTCATAAGGTAAAGCAATTATACTATCTTGGAGTGAAGCTAGCAGTTAGGAGACTAAATTATAATGATTTCTACTTCATTCTTAATAAATCCATGAGCAAATTGCATACTTGGGGTTTGTGGAACCTATCTTTAATTGGAAAAATTGCTTTGCTGAAATCTATTTTTTCTTCCATACCTCTTTTTTTATGGCTCATTCTTTAGTTCATAAGAGAATTTTATATAATTTGGATAAGAGTTGTAGGAATTTCTTATAGCATAAAGAACAAGGGAAGAGAGGCACGCATTACATCTCATGGAATATCCTTTGCAAATCTATTCCATGAGATGTAATTCAAGGAGCTGCACAAAGAACTAGTTCTGAAAGAGCTAGAATTGCATGGAACTTCATTGATAATCAAAATTCTCTGATTAATAAAATTATTTCTGCAAAGTATGGTAATAACATTTGGAAAGATGATTCTAGGAAAAAAGCTTCCACAACTTGGCGCATCATTAAATATGGTGCTCATTCTTTGAAGGGAATTATTAGATGGAGAATTTTAAATGGCGAATCTATCAATATCCTAAATGACACCTGGATATTGGATAAATGTTTGAATAAATGGCCAGCTTGGATAAATATTCAAGAGATATAAGAAAGTAATGTTTTTACATTGCTGGACGAAAGAGGAAACTTGAATTAGGATTCATTAATTAATATGTTTTCTTCTGAAATGGTTGAAGTCATTATCAAAATTCTGAAAGTTCGTGAGGGATGTTAAGCCCTATAGAACTGGCCCAAAGCTAATTAAAAGAGAGAGGTGATTTGGAAAACTTTAAAACCAAAGATAAAACTCCAACCAAAATCACCACAACAAAGTGCGAAAATTAAATAAATGCAAAAGCAATAATAATAAAAGAACACACCGGATTTATAGTGGTTCGGTTAAACCTTGACCTACGTTCACTCCTTGGAGGCACCCTCCAAGTATTGCTCTAAAATCGTGACTCTCCTTTAGCCCCCACAGCTAGGCGGAGAAGCCCTTAGAAAATCACTTCTACCTTCCCCGATGCGGCGGAGTCGCCGGGTCCTTTGACACCAAAGACATCTTCTTCTTTGGTGAACTTACCTCGAGACAAGCCTTTAATCCGATGGTACTAAGGTGCGAGTTCGCCGGAGCAATCGTGTGGATCCCCCACCACACTCCCTTGAGTTCCTCCCCCTCACAGGATCTTCTCCCTCTCAAACTCCACCCTTTCCTCTCTCCCTTTCAAGCTCTCTCTTTAAGTTTCCCCCACAAGAATGAAGCTACAATGGCTGACAAAGACACTTACAAAGTGCCTTGTCATAGCTTAAATAGAAGAGCTAAAAATGAGCTCATTAATGCAAGTTGCCGACATTATTGTCCAGGATGATAGGCATATCGTCCTGGCCGATTAGTTAAAATATGAGGAAAATTTTTCTGAATATCGCCCTGAATTGAAGCTAGACAATGTCTAATCTTCTGGGACGATCTTGCGATCGGCCTGAACGAAATCCCCTTTAATTGCTTTGCAAAACTGCCTGAGAAATTTTGGAAAAATTGCTCTGGATCGGCCAGGATGATATTTTATACTCCAGGCCGATATACTAGGACGATATCCAAAAATAAGATTTTCCTAAGTAGATATGGCGGCAGATTCTTGCTGAATTGAGCCGATCGTCCTGACCGATACAAAATTGTCCAAGACGATAAGTTTTGCATAAAGACGGCTGCTTTAATGATGATGCCCTAATTAGAGTTTCTACTTTTGTCAGATCGTCCAGGACGATATAAATATCATCCCGGACGATGTTACTAAAAATAGAAATCTTTTAGGGCACAATAGAAAATCTTCCAAGTTACAAATCAACATATCCAACACCAACTACAATAAACTCAAGAAAGGAAAAATATTACAAACTGACATAGACCTAGTCTACCCAATCTTAAGCTGGTTCCAAATTGCAGTCTTATCGTGTGGACCTGAAACGTTAGCACAAAAGGCAATCGTAGAGAAATAAGGAATGTTTGTTATCATCAAAATCATAAAACATAGATCTGCAACAAATTCTTGTGAACAAATTGTTGAGAAATGACGAAGTGGAGCTGCTATTCAACAATAATGGAAAGTCTATTAATGCTATGGCTTTTCATGCTGAAAAATAGAAGTGAAGAGGATGCTATTAATATTAATTGGATGAAGATGTTCAAACTTAATCCTAAAGTTAAGATGTTCTAGTGGAGGCTTATTAATAATTCATTACCTACTAATAGTTGGATGAAGTATAGAAGACTTCAGGAGCATAGCACTTGTCCAGAAGCTAGAAGGAAGAGGAAGATAATATTCACAATACTATTGGTTGTAGTAAACTGCTTAAAATTCTTTATGCTTTGGAGAGATGGGAATTCATATGCCTTATCTAATTGGCGTAGCAGATTGCTGGAAGGTTTTGGAGAAATTATCTGAGGTAAATTTGAACTTGGCTAAAATATATTTGAATGTTGTGTATCAGAATTGGAAGGCAAGGAATTCTTATTTGCTTGGTCTAAAGGTCCCTTCATCTCATTCTTTAGCTGCTAAAGCTTTATCACATGTTTCACAATCTTTATTGTTTCCAATTTGCAATAATTGGGATACTAATCAGCAATTGTTGCTGTCTAAAGCTTGGTATCCTCCACCTACAAATTGGATAAAACTCAATGTGGATGCTTATTTACTAAAATCTAATAAGGCAAGTATAGTGGGAGTATTGTGAGATCACAAAGGAAGATTTTCTTATGGCATATGGAAAGAAATTGCTTCAATGGGACATTTCCCTTTTAGAGCTAATTGTTGTTTTTTATTTCAAATTTTTTATTCAAGAATGGATGAATGAAATAAATGGTATTATTATCGAAGGTGATAATATCAATGTGATTATGCTTCTTCAACAATCAACAATGAAGACTCAGACTAAAGTGGTGAAAAAAATGTACTCCTCTTTTTTAGATTGTTTTAATGATTTTAATTTCCATGTTGTTTCTAGAGAAGGTAATAAATTGGTGGATGGTTATGCTAATTATTCCTTAATAGGAGATTTTTATTGGGAATGTGCTTCGTTTGGGAACATTCCGTCAAGAATTGTTAACTTGATTAGGAAGGATTGTGATAGTATTTATATCACATAGGTTTGTATTTATCTTTTTCTTATTAGTTTAATGCATTTGCAGTTCATCAAAAAAATAGTGGGTTGCCTCACATCAGTGGTAAATTTAAAGTCTTCAACCAAACTAAATATAAAAAATAAGTGGGTTGCCTCCCATCAGTGCTATGTTTATAGTCTACAGTTTGACTATACCAATTATTATAATTCAGTATGAACCAACTCATTATATTTCTTAATCCATCAATTTTCCCACAATAAAAGGATTTCAGTCTATGGCAATTAACTTTAAAAATATGAAAGTATTTTATACTGAATTTTATTTGTTCCATAAGAAAATGATGTTACGATAGTGAATAGTCTTGACGACCTAGATATTAACTTCCCTGGACTTAACTTAAGTCTAAAATTAAAAAGTAAAACATCCTATTTAAGGGTAAATTCTTTCTTAAGAATCTTACGATAGTGCCATTTTTAACTTTATCCTTACAAATCATTAAATTTTCATAAGCCTCATTTCTAATTTCTCCCCATTCATTAACTATATTAATTTTTTCTCTTTTATTACTTCAAAAATGAAATTCAATTCTTTAACAACCAAAAATGCGTTATGCTCTAATTCTACAGGAACGTGGCAAGCTTTCCAAAAAACTATCTTATAATGATATATTCTTATATGAGTCTTAAATATAGTTCTATAGGCCCATAAAACATCATCTAACTTAATAGCCCAATCCATTCTATTAGAACTAATAAATTTCTCCAAATTCTGTTGAATATCCCTATTGTTAATCTCAGATTGGCCACTTGTCTTGGGATAATAAGTTATAATCCTATGATAAATTCCATATTTTCTCAATGTTTGTTCCATTCTCTCATTTCAAAAAAGACTTCCTCCAACATTGATTAAAATGCTAGGCATTTTTAATATAGAAAAAATATATATATTTTTTAATTTATTTGCTACCTGAGCATAAGTTTTAGATGTTGCCACTCCTTATATACACTTTAATACATAATCCACAACAATAAAAAGATACTAACTTCCATGGGATTGCACCAAATGTCCCATTAAGTCTAATCCTCAAGCAAAAAATATCTTAATCAAGAAAATGAAGTTCAAAGACATTTCATTTTTTTTAACATATTGCCTACTCTTTAACATTGATCATATTGTCTAATATATTCATTAAAATCTTTAAATTTACTAGAAAAAAAATACATTGAAAGATATTAGTAAAAGTTCTAAAACCTCTAAAATGGCACCATAATTATAATTATGACATTCCATAATGACTCGTTCTATTTCTTTCTTGAGGACACATATAATAATAATTTGATCGATAAAAACCATAAAAGAATATGGTTCATCCAATAAATAAAGTTTTGTATCATGCAAAAGTTTTGTTTTTTGAATTGAAAATAAATTACATGAAAGTATTCCACTAATAATGATATTAAAAAAAACCGTAAACCATGGTAGTCTATTCAGATGGAAATAAAATAATTTGTCAATAAGAAAATCTATATTAATTTCAAACTTAGTTAATGCAAAGTTTTAATAGAAAGTCTAGAAGGATGATCAGTAATTTGATTTTCAATTCCTTTCTGATAAAAAATTTCTATATTACATTTTATAATAAGAGAATCCACCTTTTTAATCTAGGTTAAGGGTCTGTCTTTGTCATAAGATATTTGATAACACAATGATTCATAAAAATAATTTCTTTTGTACCAAACAAATATGATCTAAACCTGTCAAAAGTAAAAATAATAGCTTGTGGTTCTTTTTTAGTAGTTGTATAATTACATTATGTAGAATTTAAAGTTCTAACAGCATAAAAAAGACTTGCAATTCCTTATCTCACGTTTGATGAAAAGTAACACCAATAACAACTTTGCTTGCTTTACACACCACTAAAAAAGGAATAAGGAGAAATAATAATTAAAATAATAATCAAAAGTTAATTTAAATGCTTAAAAACTTCAAGATAGGAAGCATCAAATATAAAAAGAAATATCATTCTATAATAAATGACCTAGAAGTTTAGAAATTTAAGAGAAGTATTTAATAAATTTCCTATAGAATCCTTCATATCCAAAAAAACTTCAAATTCCTTTAACTAAATTGGGTGGAGGCAATTTCTCTATAACTTCAATTTTTATTATATTTACCTCCAATACTTCCATATAAATTTTATGCCCCAAGATAATTCTTTTAATTACCATGATTTGACATTTATCCCAATTTAACACTAATTTTTTTTCTATACATCTTTTCAAAATAGAAGTTTAATGCTCAATATATGAAGTAAATATATTGCCAAATATAGAGAAATTATCCATAAAGATTTCCAAACAATGCTAAAGTTAGTTTGAAAAAATTAACATTATACATCTTTGAAATGTAGCAGGAGCACTCCAAAGACCAAATAACATTCCCCTAAAAGTAAATGTTCCATAAGTACTACTGAAGGTAGTCTTATATGGTCCTCAAGTGTAATAGCAATCTAATGATACTTTGAATATCCATCTTGAAAGAAATAAAATGAATGCCTTACTAACCTATCTAGCATTTTATTAAGAAAAGGCAATGGGAAATGATCTTGTATAGTGGCAAGTTTAATATCCTATTATCTATACAAATCCTCGACCCATTGATAGTTCTAGTTTCAATAAATTCATTATGTTCATTTGATATAACATTCAAGTGAACATTATAGGGAAGTAATGAATAGGGCTTAACCAAGAACTATATGAAATGTGAGTGATAATATTACCATTAAGAAATTTAAGACTTTCTTTCTTAACAACTTATTTCATGGAAGGGTTAAGTCTCCTTTAAGGGTTATCTTTTGATATTAAATTAGCTTCCATTAAAATTGTATGCATGCAAATTGAAGACTAATTACTTTGATGTTAGCAAATGTTAGCCAAAAATCTTTTTTGAAATCAGTAAAAACTCCAATCAATATAATTTCCTGATATTTTTCTATGTTTGTATAAATGATTATAGAAAGAGTTGAGCTGTTACCAAGGAAAGCATACTTAAGATGTCTGGGCAAAACCTTAAGCTCTAAGTTAGGAGCATCTTCTTTAGAAGTTTTCAAATTTTTATCCAAATATATAATCTCTAATGTTTTAAGTTTCACTTTAAAAAATCCTATATTACCTATAATTATTGAAACAGTTTCTCCTACAAACACACAATTCTCCTCAACTTCCTCCAATAAATCTCTTTTTAATAATTCTTCTTTTAAACTCTCTACTGCAGTGTCTTCCAAATCTATGATAGAGAAAACTCTATTTTTTTTTCTTGAGGGAATTTCATATACATCAATAGTAACCTCCTTATCATGAAACCTTATTCTCAATTCCCCTTTTTGCACATCAATCATGTCCTTCCCAGTGGCTAAGAAAAGCCTTCCTTAAACGGGAGGTATTTCCCCATCTTCTTCCATATAAAGTAGAATAAAATCAACATGGAAAATAAAGTTATCAACCTTAACTAAAACATCTTTTTTTGCCCTTCTTGGATAAGTGAATTATCCATTAACTAATTGAAGAGTAGAAAACTTGGTTGAACCTCCCCTATGTCTAATATTTTGAAGATTTAAATGGGCATGAGATTGATGTATAATCCAAGATGAAATAAATCTCACCAATAAAATTTATCCCCTATAGTTAAGGGAAGGGTGAAACTACCAGGATCTTTAAGTTTTTCAGGAAGTTTTTTTTTTTTTTTTTTGAATTATAGCACAACACTTTTCAATTAATAATACTATTTCAAATTGTCCTTACTTCCTTTTCTTATTAAAAATATCCGTCTTGAATTTTTCATAGGTAGACTTCTATCCTAAGTCTTCAGAGAATGGTATTTTAATAATAGATTTCATAAACACCTCTAAGAACACAGCAAATTTTTTATCAAGATTTTGTTTGATCAACCTTCGACAAAAAAGTTGGTGATGGTCTCTCTACAATCTTCCTAATTTGTTTTTTCCAGGTTCTTTTATACGGCTAGGTTATACAACGAAGGATTCACTTTCTATATGAATCCTTCACCATTATTCTTTTGATGTTGATCTATATCCTTATATTGGTCTCCTAAATCATTTTTTCTCCTAGGTTGATATTATTACATTGTTCTTCTATTTTTTATTTGTTAATCAACCAAGCAAGAAGCTCTATATGGTCTTTTATTTTTCTAAGAGTTGGAGATTTATATTGTAATTGAATTCCTAATTGCGTACTAATATATTCTATTGTTATCTTCTCATTTCCAATATGATCAATTTTCTCAAAATGTTAACGGTAATGCTACGGTTGTGCATGATACGACGCATTAGTGTTAACATGTCTAGGATCATAAACTAAGTTATGTTAATTATTAAACCTATTTGGTATGGCGCTAACACATAATATTTAATTTATTTGAATTAGCAGCTACTTGAGCAGTAAGAATTGATAAAGCATCTAATTCATAGACTCTAGCTACTCTCTTAAGTTTACTCTTATCAACAAGCCACTAAAAATTATTAGTAGACATTTATTTTATTAATTCATCAGCATCATCAAATGGCTTAGCCATTAATGATCCTCCAACTACTCCATCTATGATTGCCCTAAGAGATCTTACTAATCCATTATAAAAGCTTTGAATAACCAGCCAACTGAGTAAAGCATGATGAGGACATTTCCTATGCAGTTTCTTAAATCTCTCCCAACTTTTATAAATGGATTCTCCATCAAAATAGGCAAAATAAGTTATAATATTTCTAAATCTAGCAATTTTTGAAGGTGGGAAATACTTTGCTAGGAATTTGTCTGCCAAGACATTCTAAGTGGTAATAGAACCTTGGGATAAAGAATTTATCCACATTTTAGTTTTATCACTTAGAGAAAATAGGAATAGTATAAGTCTAATGACATAAAAATTGACACCATTATACTTAGAAGTTCACATATATCTATAAAACTAGCTAAAGGTAAGTTAAGAACTTTAATAAGAGTTCCCTTGAATTGAGAATTTTGAAACATTTGGATAATAACTAGTTTCAATTCAAAATTATTACCCTTGATAGTAAGTATGCTAATAATCTGATGGATAACTTCTACCATAGGATTATCATACTCCCTAAGTGGTTTAGCATGATTATAATCTTAAACTAGGTCAAACATAGTTAAAATTTTTTTCATATTTTTGAATTTTTGTAGGGGTCCTTTCTATTTTTGGATCAAATAATAAGAGCTCCTTACCAGATCTACCAAGCATTCAACAAGACTCAATAATAAAAAAAATTCAAACACTTAACTAATAAAGTTAATTAGCAGCATGATTTATCTTCATTGGAAAGCAATAAACTTATTTATTATTGTGCTTCCTTTTCTTTGGTATGATATTTTTTGGGAATGTTCTAGTTTGTAACATTATCTTATCCCTTTTGTCTTTAATGTGGAAAGAAAGTGATTTAGTCTTTTCACCTTAGATAATTTGTAATTTTCTTTTAATAAATACAAAAAGTATATATTTCATAGGGATCAAGCATATGCACGATGGCCTTTAATTATTTTTATTTATTAATGAATTCAAGATTTAATTTTCATTCAAGTTATTTAATATAATATAATATAGTTTAATTTAGTTAACCATTTAATATAATATAATATAATATACTATAATATAATTTATTTAATCATTTTGACATGATTTAAATGATTAATCATTTTGACATGATTGAAATTAATAAAATGTGTAAAATAAAAAAAAAATTGACAAAAAATGATTTGCATGATATAATACCATAAAATGTACAAAATGTATAGAAGTTTCATTTAGCATAAGCTGGATGGTTGATATGGACTTCATTATGTAAGTTGGAATGTTTTATGTAAGTCGATTAAATGTTGTGGGCGTGGTCTTCATTCTTATGCATGTAAAGTGGGACCTTTGAGGTTGAAATTGACTTGGAAATTTCTTTAGTAAAAATATTCAATGCTCTATAAAACTCTTGATGCTAAATAAGGTTTTCAGTTATGGGATGAAGGGTTGAAGGAGGTGGCTTCAGCTTCATGGAAAATCATTTCAAATGGTGATATATTTTTTAATCCTATTTTAATGTGGAAGATTGTGAACAGTAATTCCATTAATGTATTCAATGATGTTTGGGCGTTGGATAAATGTATTAATAAATGGACAACATTTTTTCTGACTCAAGGGTGTAGTAATATTACAGTATACATGTTCATTAGTGATGGAGGATAGAACAATGGTGAACTTTAAAAAAATTTTGGGGAAGAGCTGGTTCATTTAATATGTCAAATTCAATTACATCCTGAATTATGTGTGGATAAGTTGGAACTTATTCATCAAGCATCTGGAAAATCTATTTTTTCTTTTGCTTATGATGGTTTGGTGTAGGAACATATAGAACATTTTTACTAGGAATGGATTAAGAAGAAAAAGCTTAACTCATAGGTGGAGATTTTCTTATGGAGAATGTTCCATAATGCTCTTTTAACCTTTCAATTTCTGACATATAGAAGACTGCAAGATGTTATTGCATATCCTAGAGGACGTAATGTGATGGAAGACCAAGAACATGGGGTTGTTAGGTGCGTGAAATTGATTGAGGTAATTTAGTGGTTGAATAAGTGGGCCTTAGCATTCCTGCCTTTAGTGCATTTAAAGAACTTGTTGTTGGTTGAATGATCTTATTTCTAAGAATGTTTTTTTTTTTTTTTGTAAATATGTATTGCACTATGGTTTATCAATCTTGAAAGGCTAGAAATAAGATTGTGCTTGGAAGTAATCAAAAAAGTACAGTGGTTATTATTACTAACTCAGTTAGTTATGCTTTAGTTTCTAACTCTACTAGTTTATTAAGTTCGGGCCACTAGGGTGTTAATCAGTCTCAAAGGCTGTTCAATCAATGACACCCTCCTCCTCCTAATTGGATCAAGGTTAATGTTGACACTTCTATATTACCTTCGTATAAAGTTTCTATAGGAGGTGTTTTTCAGGATAACAAAGGAAGATTTATGCTAGCCTTTGGTTGTAATTGTGTCAATTGGGATGTATCACGGTCAGAGCTTTTTTCTATTCATTCACTTAAGAATGTCAATCAAGAGTTGAAGTTCAAATATTAGGGAATTATCATTGTAGGAAATAATTATAATATTATCTAATTTGTTCAAGATTCATTAAAAAAGATGGATGTTTCCAAGGGTGAATGTTGGCTAGATGATCTTGCTTTTCTCAAGGATTTCAATCATGTTATTTTTAATTGTACTTATAGGGATTGTATTAAATTAGCAGACTTGTGTACAAAATTTTGATATTCCTAGCAATTTTTTTTGGTATGATATTAGTTTGAATATTGTTCCTCCTTCCCTTCTTAGTTTGTAAAAGGAGGAATGTATTAGTATTGTCTAGTAGCTTGTAATAGTTCTTTAGAGTTTGAAGCAAAGGTTTTGCATCTTTCAAAAAAAAAAGAGTAAAAATTTTTGTCCTTTCCAATGTATTTCCTTCGCGCCCCCTCAAAGTAAAGTCTAAAAATGGCTTGGGACATGGAAGATACAATCTCTTAGAGAGTTTAGCCTATGTTTGTACAAGAAAATCTGTATGTTTTGGATAAATGAGTGTAGAGAAGATATTTTGTTCTGTCCTCTCTTGTACTTTATTCTTTTATGAATAAAATGAATATGAGTTTGCTTGTTATTTCTTCCATGTCTTGCAAGATCTCTTGTTTTGGGCTAATGATATATAGAGTATGTTAAGTACTAACATAAACTCTTGTTCTTAAATGAAAATATTGACATCTTTAATATCTCGCCTTCTTCATTTAATGAGTACAATATCAATGTGTATAGTAAAAAACTATTGTGATGCATAATATCAATGAAGGAATGCAAGGATAATTATGAATTTTGAAATAAAATATTAGCATACCTAAACATATGATATGTAAATATTATATATTCTATGGAGATAAGAAAATTGTAGGAATACTAACAATATTTCTTTTCGTCCTTTAAAGTTTCATAAATCTATTGTGATGCATAATATCAATGAAGGAATGCAAGGATAATTACGAATTTTGAAATAAAATATTTACATACCTAAACATATGATATTTGAATATTATATATTCTATGGAGATAGTAAAACTGTAGGAAGACTAAAAATCTTTCTTTTCATCCTTTAAAGCTTCATAAAGATATAGAAATGCACATATTCTGATCCAAATCTAGTATTAAGAGTCCATTTAGAGAGATATGTTATTTATATGTATTAATCCAAAATATTTTTTTTTTCAAATTGTATCAACCATTTTCTTCTATTTTCATTTAGTGGTATAAAATTGAAAATTTATTTTTTTTATTTTAGTAGGATAAATTCATGCAATTGGAGTAAGTAGTAGTGGTATTTTGGTAGTTTAGTATAACACTTTCGGTTGGGATTGACATTCTAATCTATCACCTTATAACTTAATTAGGCACATTGATAGGAGATGTGGACTGAACTTTTGTATTGTATAAAAATCTAGGATTTTATCACCCCTAAATAATGCTTAGGTTTTCTTTGATATAAAATTAATAAAACCCCACAAAATTTCTTTAAGTATATCAAATCATCTAATAAAGGCATAGAGTTGAGTGTCAAACCCATGAGGAGGAAGGCTTACTTACAACTGGTGGGAAAATTTGTGTCACCACGCAGATTTTGATTTCTCCTATTTTGTAATCGAATACTACATTAAGAATAAAATACAATCTCGAGAGACTGACACAATATTCTATAATGGATTTAATATCGAAATAGGGTTTTAAAAATTGATATTTCTATAATCAAACACAGTT
>NW_021319463.1:733346-736984 GCF_001605985.2 Dendrobium catenatum
CTCTCTTTCCTCATTAAGATATCAGCATCTATCGTAAGATATTGATTTCTTGAAGAAACATGCATATAACACTTTCTAAAAAAATATAGTATATCTCAAACAACAAGCCATGCATCTAGAGAAATGAACTATATCAAACATTTCACTTCTTGATCTCTCTTCTTTTGTTTTATAAAGCAAAACATAGAACGACATTCAATACAATCTGAACTCGAGGGAAAGAAACTCAACATTTTCTATTCTCTTTTATAATAAAATAATATGTGGATGTTCAATCTCAACACTCCACACTATTATTCCATGAAAGCAAATTTTAATGGCAAGAGAACTTCAACATTTTTCATTGAAGTTTCATAAAAGAAACTAATCAATTAACTTCAGTATTCCTTTTAGCTTCAAACTCTAATCAGAATATTTTCACATATTGAGTTAACAAACTACGAGATGGAAGATATACTACATTGCTAAACAAACAGATCTCACCAAAGAAATTTGATGATCTTTTTCCCTTCTCTTAAAAGATAACCACAATGCTTAATTCTCTAAGAAGGAAACATAAAAGAGAGATTATTCCAACACATTCATCTCTCAGAAAATAAATTTCAGCAAACTTTATTCTCGTACGCAAAAATTAAGGGAAAGATAATCCAACAAAAACACCTTACCAATTTTAAATCTTAGAGAACAAAAGTATGAAATCATTACCTTCATGTCTTTCAAAAAGATTCTACCATTTTCTTTTACCTTGATGAAATAAATCAGATAAAATCAAAATGCAAGAGAAGGCCGGCTGGGGCTAGAGATTGGCTTGGTCGGCGGCAGGCTTCCTTGAGCTTTGATCGACGGCAGCCTTGGACGTGCAAACTGGGAAGAGGCGGACTCGAAAGAGACGGACTGGGAAGAGGTGAACTGGGAAGAGGGGGGATGAGGCTGTTCGCGAACTGGAGAGGAGGATCGAGCAGGAATTTTGTGAATTGTAAAGGAGATGGGGTCTCGTTCGTGAATCCTGGATGCACCAACAGAGAGGGCCTTACGAACTGGGAGGGAGCTCGGTCCTAGGGATTTCGCAAACAGGAAGGAGATAGAGGCGAACTGGGCTGGGACGTTCGGACATAAGGAGGAGAGCGACGAGGCTTCTTGCGAATTGGGAGTATAGGAAGCCAAGGGTGGAAGTTATGAACTGCATAAGGGAAACGGGCTCCTAGGCTTCATACGACACATGGAGGTGAGAGTTGTCGGGGCAGTTCGAAAACTGAGTGGAAGAGCAGGCGGTTTGAGGGGTTTGAACTGGCTCAATCTAAGTCAAAAACTGCTTATTCAAATTAACGATCTTACCCGTTTCAATAATTGCGATTAAACATTTATAATTTAAGAGATGATTGATTTTAATATATATATATATATATATATAATATATATATATTTGTGAATCAAATTTTATCTAAATTTTGTAATATTTTGATTTGATTGATTCAATTCAATTAATGACGATTTAACTTTTACAGGTTTCGAGATGAAAATATTTGGGCAACTTGAACTCGTGTCGATTCGATTTAAATTGGCTTATAATTAATTAGTTTGATTTAATCGAAGTTAATTTTGTTAAATGAAATACGTGTTGAGTCAATTTTATTTAGAATAGTGGCGATTTAAGTTGAATTAGGAGGTTGAATCGATTTGAGTTTAGTTTGGAATTCAATTAGATTTAGATTAAATTGATTCTGATTTGGCTTGAATAAAAGGGTCGAGTCAACGCTACGTCAGTGGGCATCCAGCTATGGGAAATCCTGCGGGTGACGTTTATTCTAGGCTACGAAGACCTAGGGGCTAGAGTTGAATTCTGGGGAAATTGACCTCGAATAATGAGGTCAACAAATGGACCCCCAATAGGCATGATAAACTTGCCAAAGTTTATCATGCGTATTGGTGTTGACCGAAACAATCAACTAGATCCAGAGTTAAAATTGAAGATTTTAGTACATGAATTGAACGAATTTTGAGAATTGAATGGAAATCTAGATAAAAAAAATGATAGAGTTTTGAGTTGATTCAGTGATTTTGAAGTTGATGTTGGCATTGATGGTTTTAGCAAATAATAACTAATGAAATTAGTATTATTTAATAAAGCCAAGATATTGAAAAGTTGAATGAGGTTTGGCACGAATAGGAATTTTGAATTTGATTTTGATATGATTGAAACCTTTTTTAAAAATCAAGACTAACTTCAAGAGTGTAAATAGGATGAAGAAAAGATGTCGCTAGGGATGCTTATACTTTTCCTCGGAACGAAGATTTGGATGCCACTAGGGATGCTTACTCCAAACTCCAAAGATGTCAATAGGATGTCGTAAGAGGACTTAAACCTAAAGACGGATTTAAGATTTAAAATTTAATGAAGAGAAGATGCTGCTAGGGATGCTTATACTTCTCCTCGGGATGAAGATTAGGATGCCACTAGGGATGCTTACTCCTAACTCCAAAGATGTCAAGAGGATGCCGTAGGAGGACTTAAACCTAAAGAAGCATTTAAGATTTAAAATTTAATGAAGAGAATATGCCGCTAGGGATGCTTATTCTTCTCCTCGGGACGAAGATTAGGATGCCACTAGGGATGCTTACTCCTAACTCCAAAGATGTCAATATGGATTTAAGATTTAAAATTTAATGATGACAAGCTGCCGCTGGGGATGCTTATACTTCTCCTCGGGATGAAGATTAGGATGCCACTAGGGATGCTTACCCATAACCACTAAGGCCTTCAAATGTCCAACGAACGGTCCAAGGTCAAAGGGTTCAGCAACAACCCATAACCACCCACTCTCCCTCTCCCTCAACCCATAACCACCCACTCTCCTCTCCCTCAACCGACCTACTCTCATCTCCCTCTCTAAAAAAAAAATATTTCAGAACTCCTCCCCATTCGCAAGGAACCCCAACACCCACTCTCCTCTCCTCTTCAAGTTACATGAAATCAGCCTCATCTCCAAATGAAATTCCCTGTTCGCTCGTCTCACTCCAGTTCACCCGAAAACCCCAGCCCTAGTCGGACTCTTCTTGAATTTCGGTAAGATCTTCTTCTTCTTTCTTGCTAAAAAGGGGTATCAATCATTTCTTCTCTTAAGATGAAAATGGCTTGAGATTTCTTGTCATCTTTAAGAGATTGAATGTATAAACTTTTAATTGGTTTTGTTTATTTGGAAGAGATCAAAGGGCTGTAGTTCTATTTTCCTTTCATTCTTGAAATTAAAGAATTATTCTCCTTCTTTTTTCCACTCCCAAACGGCTGCACTTTTCTTCATTAGATGGATGCATATGGTTTCCTTATTTGCTATAATTAATTATGTGACATGCGATCGTTCTTCCATATTTCATTGAAATTTTGTTATCGGGTTGATATATGTTATAGTTCAAGTTTATTTTAATGACCAATAGCAAGCATTTTCAAGTATAGATGTGGAAAAGTAATGTATGCTATTTTTAGGAGGATGAAGTGGGTGAATTTTGTAGTGTGTATTTGTGTTGGGAAGTATACAAAATGTATATTGAAGGGAAAGTGTATGGAGTTTGGAAGATGAAAATTATTTATTTTGAAATATAAAGTATGTGAACATGTAAAGTCTTTTTTTTTTTTTTTTTTT
>NW_021319463.1:743726-749429 GCF_001605985.2 Dendrobium catenatum
ATATTGAATCCATTGTAGAATATTGTGTCGGCCTCTTAAGACTGTACTTTATTCTCAATGCAGTGCTCGATTACAAAATAGGAGAAAATCAAAATCTGCGTGGTGACACAATTTTTCCCACCAATAGTATCTCCTTAAGAACATAGAATATTTTACATCTTATGTCTAGGCATGCAAACATCCAATCTCAATATTCCTTGTTGATATATCATTCCTTATGAAGGCTATACTTCAAACCATATTTTAATTATATAGATAACCAATATAAGTATTAAACAATGAATGTGATCTTATTGAAAACATTTTTTAACATTTATAAAATAACAGTCTTCGTTACTACTTAACATGCACTTTACATCATCAATCCAAAATAAGAGAATAAGCTAGACATTTAACAACTGACTAGCAAACTCATTTTCATTAAACACATGAATGAATGAAAGTACAAGATAGTGATATCACCAAAAACGATTAAAATATCTCCTTGACACTCCTTCTCTCTTAACTACAAAGTTGCTTGAAGAAACATAGGCTAACACTCTAAATACTTGTATCTTGTACTTTAAACTTTAGTCTCCATAGTACCCACATTAAAAAAATCAAATTCTTTCACATATTCCTTTAAATAAAGGGAGGATCCTCTGACAATTCTAAAAAGCTAAGGAACTCATTAATCAAGAAAGGCGGATGAGCTCCCACCATTCCTTTTAATAACACCTTCAAAGATTTTGATGCGAGAAAGAATTTTAACCGACCCAAAAGACTTGAGCTCTTATGCAAGCTTAAATTTAACCACATCTAAACTTACACCAATTCCCTCCACAATATTACTATCCAAAACAACTTCATTACTTCTGAAAATCTTTCACTCCCCTACTCACAACAGAATTCCACTTTTCCAAAGATACATCACCTATTATGGCATCCTCTGATATTTTTCATAAAGTTTTAGCATACTCAAGATCTCCATCACCACTACTATATAACTCTCCAAATTTATTCACCGCAAGTGGAATTTTAGAAGAGATAGAAATAGAATTCATATCATGTTATGGATCATAAATGGAATGCCCCAATTCTTCTTCTAACAATTTTTCGTACTACTCGAACTCAACATGTACAATAGCTTCGTCACCAATTTGATCCTCCAGAATGATTTCACCCTGTTCAGCTACCACATTCAATTATTCATCACTTTCCAACAATGCACTAATAGAGGTCACTAACTCATAAGTTTCCTTGCATACATTCTTCTCAACATTCCTAGTAGAGGAATTAATAGGATTCTTTCTCCTGAACATCTAGTGAAAAATATTTTGGAAAGATCTGTCTAGAATCAATCTCTTATATATTATATAATTCACGTGCAACTAAGTCCATACGAGGAGGTTTTATCAACATCAACATTAGTGACAACATCAAAAAACACTTGCTCTTTTATAGTAGCAATCTCCGCTGGTTCTTTGGTCTCAGATCTTCTATTACATCAATCATTCCTTACATGTCCAAACCTTCCACATTCATAGCAAAAAGTGGAGAACTTTTCAAAATCATTTTTTTTTAAAGCTTTCCTGACATACCCTCCACCTAAATGGCAAGGGGAGTTGTTTATCCAAATCCACACGAACACATGCCCTAGAGAACTCCCTTCTTCCCCATTGAAACATATTCACATCTTACATTAATTGTTTCCTCACCATAAAAACAATCCTTGCCACATTAACTTCATCCCAACATCGTAAAGGCAATTGAGGCATTCTAATCCATATTGGTGATGTAAGACCCTTCATAGGCAACAATGAAAAATTATGGGCCATTTATCAAGTCCAATAATATGATCATTCACAAACCAGGGACCTCCCATAAGAATTGAAACCTTAGCTTCAGAAGATTTAAATGAACACAATAACCATCAAATTCCATAAGTAATGAAATAAAATTACCCAAATTGATCCCATTTAGGCCTTAATTCCAATGCAACAATATGAGGAGGGATATCTATACCAAACCCATTAGCTACCAAGGCAAATTAAATTCTATTAGAATTAGAAATTTTACTAGCAGTATGCAACTTCACTGCTACACCATCACATGTCAAGAATGGCTCTCCCTCTTTTAAATTAATCTTTATGTTATGCCTCCTAGACCAAGGATCTCCACCTCCATTTTTGTTAAGATTAGTTGAAACAGATTCATTAGGAAACTTCAAATTATCTGATTTCACCTTAAAATAATCAAAAATCTTCTTTAAATAATTGGAAATCTTCTCAGCCTCCAAAATCACCAAAATTTTATTAAATTCCACATTTGAAATATCTTCATGGAGTGAGTTGAAATTACTTTATTCACAAAAATCTTCATAGTAGAAGATGAAGTTTTGAAATCATTGGCATTTAAGATAGATTTTACCAGAGACTTTAAACACCTTGGAGTTTTAAAATCAACATCTTCAGTAATACTTTTACCTTTACCATCCATCTAAGTGATTTCTTTGATAACATAAAAAGCCTTATCCTTAACCACCAAAGAACAAACCTTCGTAACTCTGTTCAATGCATCTATATTAAGAATCATCCTCCAAGCATTAAAAAGACTGAAACTCAACTTACTATGAATAAGTTAGCCTCTGTTTGAATATACCATTGGAGGTGAAGCCATCGATTGTCGGCTGCCATCTGCCATCCCCTAAGATACGACTCAAATATGAGAAGCAAAACTAGGAAATTTTGATAATGGATTTTCTCTCTAAAATGGGATTTTTTTCAAATGTGCATTTAGTGTGTTTAATGTGTTTCTTTTGTCTTATTTTTTTTTTGTGTGCTTCTCTTCTTTCTGATAATGTAAAAGGGGGAGAATGTATTTTCCTTATTGGTGAAAGAGAGCTTTGTAAGAGCTTCTCTACCCTATTGTGGAGTAAAAGGAGAGAAACTAAAAGGTTTTAGTGCAATACTTGGAGGGTGCCTCTGGAGAGTGGACATAAGTTAGGCTGGATCAAACCATTGTAAATCTAGTATGTTCTTTTCTTTTATTATTTCCACATTTATTTTGCTTGTGATTAACTGCAAGGGTGAAAATTTTGATTTATCTATTTATTATAAATTTTATAGGCTTCCAATCAATTTATAAAAAGTTTTTTTTCACGAACATTCATGCTGATATTATGTTATTTCTCCAATCTTACACTTAGATTGGTTTTCTAAGTATGGTAGGATTTTACTTCCATTTGTTTTATGAAGTTTTAACTTTGGTTTAACTCTGCATGTTTAGGAACCGAAGAAAATGATAAGAAGAATTATTGAGGCTTTTAAAATAACTGGATATAGAGGTATCATTAACAAATGTTATAGTGGCCTTGGAAATTATAAGTTTAGAGCTCCCATTTTCATTAAATTTCATAAATGTTTATATTTTAATTTTAGCAATTTTTATTTTACTTTATGTGGTAGAACCTAAGGAATATGTGTACCTACTAGACAATGTTCCTCTTGCATGGCTTTGGTTGTAGAGCAAGGAAGTAGTAAGGCCCTTTCATCCATATGTTATGTCAGAAGAAGCATTATTTTTGTGCATGTATTGACACCTTATGTATGAATGAGAAATCTAAAAAATTGATCTTTATTAAAACTAATTTCTCAAGAAGGTCATAAACAAGCCAAAAAGAATCTCTAAACTTGAACTAAATGATACTTGACACAATTAAATAGTTTACACAAACCTCACTGGAAGGACTTAATTCATTCCTAACCAAAGAGAGGTTATCCTCAAAAAATACAGTCTTTCATGATAGATTTTGGAAAAAAATAGGTGATGTAGTTTTCTCAAAACAATAGCTTCTCTTATTCAATTCTTCTTCTTGAAAGTGTTAAGAGTGGTTGCAACTCCAGCCACCCAAAAATTGCACATAGTAGCGAAAGTATTTAGTATTTAAGAAACTTAAAAATATTAAAAGTTAAGAGGAAAATAAATAAATTGATTGGAACATCTTGAATCAAGGTAAAATAAAAAACTTCTAGAATGTTGATGGTCTTGAAATGCTGTAATTATTGGATCCTTTTTTACCCTTCTTGCACAACTTGTACACTTAAAATAATTTTCTTCTTTGATGTTGTTTGTTTGAATATTTTTTTATTCACCAAAGAGAAGCTTTATGGTATCCCTTCTAATTGGATAACCAGAAAATTGCATTCAAGAATTTCTCCCTAGATTTCCAAGAGAATCTTGGCACTGATTTCTCCTTGAATTAATGTTTTCCATCACAAAAGTTGTCAATGAAAGGTGTGGCGAGAAGATGGATCTCCCAACAACCAGAATTACTGGAATATTTCTAGTTTTATTGTAATGTGTTTTAAATGTATTAATTATAACATATTCATTATGTAAAATAAATTAAGCTTGATTTTGTTTATTTTATACAATGGAAAATAAAAACATGGTAACTTTTTATTTATGAAATAATTTTTTTTTATTTGAGGAAAAAGAAGCTAATGTAAATTTTTTTTGTGTGATCTTAAGATATTGGATTAGAGATTAATTATTAGAAATTTAAATATTTCAAGACATCATAATTAATTGATAATTGATTGCAATGTAGATTGGATAAAACATATATTGAAGCACCTAATAATGTCCTTTTAATAATATTATTTCATCAAATTAAAGTGTTGAGAAGGAGCATGCCTTAGGGTAATTTAAATATGTCTAATTACTTAACATTTTCCATCAAATAAATGAAATAAGAAAGTTTTCCTTTTATGACACCTGATATTTGTTGCATTTATACACAATTTCTATCAAAATTAAGGTGTTAGAAAAGTTAGTTTATTATGGCACCTTAAGGGTCTCACATGTGGATATTATTTCTATCAAATTCATGTGCCTAAGAAGTTTAGTTTTTAGGGCACATTTATGTGCCCTTACCACTATGCCAACATCTACTTAATTAACACAATTGCAAGATGTCCCAATAAATCGTGTGCCCTAATGAATATCTGTTATGGCTTTAGGGTGCCCTAATATCTAGAAATTTTTTATTGTTTAGGGATACTCTAAAAAAGTGATAGGCCAATATGCAATTGGTAAAATCAGATTCCAAAGGCTTTACAAAGGGCTTCAAATAGGCTAGGGTACAATTATGGGAAAAGAATATTAAAAGTTTCAGAGTTTTGAGCTTATAAATAACATCGTACTAATTAGTATACTTATTGAACACTTTTCACTTTCATTCAATTTTCTTCTTCTTCATTCACCCACCAAAGTGTCAAGTTAGTCGAGGAACTATGAATATACTCACATATGTTAAGATAGTTGCTATTTGCATGCTTTACATTTATGCAACTTGTATAGTTTTGATGATTCCAAACATTATTGTTCAAATGTGTAGTTATCTCCTAACAATTTTAGAAGATTTGTATTTGTTCTTCTGTGTACTAAAATTTCAGGAAAATCAAACTCCAGACTACGAAGACTTCAAATCAAATTCAACATGAGATATTTGTGAATTTGAAGCTTGTACTTTTCTTTGAGTTAAATTTGAAAGAGAGTGATTGTAATTGAGTGTATAAAAATATACACACACACATAAGGAGATCATATAAAATTTATACTGATCGTACGGGATGATATTATATCGTACGGGACGATCAGACAGTTATCAACAATTGAGCACATAGAACGAATAGGAACTGGCTTGAAAAAGTTCGCTAT
>NW_021319463.1:749529-760078 GCF_001605985.2 Dendrobium catenatum
CTGGAGCGTGAAGGCTTCACTTGGAGTTCAAATGTAATAATCTCTACTTGTGAATATGGATTACTTTACTCTTTTCCTTCTTCCTTCTAGATTCTTGTGAGAAGATCTATCAAGGAGATCCGGTTCTCTGCCAACACTTAGAGAGTGTAAATAGCCGAAGGGTTCGCTGCTTACACTTGGAGAGTGTGATAGCCGAAGGGTTCGCTGCCTACACTTGGAGAGTGTGAATAGCCAAAGGGTTCTCTGCCCACACTAGGAGAGTGTGAAAGCACGACGGTTCTCTGCCGACACACTTGGAAAGTGTAAATAGCCGAAGGGTTCGCTGCCTACACTTGGAGAGTGTGAATAGCCGAAGGGTTCTCTGGCCACACTAGGAGAGTGTGAAAGGATGACGTTTCTCTGCAAACACTGGGGATTGTGTGAAAGGGCGGACGGTTCTCTGCCAACATTGGGGATTGTGTAAAGGATGACGGTTCTCTGCCGCACCGGGTAGTGGTGAAAAGAGTGTGTTGTAAAGGCTTCTCCGCCTTGTTGTGGGTGCAAAAGGAGAGTCACTATTGATATTAGTGCAATACTCAGAGGGTGCCTCTGGGGAGTGGATGTAGGTCTGGTTTTAGACCGAACCACTATAAATTTGGTGTCATTTACTTTACTGTTTTTACATTTCCGCATTTAATTTATTAGTTTTAAAAACTCTGTGGTTGAAAAACATTTTCTACAAAACTTAAAAAAATAATTTTATTTCGGTTCAACATATTTTTAAAAGAGGGCTTAAAATTTTTATACTACCAATTCACCCCCCCTCTTGGTAGCCTTGGGACATTAACTTAGGCTTAACAACCTAATTACTAGACTCAACAATATATACCATCATTGGTCCTTAGCATATAGTCGATGGGACATAATGATGAAACTTTCACTATGGGGAACCATATTTGAGCTCACCAAATAATTAATGAGGGATACTCATCAAGGTCTTGTATTACCACTTGACTAATGATTAGTAGGCGCTACTTCCAAAAGCCTACTAAAGAAGGTCGTCCCATATAGCAGGAAATAAAGAGCACTTGTAGATCAGATGACTCAAAAATCATCATGTTAAATGGGTTAATGATCAGTGTCACTTACCCTCATCTTGGATGGGTATCTTTGAAAGCGTATACTTCTGAGATCCACAACTCATCTTATTGAGTACATCAGATCAAGAGCTCTACATTCTTTAAATAACAATTCACTAACCCTTGTTTTCTAGAGCAATTTGGGACCCTCAACATAGGTCATTGGTAGGCCCAACATTCGTATTAGTTGTAAGCCCTGACAGCTCGAAAGCCGTGACTCGTCTAAACAAAGTTAGCAAAATTGAAATTGCCGCAAAGATATATTATTAAACGCTCTTAACATAGACCCACATAGTCATTCAGGAGCAATACATGTCTAGGGAAGTCCTTATCGAGGCTTATCTAAACTAATATATTTTTTATTCTTTAAAATGTAGCCTTTCATTTAGCCCTTAGATCCTTATAAATAAAAGGTGAAAACTAGCATTTTTTATTTGTTTGATTGATTGAAACTTTAAGTCCCTTGAACATTTCCATACACACAATTGCATCCTGTCCATTCTTCCAACAAGTTTTAGGCCACCCCTTGAATTATTCATTTGTTAGCATGGTCAGATATCATTTATAGGATGTATATTTAAAATCTATTATTATGAATTCTGCCTTTTTTTTAAGGATGTATATTAAAAATCTTAAACTTTTAATTTTTTTTTTGTTTGATATAAAAATTTTACCAGTCAAAAAATTTATTAGTGCTTCAAAAAAGAAATCCAAACCAGACAAAGGAGAAAAAAAAAAAAAAAGGTAACATTCAATTATGGGCCCATACGTAGACCAGGAAATTCTCACCACATTGTTCCCTTATGTCATAAGAAAGCTACACTTATGACCTTCTCTTTAAATTAAAATTTTATTCTTTTCAATATCTTTATGATATTGTTTATAAGATTGCTCGTAATTAATTGACTCAATACCAACTAATAATTATTCAATTTGATTTAATTATCGTCAACTATAGAATCGACTTTACGACATTAAATTAATGGTCACTGAGTATTTTAATAAATTAATAAATATAATAAATGAAGATCAAAATAAATTTTATTAGTGATTTTTTTATGGTATAATAATGTAAAATATTAAATAATTGTCTTAAATTAGATTATTTAAATGTTCCCAAATTCCAAACTTCAGTGACGCTACCAATCTTTCCGTTTGGCAGGAAATAAATTTCTCCGGGGACGGTAGGTCCAGTGATTCGCGCGGGCCTATTGAACCACAATAGGGACGGCCCCACGTGTGACCTTTGGGCTACCCACTCCGCCTAACTTTTAATAGGCGTATTTTTTTTTGTTCGATTTTCATTGTTGACCCGTTGGAAGTTAGGTAATTCAGCCTTCGTAGACGCTCATTCCAGATTCGGAATTTTTTTTTTTTTTTTTTTTTTTTGAGACATTTAGATCATACACATCATATATACATAAAGATTAGAATTCAAGATCTCTTAATTGAAAGCATAAGCTCTCAACCAACAGGTCAAGATGAATTATATGTAAAAATTTATTTTAAATCTGCATTAACAAAAAATGTAACAAATCTTAAGCAACATCAGTTGATTCCTCAAATAATTTCGACCTCATTTAATAAATTTTCTAGTAAAACAAATTGTTTTAACTTATGAAAAGTCAAACATAAAATATGAACCATATGGGCTTTTTTAGAGTCCATGTCGGAATTTATTTTGACAGTATTTTTACGCATACTAAAATTTTCTCTGGAACCTTAACATAGACCTCATGTGATGGGAAATTAATCATTTACTAACCCTAAAAGCTTGATTGTTTTATTCAAATTTATCCATGGATGATCCTCGGCCATTTAGTAGCAGAAATCTGTGAAAGGTGATCTGGAATTGTGTGAAAATGAATTGTAATACGTCATCAAGATTCTTTTTGAATGGACAGGAATCTCAAGATATATATGAATTGAAAACTTTCAAAATTAAAATTAAAACAATCCAAGCTCCATTTTAAGCAAACAAAAAGTATAACTAAACATCTCGATAAGACAACCCCAATAATACAAAAATTATCCAATTCGGGCACAAGTGATCCCAAATCAAAGGCTACGTACGTGTGCATTTGATAAATTTAGGAAATTCATTGGATGATTAAATGCTCTTCAATTTTTGTATGCGTATGCTTGAATAGAACATCATTAGGAACACAAATAATGAATGAATATTTCAAGATCAAGGTAAACAATTTTAGTTGTCATATTCCATTTCTTGTGACTTTAATGACAACAAATATTGTTGGATTCTTTATTATGCTATCTCTTGTTATTGTTATAATTACATATATATTTTCTTGTGCACGAACATTTCAGATCCACTATATACTATGCAAATTGATCAACTCAAGACTGGGTAAAATAAGTTAAGTGTTCATAAGAGTCTGTAATTTTATTTTTTCTTATTCCTACATTTCTTGAGTCAAAACATGAATTTGGTGGATGCTAAATGAGTGACCGTGCATACACACTCAAGGGAGTGTAATAGTGAGAAAATTAGGAGTATAATTTTCTAACTAATCATATTATATGATCTATATCGTATTATACAATTAGTTATTCAAAAAATATTAAAGCATTAAATTGTGAAAATTAAAGCCATTTGAACTAATTGAAATAAAGATCTCAACTGCCAACACAATTTAGGTAATATTTTTGAAATTCAAAATGTTTACTAGTCATACTATATGAAAGGTATCGTATTGTATGATATAATTAAATCTAGCATAAATTAATCCTATAATTAGGGAAAAAAATTTTGCTATTTGGTCCAATAAATCGTACAGGATGATTGGAATCAATTGTGCTATACAACCAGATCTTTGCATGGGATAATATTTATATCACCACTAATCGTACTGGATAATAATCCAAGTTATTTGAACTAATCGTATAGTTCGATGCTTCATATCATACGGGATGATCAACTCAATTAGTTGAACTTATCGTATAGTGACTTACCCTTCATACATTATTAATATGGTTATTTGAACTAGTCATATCATATGATCAGTGTTGATAGAATTAATTTTTAGGACTTTTTATGAAGCATTGTATTAAATCTCTCTTAATAAACTTGTTTCAAATATTTGGCTGCTGAATGTTCATGAGAGAGAGCTTTTAGAAGAAGAAAGGGAAAGCTTGTGTGTGAGGGAGAAGTAATGGTTCACACTGTTGCTCCGAGCAAGTTTCTTTCTATGTTTCAATGGGTATTTATCTAGGTTTCTTAGGTGGCTCTACGAAGAAGTTATTTAGCGTAAAGACCATTGAGGTTCTCTGTCTTCTCTAGGATGGTGATAAAGGAGGTGCGGGTTCTGTTTCTTCACTATAAGGGTGAGAAAAGATGTTCAGATTTCATGCCTTCACCAAGAGTGTGAGAAAGGAGGTTCAGGTTCTCTGCCTTTACTAAGTGGTGAAAATGGTGGTTTAGATTCTCTTCCATCACCAGAAGATTGAGAAAGGAGCTTACGGTTCTATGTTGTCACTAGGAGAGTGAGAAAAGAGGTTAAGGTTCTTTGCCACATTAGGTTGGTAAAAATATTGTAAGGACTTCTCCCCCTAGCTATGGAGACTAAAGGAATATCATCATTATTATAACTTGGAAAAAAAATATTTGCTTCCGCATTTGGTAATACTTGTTGTTATTTTTAAGTTGTTAAAAATCCAAAATAATTTTTGTGTTTTCAGTAGCCAAACTTTCAAATGTAAATGTAAATCCTAGACTTTTGTATAGTTAGATTGAGTTGTAAATGTGAAAAGCTGTGAAAATTGTAGATGTTATTTCATATGTATATTTGTATGAGTCAAAAAAGAAATGATCTTTCTTCTTTTCATGGTCATTATATTTTTAGAATTCTATAGATGACCTGGAGCTTGGACTTTTGAAGAATAAATAAGAATGCACTTTTATATGGATTTCTAATATTCCATAGGTATAAAAATTCAAGCTTTTTATTGGCGGAGCTTGGCTACCTTTCTTTTAAAGTAGACCATAGATTATACTTTATACTTTGTTTCATATATAGTACAATTTATTTATATAAATTTCTTTATACATCATGCATACATATATGTAAAATGGTAGACCATTGCATAAGAGGGTAGATTGTTTTATTTGATTGTTGTGACGTATGTGTTCTTTCCATTGTAAGGACACATGTATTAATTCAAGGAAGATGTAGTTTGGTACTACAGACACGAATACCATTACCTATACATGCATGCCTTTTACTTTCCTGCAACGTACACTAGCCCAATAAAAATGCCAACAGTAATCTAGGGGCTGCCTATGCAAAAGAGTTCAACCAACTCTTCCTTGTGAATTTATGGTCATTATGCTGCTAGATTTTTCTAGAAAATCGATCAAGTATATTAGATTAGTTATATAAGTTTTGAATGCACTAAGTGAAATATGGTGTACTTAAAGTTAAGTATAAAATTTAATTGAAATGATTTACTTTGGTGCTTCACATATTCAAGAATCCTAATTCAAATTAAATTTAAATCTCTATCAAGAGGTAATTATTGCGTATTGGAGTATTCGTAGTGGTAGAGAAATATAAAGTTTAATGTCTTAGCTTTATACGAAGATCCAACATGCATACATATAAAGAGAGAGGGTGCAATATTCATATAAGACACTAAGATTTCTATGGGGAAAACCTCTTAAAAAGGAAAAAATCATGGGGCCTAGCTTAGTATGAATGAATCCACTATTATTTGCAGTTGATAACAAATGGGGCCCTTCACTGGAAGGAAGGTCATGACTTTATGTAATAAATATACATCATATAGAGTGTGTTATAAGGTGAAAATATAAAAAATCATTGTTGATGTGTTTGTTTGGCCGGAAGGACTATAGTCGATGGGCAACATAAGTCGAAAGGATTGTAGTCGGTGGGAAATGAAGGTCGAAAAGACTATAGTCGGTGGGCAACATAAGTCAGAAGGATCATAGTCGGTGGGTGATGGAGGGCGGAAGGATTGTAGTAGGTGGGCGATGTAAGTTAGAAGGACCGTAGTTAGCGGGAGACGGAGGTCGAAAGGACTATTATCTGACAACGGAGGTTAGAAGGATGACGTCAGGTAGAAGTCTAGCCATGGACATAAGTCCAGCATTGGATAGAAATCCGACAAATATCTGGTGACGAGCAGAAGTCCGATGACAAGCAAAAGTCTGGCGAAGAGTAGAAGTCCGACGATAGGTAGAAGTCTGACAAAATTTTGGTATTGGGCAAAAGTCTAAAATCCAGTAGGAATCTGGAGACGGGCAGAAGTCCAGCATCGGGAAAAAGTCCAACGTCAAATGGTGGTCAGGCAAAAAAATTGGTATTTTAAAAAATTTCTTTTCACAAAGAACAAAAACACATAAACCAAAATCACACCACGTAAAAAATAAATGCAAAAATTAAAGTGCAGAAGCAAGAAATAAGAACACAAAAATTTATAGTGGTTCAGTCAACTCGACCTACGTCCACTCCCCGGAGGCACCCTCCGAGTATTGCACTACAAAGGTGACACTCCTTTAACCCCCACAGCTAGGCGGAGAAGCCTTTACAAGAACCTTCTTTTTGCCACCCCGGCAAGGCAGAGAACCTATCTCCTTTTGCTTCCTCCTGAAGCAGGCAGAGAACCAACAACCAGATGTTAACTCCTTACCTCTACCAACCCTTCCACGGATGAGAAACTCTAGACGTAGAAGAAGCAGAGCGATCCTTGAAGCAACCCTTGTGAATCCCCTCACAAGCTCCCCCTCACAAGATCCTCTCTCTCTCCCTCTCTCTCTTTCTCTCCTCAAGGCCTTCTCAGGTCAAGGTAGCAGCAAAAAGGTTGTTCAAAATGTTGAACAAGAGCTCTTAAATATAAGAGCTTCAAAGGAGCTCATTAATTGCAAGTTGCCGACAATATCGTCCAGGCCGATATGGACATCGGCCTGGCCGATCAGTACAAAACTCAGAAGATTGGCCAGAGCATCACCCTGAATGCAAACTGGACGATTTAAAATTGGCTTGATCGTCCCGACCAATCAGTTCAAATCAGAGGAAAATCGTTCAGAGCATCGCCCTGAATTCGAGCTTGCCGATATTTATCGTCCTGAAGTAATTAAAGTTTTTGAATAGATCGTCCTGGCCGATCCTATGATCGTCCAGGATGATATGATCGTATCAATAATCCTTAATTACTCCCTTGATTTCCTACAATCGTCCAGGACGGATGTGTTAATTAAGAATCCATATTTAGACTTTCTATTTTAAGCCTGATCGTCCGGACAATGTAAATATCGTCCTGGACGATATAAGTAAAAATAGAAATTCTAATTCTCTCAAGTGTGTGTGTGTGTGTAGGGTTTCTTAGCATCAGTCTCTTTGACCATTACAAATAGACTCAAGAAGAGAAAAAACAAAGTACAGACTGACTCAACCCTAAACCTACGCAATCTTGAACTGGCTTCGTTTGTTCGTCCGATCTTCGATTCCTGAAAAGTTAGAAGTAACAGGCAGTCCAAAAGAATTAATAGTGTTTTGTCAATCATCAAAATATAAGTCATGAAAATAGATTTGCAACAATCTCCCCCTTTTTGATGATGGCAAACACAAGTAGGAAAAGCTCAGTAAAAATAATAGTTCATTAAAAATTCAAAGTTACAAGCACATCAACTTTTCCTACCACATCATACTCCCCCTTTTGTCATCATAAAAAGAGAGTCCTAGACACACAAAAGAAAAAGTAAACAACACAACAGAAACTAAAACAAACCACAAGACAAACTATAGAAAATAAAAAACAGAAAACACAGACTAGAAAAATGAGGGACCCTGATCATCAGATAGAGGTGATAGAGGTGGCTGTTGAAAGTAGCTGGCAAGCGTAGTAAACTGAGTATTGAACCATGCGATGTCCTGGTCATGCTATTGCTACTGGTGAGTCATGTAGCTATCAAATCAGGCTAAATCCTTAGTGCGGTGCTGCTCGTAGCGGGCAATGTCCTCAGAATGTTGCTGCTCCTGTGCAGCAACGTAAGCGTCAAAGCGGGTCTCCCATCGATCAAACCTCTCTATCAACTGATCAAATGGTGAGTGCTGGTGGAGAGGAACAAGATCAGGAAAGGGAGCGGGAGCCTCCTCCTCCCCAGCCCCCCGAGGTTCCTCATCCCCAGGGTGGAGACAAGTACTGTGAAGGGTACTGAAGGAACTGTTTGAGTAGAAGGGAGTTGGGAGGTTAGGAGGAATACAATACTGAAGTTGGTATTTAGTTTCAAGGATATAGGCTATGATGTGTCCTAAGGCTAGATTGGGTTTCCTCTTATGACCTAGATCGCGGATTATGGTTAAGTGATCAATGTATCAAAAAATTATGTCCATGGTATTAAATTCTCTACGAGCCATGATGTAGAAAGTAGTGAGGGAAAGTAGATGAATGATGTGGATTCGGTCCCCAGCTTTGGAATTATGGAGGTGCGAAGGACATGTTAGATTGTCCTAGCATCTTTGACTAAAGAGCTAGTCTCTCCAACATGAAAAGGTGCATTGGTCTTGCGAAGGAAGTGATTCGCCGTGGACCAGTCAAGGTTAGGATCTGAAACGATTAAGTGCAGCTTATCCCCGATGGTGGATAGTTGTAACAGTTCAACATAGTCCTGATATGTGATTTCGACAGGGCGTCGATTCACATAGGAGGTCAAGGCTATGAAGGTAGGGTTAATGCGAAGGTTTGCAAAGAATTCTTGAAGAAACTCGGTATTAAAGGGAAAAGTAAGAGACAAAATGAAACAAAAGGAGGTGTGAGCGAAAAGATCCATTACCGGGAATGAGATGTGGGCAGGATTGATGATTCTTGAGACAGTTATCCCACACTCTTTGTATCGATGGTAGGCGGCATCATCTTCTGCATCCCTGAAACGAGGGTCAATCCTAGCCCTCGAAGAACTCCCAGAAGTTTGTCAAACACGTTTCCCACCAGCCATAGAAGAGAGTTAGCAAGGAGACACAAGATGAGAAGGGATGAAGTGAAAAATATGGTTGGATTGGCCAGAATTTAAAGAAACGGCCATATTGTCCAGGCCGATCGCAGAATCGTCCAGGACGATATGGCTCAATAATTGCGTAGAGGCCGATTGGTCAAAAAGGCGGTCCGATCGTCCGGGCCGATCAGAAATCAGCCAAGACAATTAGATACAGGCGATCGTCCCGAGGAGGCAATCCGGACGACCGTTGAAAAAGCAGATCGTCCGGTCCGATTAGGTGCATCGTCCAAGACGATGCACAATAATTGATCATACCGGCCGAAGTTAAAACGTTTTAAATCTCTGCCACGTGTATCGTCCAGGACGAACAGTGGATCAGCCAAGCCGATTGTCCAATAATGGATCGTCCAGGACGAACAGTGGATCGGCCAGGCCGATTGTCCAATAAGGATTTAAACGTGATGACACGTGGATCGTCCAAGACGATCCAGTGTATCAGCCAGGACGATGCACATAAAATGCATCGGCCAGACGAAATATTCTATCGGCCAGGACTATCAACATGATTGCAACAGAGTTCGGTCAAATCATCAAATTTATATAGTATCGTCCAGGACGATGAGTTATAGTAAGCACAGAGAAGTTCAGCTGATGGAATTTTGAAGAGATTTTGTCTAATCGTCCCGGACGATACAGGTATCGGCTAGGACGATGTGATAAGGAATTTGAATTCAAGGAAAAGATGGTGATGATCAAGGCCCTCAAAAATAAAATAAAATAAAAGCAAAAAAACATAGTGATAGAAAGCTAAAAACAACAAAAATAAAAAAAAAGAATATTTTTTAATTTTAATTTTTCTACATTTTTTTTATCAAGGCATCATATGAGAAGTTCTCAAATAATTAAACTTTAGAGTTCCACAAGATCAAAGAGTTTAGCCAATTTTAATTAGACAAAGGTAAAATATCCGATTCTTTTAACCCTAGATCAGACATCCTTCAGGGTACAAATTTTCTTATGAAAAATAAAAGACCTAACTCAAAAAACCTTTAAAGGATAAAAAGAAGATCCGTTCAAAACTTGTTTACAAAGAAAATATCTCATAAATAATAAAACAAAGTAATTTATCTCAATCATGGAATTTGAAATCAGGCCCTTGAAAGCATCAATTAATCAATGAGTTCTCTAAGCTTTAAGAGTTTAGAAAAGAGAGGATAGCTTGCATTTAGTGGGCTCGTTTTATGCCTCTTGTCACTTTGATTGGCTCTTTGAGCATCTTTTGATCTTTTTGATACACTTTTGTGTATATAGTTTTCTTTTCAATTTGGCATCATTAGCCTCTTTCCTTTTTAATTCTGGCAAGCTAAGAAATCTTTAACAAATCCTTAAAAAAAACTTAATTGTGAGTATATCCTCCAAATATTAGAGAATAGGAGCTCTCTCTCTAACATAGGGA
>NW_021319463.1:762976-780197 GCF_001605985.2 Dendrobium catenatum
TTTTAAGCCTGATCGTCCAGGACGATGTAAATATCGTCCTGGCCGATATGAGTAAAAATAGAAATTCTAATTCTCTCAAGTGTGTGTGTGTAGGGTTACTTAGCATCAGTCTCTTTGACCATTACAAATAGACTCAAGAAGAGAAAAAATAAAGTACAGACTGACTCAACCCTAAACCTACGCAATCTTGAACTGGTTTCGTTTGTTCGTCCGATCTTCGATTCCTGAAAAGTTAGAAGTAACAGGCAGTCCAAGAGAATCAATAGTGTTTGTCAATCATCAAAACATAAGTCATGAAAATAGATTTGCAACAAGCATCACTTGGAGTTTGGGCGAAACTCCGGCACCACATGGAGTCGAGAGGAACTCCGGCAGTGGTCAAGGAGAAGTCTCTTTCTTCTCTTCTTCCTTTCCTTCTTGCCTCCTTACTGGGCGGAACTCCAGCGTCACTTGGAGTTTGGGCAGAACTCCGGTGGTGGTCGAGGAGCATCTTCCTTCTCTTTCTTTTCTTACTTCTCTTTTCCTTCTCTTCTCTTCTTCTCTTCTTCCTTCTTTTCTTTCTTGGGTCTCCCTCTTAAAAGAAATGAGGGTCTATTTATAATTTCTTAAGAGTGGCATGACTAGTAAATCGGTGGAAGATCATGGGTGGATTGGGTGTGGTTTGAATGGATGGCCAATGTTAAATCTCTTGATCATAGACCATTTATCAGGCATTTGAAGGCACAAATGATATTGGAATTTGATGATCTTGTGCTCGTTGGATTTGTCTCGTCGAGCCGCTTGATTCACTTATAAGCATGTCATGTTTGAAAACCATTTAGTAATTCAAATTGTTCTTTGAACCTTCCAGCAGTGCTTTGGGTCCATTATTTGGACCCATTTGGGCTCGAATTGAGTTGAATTCTGTGTCATTGGGTTTGTATTTTTGAGACACTCAGTTTAACTATAAGTTTGCTGAAATCAGAGTTCAGATGATCCCAGATTTAATTTTTGAAGTTTCCAACTTGCTTTTTGCTTTTAGATTCGCGCCCGATCAAGATAATTTTTTGATGATATATCAGTACTTATCTTGCATATATCAGACATAACATGTTTTTTTTTATGTGGTGTGCTTAGATGGTTTTCTAGTTGTCCCCACTAAAGAAACGTAAGGCCAAATTTGCATACACTTTCTATACTTCCTTCGAAGAGGATTATCTAGATCTTCTAATAAATTATAAACTTAACTATAAATTCAATCCTACACTAAATCGTTAAAGCCAAACTTCAGAATAGGTTATAGTGTTTCCGGGTTTCCAAAATATAAAGCACTTTCTAACTCCCTTCCCTTGAGTTAGTAAAGAAGTGTTCGAGCTTTTGTGCCTTTCCCAATTGATAGGTTGAAAATTTAAGTCATTGATGATAGCTTCGTAATGAAGTATAGTCACAACTTTATTCGAGGATTTTCTCAAGACTTGTCTTGGAATATAATTAACAATAGAGGCTTGCCTATATAGAGAACCTTGAACTTATAGTTAAAAAAATAAACCTTGATTTAGTTTACTAGAGTAGAAGAAAAATTTATGGACATAGATAAAAGCGTTATGCATTGGTTAGTTTCATTTTCAAAATTTTACACGAACTCCAATTTATATTTCAAGCTGAATATTTCATTCCTTATGTTGGAATTGATCCTGAAAGTATATTATGTGATCCTGAAAGTATATTATGTTTCTATTTTCATATTGATATTGAGGCATTAGTCTTTCTTTTGAGATAGCATGATCTTAAATATTTAGATTTGATTAGAGAGATATAAATTGTTAATCATTTGATACAATTTGTTTGTCCAAAATGACCTACAATCTACTTGTTAAATGCCTTGAAAAGCATGTGCGAGTCTAAAGGTAGTCCATTTCACAACTTAGATCTAAATAACGATTTTTTTAAGGTTTAACTAAGAACATTGGCATCCTAACTTTTTAAAAGATGAAATCTGGTTAAGTATTATGTCTATAAAAAAAGTTAGATTTTTTTAAAAAAAAAAATTGAGGCTAATGAGAGCATAGCTGAAGAAATTTTCTGATTTCTTGATTGAGATTAAAAACTTCAGCCAAAGAGTTTCTGTGATAGATTTCTTACTATTACAACAATCCTCTGTATTGGCTTCAATTATTTACAAAATCAGCAAGAGACCAACGTTGAACAACTAGTTTAATAAATTATATTAGTTACTTTTCTAATGATTGGTTGAACTGAAGTACGGTTTTGCAATGTTACCTTCATTTGAGGAAAATAATTCAACGTAGCTTCCTCAAAAGTTCTAATTGTCATTCATAGAGACATACAAATTATTTTTTTCTTTTTTAATACGTTAATATTGTCAATGAAGTAAGAGTAAAAAGCAGTGTGATAGAGTTCAGGTTTTTTTTATTTTTTTTTAAATTCGTATCATTAACAAAAAAAAAAAAGCTAATCTTAGCAGTTGGTTGAGTACTTAAGCTTCCAACTGAGAGGTCTAAAATTTGAGTCTTTGTATAGGAGTTGTGTGTGTGAATTTACTTTAAATGACTTAAATGTTCAAAAAAATATTAATAAAATCAAAGAACTTTGACTTAAGTGATTCATGACAAATTGTCTTTAGAAGTATCAGTTTATTTTATTCCAGAGATTTCATACCTCGCATGTTTAGGCACAATTCAAAATAAAACTAGCAATATGACATTTAATAATTTATAATTCACGATTTATTTATTATGCATATAGTCAGAGATGGTTGGTACGTTGAGCTATTATTTCCTGTTCTTTCGGACATATTTTCTAGCCTACTTGCTGTTGGTAGTTTTGACTTATGGATGACTTTAATATGTATTTTGCCGTCGTCAGTTTTTTGGATGTTGGCTGGCCATATTCGTCAACATTTGGTAGCTTTTTAGGTCGCACTATGCTTTTAGCTAGCTTTCGGTTATGTAATGTGTATATATGAATTTCGACCATAATGGTAAAATCCACGTCGCTTAGTATTTTGATGGTATGCAGAATTCTCTCTATGCCAAAATATTTATTAACTATAATTAAATATTTCTATTATTATAGTTTCAATTTTTTTTGTAATGGACATATATTATTCTCCCTTCAGATGTCTAATGTTATTTTTGTTATAGATGTGCTATTAGGTTGGTGAATATTCAAACGTGCCACCACAGGTTTAACAGGTGGCTGACAAGTCATTGAGAGGAACACACCCCAAAAAGAGATCCACCTAAAGGACTCACCTAATGATCTGAGAAGAATCACTCGCCTTGAGTTCATAGGAAATTCACCCAAGATGATGAAAACCATGACATGCCTGGGTGTAATAAGATACTTGTACTCTATGGAATGAAGAAAGGATCCCTTACTAAGTTAGCTACTCACCACATATCTGGACATCAAGTCACCCACTTGTTCTCAGAGAAAAAAAAGCACTCGCCCTCTACCAGAGTGATCATCCTAACTATATTCAACTATAGGAAAGAATTACTTACAAGATAATCAACCTACCTTACTATGACCATCAAACATAGGGAACTTCATTCTACAACATCTCACTATCCTCCCCTTTCTCAAGCAACTCAATATCCCTCATACAAGTCACCGTCAAAGTTGGTAGCCACACCGATTGCTAGTCTCCTTTCACCTAAGTACTGACACAGAGATTTGTTAAGCACTTTTTCCCTCATATTCTTGTAATGCTAGTCTCACCCAAAGGAAACTCGCTGAAGCCTTCCAACCTCCATGTCTTCACTCAATCAATAGGAGACGTGTCTAAGGTACCGTGCAACTTTGTACAAATATTTGATGTAGCATTATACATTTCATTTTTTTTCCCTCTAATAGCCTTTCATATAACTCTCACAACCTTATAAAAAGGGGTGATGAATATAATTGAATGATGATTTTAAACTAATCATGTTTTCTTTACCATTTTGATATCTATAGCTTTCTTGATCATTTTATAGTACTCTCCTATACTCTCCCAATCTTCTCCATTCATAATAGTTTATCTCATTGGAAAGGTTGAGTGATTTCCATGAATAAATGTAGATCTAACATCCTCTCTGATGTAGTGTCATGAATTCAAGGAATTAACAAGATGACAATCCCTACTCGATGTGCAAATTAAATAGATGCCTTCCATTAAAATTGAGAAAGCTAACTACACAACTAATTTCAACCTAATAGAAAAGGAGGAAAGGAATGCAAAGAATACTAAGATACCCTAGATAGCCTTGAAGGTTGAGTGTGAAGTGATAGAATCCTACTCCATAATTCATCACATGTGGTCCGAAGATGCATTGATGACCTTAACACAAATTCTTGATTACACTCGCATGCTAATGAGTGAAAAAGGCTATAGACTACCATCTAGTTTGTTGGTCATGCACTCTAAAAAATTATAAATAGACCCCTCATTCTTCATTGGGGGGGAGGGGGGAAAGCAAGGAAAAGAAATATGAGATCTCTCTTGCCACCAAGCTTCTCCTCGACCACCACCCATACTTCCATCAGTCCACCAACTAACGCCAGACTTCCACCCAGTCACCGACTGACATCGGAATTCTACCCATCCACCGACTATTGTTGAACTTATGGCCATCCAACGACTGATGCTAGACTTCTTCCTAGCCACTAACAAATGTAAGACTTCTACCTAGCTTCCAATTCTTATTGGATTTCTACCTGATAATGGTCTTTCTAACCACCGTCACTCGCCAACTATGTCCTTTCCGACCTTCATCACTAAACTATGGTCCTTTTGACCTCCATCGCCAGATTATGGTCCTTTCGACCTTTGTCACTCGATAACAGTCTTTCTAACCAATGTCGCTCTCCGACTATAGTCCTTCAGACCTCTGTCGCCAAATTACGGTCCTTCTAACCTCCATCACTAGACAATAGTTTTATTACCACTTTCACCTACCAACTATGATTTTTCCAACCTCTATCATCATAATATATGCATTCCAACCTCTGTCATTAGACAACTATCTTTTTTACATCCATCATCTGTCAACTATGGTCCTTTCGATCTCCATCACTAGACAATGATCCTTTTGACATTTGTCGCCAAACTACGGTCCTTCTATCCTTCATCCCTATTGACTACAATCCTTGAGACATTTATCTCCATATAATGATACTTCTAACATCTGTCGACTACCAACTATAATCCTTTCGACCACTGTCACCTTAATATAATCTTTTTAACCTCCATCACATACCAACTATGCTCATACTAACCAAACAAACATATCAATATTGATTCTTCCAATTTGCACCATGTAATAAACAACCTAATTCAGCAATAAAAATTAGTGGATTCATTCAAACTGGGCTTGGCCCCATGGTTTCTCCTTTTCAGGGGTTTCCACATAAAAACTATGGTGTCACTTATTAATGCTAAGCCCTCTCTTTTATCTAATTATGTGATGTATCTTCGTATAATGATACAATATAAAACTTTATATTTCTTTGCCATCGTGAATATTCTAAGACATAATATTTTGGCACCGCTTGTGCAAATATGGTTCCTGACTAGAGCATATTTTGCTCCAACATCGAAAGGTCATTCATATCAACCTCCTGGTATCAACTATTAATGCAACAATTTCATTAGAATTAAATATGGACTGGTCGTCAACCTTGACTACCATCGTCGTCAAGAAGATTCCTCCAACTCTTTAAAAATCCAATATGTTATCTTGGGATCATAAAGCTTCTAGCAAATATAATAATGCTTCCAATAAATTTCAAGATTTATACAGTTCCTAGCTAGACATCGACTCCTTCGGCAAGATCTTAATCTAAACCTCAAAAAGGTAGTAATGATCTTGAGATAGATTATTCTTCACCATTGATTCAGGATACACGCAGCATTTGCCCACTCCTAATTATGAAAAATTAATCCAACGAAGATTCAATTTGATCTCTTTCATACAGGTTAACATAATCGAGCAACACTCTAACATACAATCTCAAAAAAGTTATACATCTTTAATGTATTTTCTTAACCTTTTTCATAAAGGTTAACGTCATCAAGCATCGCTTTAACCTACAACCTTGGATAGGACATGCTTTTTTGGTGGATTCTCTTGACCTCTTACACATAAGTTAATGTCATTGAGATATGCTATGACATATAACTTTGGATAAGTCATACATCATTAGTGGATTCTCTTGACCTTTTCATATATTTTAATATCATTAAGCAATACTTTGACAAACAATCTTAAATAGGTCATACATATTTGATATATTCTCCTGGCTTCTTTCACACAGGTTAATGTCATTAAGTAATGCTCTGATAAATAACCTTGGGCATATTAAATATCCTCTTTAGATTTCTCTCAATCTATTAACATCATTGAACAATGGTCTGAGTCGACAACATTCTCTCTAAAAAGATTTCATGAAAGCAAGTGATTGATAATGTTATCGCTCATATAAAAATCTTAGCATACTAAAAAAGCATAAAAAAGTACTAGGTAAAATATCAAAGAATAACAAAAAGATACATAAACAACTTAGTTTCTTTTAGGTGGAAAGCTAATTTCAAATGAAAAATATGCATCGAGCTCATACAATAATCTTAACTTCATATGCAACATCATTAGAGTTGTATAGATTCCACATTAGTTTTAAGTATACATTCATTTTCTTATGAAGATGAAATTAAAGTTACACTAGCATCACCAGTATAAACATCTCCTATAATTTGTTCTTTAAAGAAAGGTTAAAATTTGATCATCATCAGGCTTCCACTCAATTGACACTATTAATGTGTCGCTAGACAAATAATAAGGCACATTGCTTTGACCCCTTCCATCAGGGAAGTCTGATTTCCATACAAATTAGTATGAGTGCATATTGCCTTTAGCATAATATAACTTGACACCCACCATCATTGTCTTTTTTTCTTGATGTCCACCATCAATCCTTCACCTCATATCTGTCATCATCGGCTTCTCACTCTATTAATATTAACAGTACAGTATCCAACTATATCCTTTAGCTCTCCCCCAGACCATCGTTCTACATCGAATTTCAACCTGTTCGCCTATCATTGTTGGACTTCTTCTAAAATATCATCAACAATTCTATCCATATACTGATAATAATTGGTTCTTCTCTCAGGAATAATTACCACTAGATTTTCTCAATTTATCCTATCATGTATAAGGTTATTGATCTTCTTATTGCGAACATGAATTCAAGGATTATAATTTTGATGATAATAAATATTTTTGACATTTCTATTTTCTTACTGCAGTTATTATTATATATCTTTTTTGGTTTCTCTCCCTACTAATATTTTAGGTCCACAAGGTCAATTGCAAATCAAGGCAACTCAAAATTAGGCAGATTAGGACTAAATTAGTATGTAACTGTACTTTAAGGGTTTTTAACATTTTATGAGTCGAATATAATAAAGTGGATCCTGATGCTAGTAACCTTGCATACAAACACTTAGGGGAAGAAATTTTGACTATTTTAGAGTTTTTTAATTTTTTATCATATCATCCGAGATGATCCAAAATCATCTTAGATGATCAATTAAAAATGGAAACCCTAATTAGGGCATCCTAATTAAGGCAGTTGAATTAAACAAATTATCCTTGATGATATTAACATCGTCCTGGATGATAGGCTCAAATTAGAAAGAATCAGCCACCAGCTCTTTTAGGTATGATTTTATTTTTAGTAATCATGCAGGGTGATCTCATATTATACTGGATGATTCATTGCAATCATATTTAAATTAATCAGGTGATTAAGAAAAGTAATTAAGGTTTGATTAAATTGATCATATCATCCTAGACAATCGCAGGATCATCCTGAAATATTAGTTATAAAAACCTTTGTCTTCTCTTGGATCACCTAGATGAACAGAATGATATGCCAGATAAAAATCCCAAATTTTGAACTATTTATATAAGATGATTTAAAGATCGTCATGGATGATATTCTATATTTCATCATCATCCAACATATATTACTTTGGAAGAAAAGAACGATGTGTTGGATGATATGTGGAGTTTTAAACTAATTATATAGGACGATGTCCATATTATCCTGGATGATAAAAATAAATAAGGGTTCCAATCATCTAGCAATCCCAAATCATCCTGGCTGAAAGGGCTGAAAATACACTAATCGTAATATTGATCATCCTGGACGATCTTTGATGGCTTCTTACAATATAAGGCAAATTTTAAGCCCTTCTTTATAAGATCACTTGACTATTCAAGTAGAGATCTTTTGTTGTTGTCCTGACTTGAGAGAACCAAGATGAGAAGGAGAGCTTGGGAATGCGAGAGAGAGAGAGAGAGAGAGATAGAGAGAGAGAGGATCTTATGAGGGGAAGTTTATGAGGGGTTCACAAAGGTTACTCCAAGCAAGAATTTGAGTCATCTTCTCCATTCATCATCTCTAGTTCCTTGGAGGCTCAAGGGAGGTCTTCTTCAATAATCAATCAAGGTTCTTTGCTTACTTTAGGAGGAAGCAAAAGGAGGTCAGGTTCTTTGCCACACTGAGCTCAGGGAAAGGAGTTTGTAAAGGCTTCTCCACCTTACTATGGGAGCAAAAGGAGAGTGACTGAATTTTAGTGCAATACCCAGAGTAGAGGCTCCAGGGAGTGGACGTATGTCAAGTTGATCGAACCACTACAAAATTTGGAATGCCCTTTCTTATTACATTTCCACACTTTAATTTCTACACTTATTTTCTTGTGGGTTATTTTATATTTCATGTTTTAAAATATTTCAAAAAGATCATGTTTTTTATTTAAGAATATTTTAAACTACTAATTCACCCCCCCCCACCCCCCTTAGTTTTTGAAAATTTTTGAATTTTGATCCATGGATAACTTTAGTAATAAAAATACAATGAAAGAGTATTCCATTACCTGACCACCATTATTTGATAATACCTTTTATCTTCTGAAAAACTCGCATGTCCACATTTTTATAACCTAAAGATTATTGTATGTGGATGCTTGTTAAAAAGGTTATTTTGCACCATCACGTGAAGTTAATGGCATAAAAATTAAAATTCCTTTTACTAAATGAACTCTTGATGATAGGGATTTAGCACAACTTAATGCAAATTTTTTAAAGATTACATGCGTGTTTCAACTTTTGCAACTGTAAAAAAATATGGGATAAATTATGTATCACTTATGAAGGAACATCCGAGGTTAAGAAATCTAGATTAAATATCTTACTACACAACTACGAACTCTTTTGCATGAAATCTAATGAGTTAATATTTGAAATGTATACTAGGTTTATACAAATTTTCACATCCATGCATGGCATAGGAAGAGAACTCACTAACTACGAGAAAGTTAATAAAATTTTGAGATGTTTATCTTCTTCCTTTGATGTTAAGATAACTTCTATCATTGAATCTAAGGATTTAAATGCTTATTCTATTGATAACTTAATTGGGTTACTCATTGCTTACAAGCAAGGAGTGATCAAAGACAATTTGATGCATGTGAGAAAAAGAAGGAGAAAACTGTTGAAGGCTAATGAAATGGATACAGATTCATTCAGGTATGAAAGTGATTATTTTTCCTTAATCACTAGGCAATTCAAAAGATTTCTAAGGAAGAAATAAAAACACCATAAAAAAAGAAATAAAGTTAAGAGTAGCAAGAATTTTAAAAGTTCTTCTAATATGGTTTGCTTTGAATATAGGAAGCCAGGATATGTAAGAGCTGATTATCCTACACTTAAGGCACTCCCAAGCAAGGAGAAGGGTGAGGAGAAACCCAAGTTTAGGAAGGATAAGTAATGAATTCAAAAGGCTTTCTAGGCAGATTTTACATCTGACTCCTCTGAGACTAAAGCTAAAGAGGAGACTACAAACTTGTGTTGGATAACAGATGAACATCTTTCTCAGTTAACCAAGAAGAGATATGTATACTAACCTATGATCAATTACTTGAAGTTTCAAAGAAAATTTATTCATCAAATAGAAAATTTAAGAAATTACATGCTAGACTAAAATTAGAATTTTTAAACTTACAAAAAGAGTATGAAGTTCTATTTAAGGATCACTCTACTCTTGATAATAATGACATAAAAATATTGGAGGAGTTTGATGAATTAAAAAAACAGCATGAATCATTAAAAGCATCCCACAATGAACTTGGAAATGATTTTAAAATATATATTGATGAATCTATGAGTATGGAGCACTATTTGAAAGTGCTAACTCATTTTTAAAGTTAACTTAAAAACACTGAAGGAAAATAGGATTCCACCCACACCTGAATAATTTTTCAATCCTTATATAAAGCCAAAAGTTTTGAAACTTAGGAAGAGGAACTATAACCTGAATAAAATAATAAATCCTTTTCCTAGTGTTAAATATTTTTTCATGTGGCATACTAGGACACATCTCACATACTTGCACTATTCATCATAGTACACATTAGGTGTGGAGACCCAAATTGCATGATTCATAGTATAACACACATGCATTATATTCTTCTTTCCATAAGAAGGGACCCAAACTTATTTGGGTTCCTAAATATGATGTTTGATGATTTTGTAGGTGTGCTCTCACCAAACATCTTATGGAGCATGTGGTACTTGGATAACATATGCTCATGACATATGACTGGAGATGCCAATCAATTCATGTTGCTAGAGGCCAGGGTTGGAGGCAAGGTCACTCTTGGAGATAATACAACCAAGAGAGTGGTGGGAATATATAAATAAAAACTCTAAGAAGTTTTTGATTAAAAATATTTTATTTATATATGGCTTGAAATACAACTTGCTTAGTATCAATCAGCTTTGTGATAAAGGCTTTATCATAAAATTTTTATTAAACATATGCATCATTAATTTGAATAACAATACTATTCTATAGGGGAAAATGATTAATAACATTTTCATGCTTGATTTAAATAATATTGATATGTTGCATCTTTCTATTTAAAAACTGTTATTGATGAGTCTTGGTTGTGGCATAGGAGATTATGTCATGCCAGCATGAAAACGTTTATGAGAGTAACCCAGAAGGACCTAGTTAGAGGTATCCCCAAGCTTAAGTTTACTAAGGACCACCTGTGTGATGTCTGTCAACTAGGGAAACAAGTCCAATCATATTTCCATTCCATTAAGGACATTAGCACCTCTAGACCTTTAAAAGTCCTTTACATGGATTTATTCGCATGGATTTATTTGGACCCATTAGCACTACCAGCTTAGGGAGAAAAGTTTATGAATTTGTGATTAGCGATGACTACTCGAGGTTCTTTTAGACTAGATTTTTGTTACATAAAAGTGAGTCTTTTGATGAATTTAAAACCTTCTCCACTTGGATTCAGAAAAATCTAGGTTGTGAGATCTTGACCATTCAAAGTAACCACGATGGAGACTTTGAAAATATGAGATTTGAAATTTTCTATGAAGTTCAAGGTATTAGTCACAACATCTCAGCTCATTGGACCCCTCAATAGAATGGCATAGCTAAAAGGAAGAATAGGACCTTAGTTGAAGCTACTAGAGCCATGTTTGTTAAGTATTCAGTTCCAAAATACTTTTGAGTTAAAGTAATAAACACAGCTTGTTATATGTTGAATAGGGTGATGTTAGAACCAAACTGAATAAGATATCCTATGAGATCATTAAGGGTAGGACACCCAACCTTTCACACCTTTATGTCTTTGGCTGTAAGATTTTTATTCTTAATAATAAGAAATCACTCTTAGGAAAATTTAACCCAAAATATGATGAAGGAGTGTTCTTAGAATATTCAAGTATAAGGAAATCCTTTAAAGTGTTTAACAAGAGAACATTGGTAGTGGAGGAGACTACTCATGTTATGTTTGATGAATATGATACTAAGAAGTCTAGAGTTGAGGAAGAAGATGAAGTTGGAGAGATTATCCATGGAGTAGAAGCTATAAATTTGAATAAAAAGGGTAGAGCCACAAAATACTTATGGAGTAGGTGAGATTATCTAAGGAGTAGAAACTATAAATATGGAGAAAAGGATAGAACCTCAAAATATTTTGCCTATATATTGGATGTATTCTTTGGGTCATCCTAAATAACTAATCGTAAGAGACCCTTCTGAAGGTGTTAGAACTAGGCATAGACTTAGGAAGGAAGTAAACCACTCTGCCATTATCTCAATTACTGAACCCACCAACATCAATCAAGCCCTTTCTAATGAATTATGAAACTTAGCTATACATGAAGAACTTAACTAATTTGTGAGAAATGATATTTGGGAGTTAGTAGAAAGACCTAAGAATCAAAGTGTAGTAGGAACCAAATGGGTCTTTAAGAATAAAATGAATAACTCAGATATGGTGGTTAGGAATAAGGCAAGATTGGTGGCTAAGTGGTACAACCAAATAGAAAGAATTGATTTTGAGAAGACATTTACCTCTGTAGTTAGATTGGAAGCCAATAAAGTGCTACTAGCTTTTGTCTGTTATAAGGGATTTATGCTTTTTTAAATGGATATTAAGAGTGTATTTTTAAATAGGATAATAAAAGAGGATGTGTTTGTAGAGTAACCCTTAGGTTTTGAGAGTTTCTAATTTTTAAATCATATTTACAAATTAAAAAAGGCCTTATATGGATTAAAACAAGCATCCAGAGCTTGGTATGAGAGGCACAACACATTCCTACTAGAGAGGGAGTTTGTAAGGGGAGCATAGACACCGCCCTTTTTCTGAGAAAAGTAGGAGATGAGTTACTCATTATTCAAATCTATATTGATGATATATTTTTTGGATCTTCTAATAAAAAGTTATATAATGATTTTTTTTTTAATAATGAGTAAGCGATTTGAGATGAGTTTGATGGAAGAATTGTCCTACTTTTTGGAGTTTAGTATAAGATAATTAGATGATAAAACCATTCTTAATCAATCAAAGTATATTAAGGACATATTGAAGAAATATGAAATGGATAAAGCCAAGGTAATAAACACTCCCATGAGATTTAGTGCTCAGTTAGATAAGGCCTCAAATGGAAAATTTATTGATCCAAAGAAGTACAAAGGAATGATTGGATCACTACTTTATTTGATTGCTAGCTAACCTGATCTAGTATTTAGTTTTTATCATTGCACTTGATATCAAGCTGATCCTAAAAAATCTCACCTAACTATAGTTAAGAGAATCCTTAGATATCTCTTAGGGACCCAAAACTTAGGAATATGGTATCCTAGGCAGAACACTTCTATTGAAATTATTAGATATTCTGATTCTAGTTTTGTAGGGTGTAGGGTGGATATAAAGACCACTTCTGAAACTTGCTAATTCATAGGATTGTGCTTAGTCTCCTAGTTTAGTAGAAAATAATTCTATTATACTTTCCACTATTGAAGCTGAGTATATTATCTTAAAAATTTGTGTAGCCCAAGTCCTTTATTTTAAGAAACAAATTTTAAATTTAGGATTACTTGTTGCCATAATTATAATTTTATATGATAACACTAGTGTCATCTACATCTCTAAAAATCCTATCAAATATTCAAGAACCAAATACATTGACATATGGAATCACTATATTAGGGACCATATTACTAAAAGAGACATTGAGTTGCACTATATAGTAACTAAAAACCAACTAGCTAACATCTTTACTAAACTACTGGCCTTTGAAACATTAGTATCTTAAGGACCAGATTATGTGTGATTGGCATAAATGCTTGAATTTGATTATTGCTGAACTCTGAACTTTATATTTTTTTGTTTTTTTTTTTATTTTTGTTTTTCTATTTTCATTTGTTTCTTATATTTCCTTCGTTTTATTTTGATTAATTGTTCCAATTTATTTGCTAGTATTTTTCATGTTTTCGGTTTGGTATTTTCTTTGCTCCTTTCAATTTTCTTTTGGTAACTAATAAACTGATATTTTATGCCTTATTTTTATTTTTGAAATTTTGTAATCAATGGATGACATCCCTAAATCAGTTAAAGAAAGAAACACTATTGATTGTTTCCCTTCCTCTAACTCCTTTAGAGGTGTAAGTTTCTTTTTATAGCAAAAACCTTTTTCAAATTAAAAACAGGACTTCAAAATTATGATATTTTCAATCTTACTATAGTAATCTATCTCATATGAATAATGTTTAAAGTCATTAAATCACTTTCAAGCTTTCTTAATCATGTTGTTGCATTTATCATTTAAATATTATTTTATTTTGTGGTCTATTCTTTCTTATATTAGAGAGTGAGATTTTCTTCTCTATTATCTGGAAGATATTCTCATAAATAAGAGCCTTTAATGGTTTCAAAAGGGAGCTAGCTCGTGAAATGATAAGAGGCATAAAATGAGTGCAAAAAGAGGCAATATTGGTTTCTCGAATGATATTATCATCTTTTTTTGTTTTATATTTATTTTTACTAGATTTTTATGTTTTTTCTTGTAATACTATTAGTTTTTGAGTTGTTTATTTTTTCTTCCTCATCCTTCTTTTTGTGATGTTAAAAGAGGGAGTAGTGTTAGTGTTAGTGTTGTTTTGTTATATTATTGTTTTTGTTTGTACTCTGGTGTTTAGTATTTGTACCACATGCTTATTTTTTAGTAAAATTTATAGTGATTGGTTTATACTATTCTCCTTTACTTTATGCTTCATTAATATGATTGAGTTGAATTTCCTAATAAATGATTTCCATCATAAAAAAATGGGAGGTTATTGTGAACATGGATTCATGGATTATAATTTTTATGATAGCTAATATTTCTGACATTCTTGTTTTCTTACTATGGTTATTATTGCATATCTATTTTGGTTTCCCTCCCTACTAATATTTTAGGTCCACAAAGTTAATATCAATTCAAGCTAGCTCAAGAATGGATATATTAAGACTATATCGATCTGTAAGTGTACTTCAAGGGTTTTTTACCTTTTCTTAAGTAAAATGTAATAAAGTGGATCATGATGTTAAGTAATCTTGCACACACACACTCATGGCGTGAAATTTTGTCTATTTTAGAATTTTTTTATTTTTTTTATCATATCATCCGGGATGATCCAAAATCATCCTGGACAATCAGTTAAAAATAGAAACCCTAATTAAGGTATCCTGGTTAAGGCAGCTAAATTAAGAAAATCGTCCTAGACAATATTAACATCGTCTTGGACGATAGGCTCAAATCAGAAAGAATCAGCCACCAACTCTTTTAGGTATGATTTTATTTTAAGTAATCATACAGGATGATCCCATATCATCTTGGAGTATTCATTGCAATCATACCAAAATTAATCAAGTGATTAAAAAAAGCAATTAAGATTTGATTGAATTGATCATATCGCCCTGGACAATCACAGTATCATCCTAGATGATTAGTTATACAAACTTTCATCTTCTCCTAGATCATCTAGATGAACAAAATGATGTGTTGTATGAAAATAATTGATTTTGAACAAATTATACAGGACAATTCAATGATCATTCTGAAAGATATGTTATATTTCTTCATCGTCCAAAATATATGATTGGACAAACAGAACGATGTGCTAGATAATATGTGGGGTTTTAAATAATCGTATAGGCTGATGTCCATATCATCCTGAATAATCAGAATAAATAAGGGTTCTAATCGTCTAGCCCTTCCAGATCATCCAGGTTGAAATTGATCAAAATATTCTGATCATTCGATTGTCTTAGATGATCTTTAATGGCTTGTTGTAATTTAGGGCAAATTTTAATCCCTTCTTGATTATTCAAGTAGAGATCTTTTACTGTTGTCTTGACCTGATAGAGCTAAGAGAAGGAGAGGGAGATCTTGGGAGAGATGAAAGTTCGTTAGGGATGTTAGCCCTATGAACTAATCCCAAGGCTAACCAAGAGGGGGGTGAATTAGTATTTTAAAAAATTCTTTAAAACAAAAAAGAACAAATATCACAAACCAAAATCACCACGAAAAAAATAAGTGCGAAAAAATTAAAGTGCGGTAGAAAAAAAAAAGAACATAAGGGTTTATAGAGGTTCGGTCAACTTGGCCTACGTCCACTCCCCGGAGGCTCCCTCCGAGTATTGCACTACCAACGTGACCCTCTTTTAGCCCCCACACTAGGCGGAGAAGCCCTTACAAAAACACATCCTTTTTGTCACACCCGGCAAGGCATAGAACCCAACTCCTTTTGCTTCCTCCTGAAGCAGGCAGAGAACCACGATCACTTGCTGAAACTTACCTCTCCCAACCCTTCCAAGGACAAGAGACTCTAGGGAAGAAGAAGTGAAACAATGCTTGGAGAAACTCTTGTGAACCACCTCACAAGCTCCCCCTCACAAGATCCTCTCTGTCTCTCTCCCTCTCTCTCTCCTTTAGATTTTCTTAGGTCAAGACAGCAGCCAAGGATGTTCAAAAACATTGAATAAGAGCTCTTAAATAGAAGAGCTTCAAAGGAGCTCATTAATTGCAAGTTGTCAACTTTATCGTCCAGGACGATATAGAAATCGTCCTGGCCAATCAGTACAAATCTCATAAGATCGCCCAGAGCATCGCCCTGAATGTAAACTGGACGATTGAAAATTTGCTTGATCGTCCTAGCCGATCAGTTCAAATTAGAGGAAAATCGTCCAGAGCATCGCCCTTAATTTGTACTGGCCAATATTTATCTTTCAGGACCAAGCAAGAATTTTTGAATGGATCGTCCAGGCCGATCTTTCGATCTTTCAGGATGATGTGATCAAATCAATCATCCTTAATTATCCCATGATTTTCGGATCAATTTAGGCATAATTATACAATATCGTCCAGGCCGATCAAATAATCGTCCTGGCTGATTTCCAAAAATACAGAATACTTAAATTGATCATGGAAGCAAATTCTTTCTATATTGAGCATATCGTGCTGGCCAATATAGGTATCGTCCAGGCCGATCAGTTAATTACGGATGCCTTAACTAAGAAATCCTGATTAGATCTTCTATTTTGAACTCGATCGTCCGGGCCGATGTGAGTAAAAACACAAGTTCTAAATCTCTCAAGTGTGTGTGTGTGTGTGTGTAGGGTTACTTAACATCAGTCACTTCAAATAATTATAATTGACTCAAGAAAGAAAAAAGAAAATTACAGACTGACTCAACCCTAATCTACCTAGTCTTGAGCTGATTCCGATTTCCATCCAATCTTTGAATCCTGAAAATGTCAGCAGTAAAGGCAGTCAAAAAGAAGCAAGAGTGTTTGCTAATCATCAAAATATAATTCATG